>NW_027185804.1:22251497-22413997 GCF_028583685.1 Petaurus breviceps papuanus
TTAGATTGTAACTTTTTGAAACACTTGTATGTATTATATGTAAATATGTATATGTGTATGGTTTATATCTACATTGGTTCCAAATATGTATTCCAGACTTCTCTAAATGGGTTTGTGCCTTAATTCTTAATATATACCAGTTAGCATAATGGGGATTTAAAAAAAATCTTTTAGTTATTAAGTGTCAAGTATTAAGCACCAATTTGTGCTAGTTCTACATTCAAAAAATACAAATAAAATAAGTGAAATAATTCCTATTAACAAGGAACGTTTTAATGGGAGAAACAAGCAATACACTTATCAGTTATCCAGAATAAACACAAAGTAGTTAAATACAAGGTTTGATAGGCAGGGCACTAACAATTAAAGGACCAAAGTAAAAAAGCACATGCTGTAGAAAGCTGTAAGACATTTCTATAGACTAAGAGTCTTCTCTCCACACATTGGTTTGAATAGTTTTAGGAGATTCGCTAATTATTGTGTTAGAAGGCAGGGGAAGAGTTCAGCCCCGGGAGAATATGATAGAAGACTCTGGGACAACAGTTGGGTGGGTAATAAGAAAAAATTGGGTTTAGGGTTGAGATCCAGTGGGGGAAGGGATATTTGGAGAGTGGGGGCAATAATTAAAGAGCCTCCTAAGTGGGGTTCATTTATTTTATGTAAAAGAGCCATACATTCTTAAAGAGTCTAATGTAGCCTTTGATGTCCCAGGGACTTGTGTGTACGTAGTAGGGGTTCAATAAATACTTGTTGATAGAAGGAAAGAATTATTTGTAAGAAGCAGTAACAAGATTGAATACTACAATACTTTTCTAGTCAGCATTGTTCTCTCTCTATATATAATGAATTTTGCTGTATCATAAAAATTTAAGTTGACAGGCTCCGGGTTAAGAGCCCCTGCCTTAAAGTATCTGGATGTGGGACGTGTAGCATACTTTAGGAGAACCTGTTATGGTTTTTCATGCTTTCAGGGTCATCAAGCAGTTTTTTAGAGTTCTAACTAGTTTTCTCTCTTTGTATTAATTGTAGTTATATTTTTATTTAGAGATGAGGGATAGGGGAAGCAAAAGTGTTCTCATTCTGAAGGAAAACCACTTGAGAATTCAGAGTTCTGAAACGGGTTTGGGTTTTTGTTGTTTTGGGGTTATTGGATTTGGCAAGGGGGAGGGGTTGGTCAGTAACTATAGGTTCTTGTTTTGTTTTTTTTCTGAACAGGTTTGTGTACATTTGAATGTATATAGGTTTGTACAGATCTATATCCATGGGCAGGCACATAGATGTGTGTGTGTGTGTGTGTGTGTATGAATGTAAATCCCTGTATACAATTTCTTCGGGTTGATAGGCTGCAGAACTTCGAGCTTACCTGAAATCTAAAGGAGCTGAAATCTCAGAAGAGAACTCTGAAGGTGGACTTCATGTAGATTTAGCTCAGATCATTGAAGCATGTGATGTTTGTCTAAAAGAAGATGATAAAGGTTTGTCCTTGATGTTCTTTTTTTTCTTTGTAGAAAATTCACTGAGCATGTTATTATTGTTCATAGGAAACTTAACATTTAAATTTTCCAGTAATGGCTCTTTTAAAATTTCTGTCCTACAGGTCTTTTGACCTGTATTGCAATTGAGGTGTGATAGCCAGATTTCTCCAAAATGTCCCTGAGCCCATCGAATGTAATGGTAGGCCAGCCTCCAGAGAACTGGCTCAGCTCAGCTGGGACTTTCTTTGATACCTTGGTTAAGTGTGGTCTCCAGCCAGGCAGCTGTGTGAATACCTCTAGTCAACTTCCCAGACTTTACATCAGTCCTTATCGAGGAAGCTTCAGTTCTTGACTCAGTCCTGCCCCTTAAGTTACATTATTTTACTAGACATTAAGTTAACCAGTAGCATTAGACCAGGGGTGCCTGTCTTTATTACAGACCCACTTCTATTAGGCTAGGTAAATTCTCAGGGGAATCCAGCATATTTTACTATTGGAGAGGCAGTATACAATAGTAGAAAGGGCAAGTCCTGGATCAAGAAGACCTAAATTACTAGCTATAGAACCGTAGGCTAGTTACTTTTAAGCTTCAAGTGCCTGAGGCAGTTTTCTAAAACTGAATTACAAAGACATTGCTTTGGTGAAGATAATCTACTGCTGATAAAAGAGGGCATCCAAACAAAATGCCCCAGGGCCTTACTAGTAGGCAGTCTTTAGTTGATTTTGAAGGAATGTAAGCTAAAGGATGTTTTTCCTTTCTCCTTGATGACATCTATATTGGAAGAACAAATAATGTATTTTCAGGTTCTTTATAATTAAGTTGTAGTGATCTGAACATTAATTATGTTGATGGAGTTTTGTTTACTGTTACAAAACAGGAAAATTATGAAAAGTGGAAAAATTCTAAAGCAGTTTACCACAACCTGAGATTGTATTAGATATATGCTTATTATAACACTCAAAAATGGAAATAGCCCGATTGAATTCTCAAATACATTTTAGCTTAACATTGCATTTTATTGGTTTGTTGGCTTTTCCATATATAATATAAACTTGTGGAAATATTTCAGCTATCTTCTCTACTTTGGAATTAAATGAATACAGCCTTAAAAGCTGAGGAATTACACAAATCTAACAGTGTATGTATGTAGCCGATAATACAGTTATCAGATATTTACATACAAATATGTATATATTATATATATCTACATCCTTGAATGTTGTAAATTTTAAAAATTAGCATAATTTGAGGTGATGAAGGACTTTGTTTTCAATGCAGTATGTTGGCAAAAAAGGAAATCTCTTAGCTTTCTTGGCACAGGGTTCCGAGGAACCAGATTAGACCTGTTTACAGGTTGGAACCCTGCTTAAAGGGTTCCCTGCTTAAAATTCTATCAAAACACTTATCATGTATAAACATTATTTTAGTGAAAGTATTAACATTATTGAATCACAATTGATTACACCACTGATGTTTGTATAGATGTGGAGAGTGTGATGAACAGCGTTGTATCCCTCCTCTTGATCCTGGAGCCTGACAAGCAAGAAGCTTTAATTGAAAGCCTGTGTGAAAAGCTGGTTAAATTTCGGGAAGGTGAACGTCCATCTCTGAGGCTACAATTGTAAGCAAAAATTTAGAGGAGGCTGGGATTTGAGGAAATATTTTCACACTATCACTTGTAGAATGTTCTTTAAGATTATATTATTGCTATTTAATAGCTAGAAATGATTAACAGCATACATGTAGGAAAGCACACAAGTTAGTCTTAAGTATGTTCTTTTCTTCTTGACTAGGTTGAGCAATCTTTTCCATGGAATGGATAAGAATACCCCTGTAAGATACACAGTCTACTGCAGTCTTATTAAAGTAGCAGCATCTTGTGGTGCCATCCAGTACATTCCAACTGAATTGGATCAAGTAAGTCATTTTGCAGAATATTCCTCCTACTTGTAGAAAGTAGGAATTTAAATTGTAAAAAGAAAAAGGTCAAAAGTTCTAAATGATATTTCTTTTAAACTGTGGAATTGTTTTAGACTGTGAGGCCAGCTTTGAACATCTTCTCACTCTTGTAGGTTCGGAAATGGATTTCCGACTGGAACCTCAACACTGAAAAAAAACATACTCTTTTGAGGCTACTTTATGAAGCACTTGTGGACTGCAAGAAGAGGTACTCAGAGCTAATGAAGTGATTGAAAATTGTTCAGGGATTAGAGGCGGGTGAGGGCCTTTTTACAGACAGGTATATTGGATAACATTTAAGAAGGGTGAGTAGTTTGGCTCCACTTTCTAAATCACAGAATTGCCATAAATCTCTTTCTGTGCCTTTTACCCCACTTAGTTTGAACATAGTTTTTCACTGCATCTGTTCAGATTGGTATCTTAAGAGCTTCTTCGTTTAATTCTAAGTTAAACAATTCAATCTAGAAAGATGACTGTAAAGTTAATAGTGGAATCTTTTTGCAATCTTTAAACTTTAAAAAAAGGAAAACTCTTGCTTTTGTTCGAAAATGGCACAAATGTTAATCCTCAAGCTTCATAGCTTTATGCCAAGTTTATTATTTAATGGTGCTTTGATGTCTTGGTGCGTGGTAGTGCTATCTCTGTTGTTTAATGGCAAAGGGGGTCTATCAATCAAAGTTAACACAATCAAAGTCTCTTGTGTAAACAGTACCTTTGAGACAAAACTTTGTGGTAGACAGTGCTAAATGAGTACCTATTAAGCTTTCCCAAAAGATTATTTGGGGATTCTAAGGCTAGTCTTGAACCTATTAGATTTCTCGAACACAAAATGTTGGTTTTTTGGGGGGGGGGTTTAAGTACCTCCAACTTAATAGTATTCCTAGAAATGACAGGTTTGGTGCTATTCAATGGGATTCATATACAATGTTTTTCAGTAGTGAAGGGTAGCCCTTCACTTTCAAAATGAAAAAACTGGGATTGGAATATCAGGTCAACTTCTGACTGGCCAGAAATCTTATCATCCATGGCATTTTGTTAGATGACTTCATTTTTTTTTAAAGACTGGTCTTTAAGGGTAGCTTCAGCATACACTTTTACCGTGGTTCTTGTATCTGAAAGATCAAGCAAGAACAGCAGTAGTGTTTTGATTCCTGACAGGTGGATTAATTTAATTTGGATTCTTTTTTAAAAATTACTTGAGTTAAAGTCGCATAAATCTTTTTGCAGGCACTCTATTATACAGAATCTGTAGGAAATTTTGGGATTTTGTTTATCTTGAAAATTAGAAAATTGGGAAGTTTTTCAGAGCAGTGACCCAAAAAGAAAACAAGCAGTGACCTTGGACTCATGACCTGGTTCATTGTCCTGGATCAGTAGGCATGGTCTACAACGGGGAAAGACCATAGCAGCATTCCTGGCTTATCACTTTTAAGATGTTGTAGAGGCAGTATAGAGAAGGTAATAAAAAAAATCCCAGATGCTTATAAATGAAATCATTTGTTTTAGAGGTCTTTAGAACCATATTTTTTTGGCTTCCGATTTTCATAATTTAAAGTACCCTGGGTTTTTAGAAGCATTTATGGATAAGATTCTTTTTTTTTTTTTTTTTAAGCAATTGGGGTTAAGTAACTTGCTCAAGGTTACATGGCCAGTTATTTCTGGGTGTGGTGCTGAGCGTCTGAGCCCGGGGTTCGATCTCCAGGTCTTCCCAACACTGGAGCTGGTGCTCTTACTTGCTGTGCTACCTGGCTGCCCCTAAGCAATTGGGGTTAAGTAACTTGCTCAAGGTTACACGGCCAGGTGTTACTGGGTGGGTGCTAAGTGTCTGAGCCCGGAATTCGATCTCCAGGTCTTCTCAACCCTGGAGCTGGTGCTCTTACTTGCTGTGCTACCTGGCCGCCCCTATGGATAAGATTCTTGAGATTAAAATTGTTTTACAGTTAAAATTATCGAGTATTCTTTTAAGTTCACTACAAGATACAGAATATGTCTGTCCTTTCCCAAGTAACAAGGTTTAGCAAGTGCTTTAAATAGCATTTTAGGTAGAGGTGAGAAGGTAAGTATCTTTTCCAGTGTTATCTCCTCTCTCCTCCCACCTTCATTCACCCCCTGCCCTTTATTAGTGCTCTCATTGTCAGACAGTGGGCCTGTGCTTGACTAGATGCTGTCACTTTGTAGTCCAGTGCTGCTTCTGAGCAGGTTCGTTCTCAATTTCTTATATGTCAGGATATAAAATTGGTAAATACTGACTTCATTGTTGCTGTCAGGGCTGCTAGCCCAGAGTTCCTATCTTCACTTAACACTTCAACCAGGGCTTATGTCCAGCTTATGTCCTGGTGGCAATTGGAGAATAACCCCCCTTTTGCTTGACAGCAAAACTGATTGATCCTTGGAGAAAGGAAGGGAGGGAGGGAGAGAGGGACTGAGACATTTTTGCACCATGAAGAAACCAAAGGTGAGCTAATTGACTGCCTTAGCCCTCGGTTCTGGAGTAGGCCCATTTGTTAAGAAATAGGAAAGGGGGAGTCAGGAGGACCCGAGTTCGATTTCGGCCTCAGACACTTAACACCCACACACAAAAAACTAGCCATGTAACCTTGGGCAAGTTACTTAACCCCAATTGCCCTCCAAAAGGCAAAAAAAAAAAAAAAATAGGAAAGGAAAGACCTAGGAGTGAGGAGACATGAGTTACAATCCCAGTTCTATCACTGACTGGTGTGAACAAGTTACCTTCTTTATCTGAACAAGGATGGGTTAGACAAGATCACAAAGGTTCTTTCCAGTTCTCTGTAGGCTCTTGGGTGAGAACTAGGTCAGGCTTATTATTAAGCTACTTAAAAATTGAACCAGAGAAGGAATGTTTAAATTCTAATCTCTCCCTCTCCCCTCAAAACCTAAAAGCGAATTTATCTCCTAAATAGTAAATTTTGAACTTTATTGTTCCTTATATAGTAGCATTTCAGAAGCTTGTTAGATGAGCATTTGAAAAAGTGTAAATGAAGTTATGCTTCTTAGAAAATCAGCTTTGAGTTTCACAGATTTATCATTTTATAAAATGGAACTATAATGGAACTGATAATTAGGAAAATCTTTAACATTAGGTTACAAACAGAATGCCAGTTTTTGTGGTGATGCCAAAAGGCAGCTAGTTATGAATAAAGTAAAAACAGTGGGAATATTGGTAATGATGGCAGCTGCCATTTAGCACTCTTAAGGTCTGCAAAACCCTTTGCAGTTCTCCCTTCCACGTTGTGGAAGGTTATGGCACCCCTGCAGTCTGGAAAATCTGCATAAAATTTTTTGACTTTCCCTTTGTACCTGAGAAAAGGAGTCTACATTTTTTATTTTTCTTTTGTGGAGTATTTACAATATCTTACTGTAAAATTTGGGTTGATGTTATTCAATACTATACATATATTTTATGCATTTCTGAGTTTCTCAACTTTTTCTGTGTTGTCTACGGCTTCTGCAAAACTCCCCCCAAATTCCCACTTTATTTCTTATGCTGACCTACAACATATTGAAGCCTTGATGGGGAAAGTCTTAATGTGGAAGGGATAGCCACACAGATTCTCATTTGGTCTTCAACAGTCAACCCTTCCCAAGAAGGTGCCATTATTATCATCCCTATTTGAAATAAGCACAGTGAGGTAAGAAAGGTTAACAACTTGTCCAAGGCATCATGGCCTAGTACTCTTACTCAGTACACCAGCAATCTATGCTTATGTTTCATTTTGTAAAACAGGTATTATGACAGCATTCTTATTTGAGATGGAGGGAGACACCTAGCTTCCTTTTTGCTACATTTGCATTTTCTCTTTTATTCAGTGTCATAAATTCTGAATTGGAAAGAAAAGGATCTCTGGCAAACCTGACTTTGGGTTTTGTTCGGGTGTGGGGTTTGGTTTTGGTTTTTGTTGTTTTTTTAAAGAATAACATTTACCTTTTTGAAATAAGGGGTACAACTGCTATTTAATTTTCCCTGATTGAATCCAGGTGTATATATGAAAAGTAGTTTAGTAAATAACAAAAAGCTGTTCCTTCTAGCTAGGAAAAGCTTTCTCTGGTGCTTGATCAGTTAAAAAGAATGAAGATAAACATTTTGTAAAAATCCAAATCTAATTTCACTAATTTGCCCTTTTTTGCTGGTTGAAATTTCTCACCCATATCATTGGGAGGGTAGTTTCATTTTATGGAAACATAGAAATGTTTAGTTGGTAGTTGTAATAATTTTTCAGAGTTCCTAAAATAAAATCTTTTTTTCCTTAGTGACACTGCTTCCAAAGTCATGGTGGAATTGTTAGGAAGTTACACAGAGGACAATGCTTCTCAGGCTCGGGTGGACGCCCATAGGTAAGTGTTAGGTTGCACTCACTGTTCAGTGGCACTGGCACCTCCTGGTGCTAGATCTGTGACTACAGCTCAAAATCATGTGACTGCGTCACTCATCAGAATAGTTTGGAGCCATCAGGTGGATGAGTTGGGTTTTTTGGTTGGTTTTTTTTTGGTTTTTTTTGGTCTTTATTAATTTGGTTACTTTTAGTTTACAAGATTCATTTCTACAATTCCTTAAGTTTCAAATTTTCTCTCCTTCCACCCCCACCCCCCAATGATGGCATACAATCAAGGATAGTATCTGCAAATACTTTCACATTAGGCATTAGTCAGGTTATAAAGAAGGATTGTATCAGATGGAATGAAGAATGGGAAAGAGGAAACAAAACCAAACAGGAAAACGAAAAAGAGCAGGTAGTTTGCTTCAATCTGGATTCAAGCTCAGTTCTTTCTCTGGATGTAAACATCTCTCTCCATCATGAGACTTTTGGGGTTGACTTATAGCCCTGCATTGCTGGGAAGAATCCGGTCTATCAAAGTTGGTCATCACACATACGTTGTGTCTGTAATTGTGTACAAATTCCCAATGGCTCTACTCTTCTCACTCAGCATCAGTTCATATAAGCCTCTCCAGGTAAATATGAAGTCCATCTGCTCCTCGTTTCTTATTGCACAATAGTATTCCATTACATGCATATACCACAACTTGTTCAGCCATTCCCCAATTGATGGGCACCCCCTTAATTTCCAATTCTTTGCCACCACAAAAATATTTTTGTACATAGGGGTCTTCCTCCCACTTCTATATTCTCTTTGGGATACAACCCTAGAAGTGGTATTGCTGGGTCAAAGGGTATGAAATTATTTATAGCTCTTTGGGCATAATTCCAGATTACTCTCCAGAATGGTTGGATCAATTTACAACTCCACCAGCAATGCATTTGTGTTCCAATTTGTCCACATCCTCTCCAGAATTTGTCATTTTTCTGTTTTGTCATCTTAGCCAGTCTGACTGGTGAGATGTGGTACCTCAGTTGTTTTGATTTGCATTTCTTTAATCAATAGTGATTTAGAGCATTTTTTCATATGCTTAGAGGTATCTTTAATTTTTCCCTCTGAAAATTGCCTGTTCATATCCTTTGACCATTTATCAATTGGGGGATGACTTGTATTCTTATAGATTTGACTCGATTCTCTGTATATTTTAGAAATGAGGCCTTTATCAGAGACATGGGTTGTAAAAATTCTTTCCCAATTTTCTACTTCCCTCCTTAATCCTGGTTACATTGGTTTGCTTTGTACAGAATCTTTTCAATTTAATCAAAATTATTCATTTTGCATTTTATAATGCTCACTAATTCTTGTTTGGTTATAAAGTGGATGAGTTTTCCAAGACCTTCCTAGTGAGTGTGCTTTGTGAAGGTCAGGAAAATCTGGCACCTCACCAACACTAAAGTTGACATACAGTGTTGGCAACCAGTAATTTCAAAGTAAGTCATCATTTATGTGACTAGGAAGGGAGAGGCCCCAACCTGGGAAATGCTTCTGCTGAGACATAGTCTTTAATTGGGCATCTGGGCCTAATGAACTCAGTTTATTGCTTTTACATTTGAACTCTTTGCTTGGTATCTTCCATAGTTTTATATGTTTGACTTTTGCTGTGCCACAGTATTTTGATGCTGTAAACAAAGTAGGTTGTACTCTGCAAAAAAACTGAAAATAACAAATGGACTCTCAGAAGATTCTTATCTTTAAAAATAAGATGCTTTGTTTTCATACTAGGTGTATTGTAAGAGCACTGAAAGATCCAAATGCCTTCCTTTTTGACCACCTTCTGACTTTAAAACCAGTCAAGTTTTTAGAAGGGGAGCTTATTCATGATGTAAGTAGTTTATCTCTTTAACATGAAAATGTTCTGTCCTTAAAGTTTTCATCCCCAAACATCTGACTTTGTTCTTTATCAGTGAATATTAAATTTAAATATGAATGAGGGTGTGGGTAGAAGAGAGAAACCACAAACAGTCTACTTCTAATATGTTAGCTTGTGCCACACCACCTGTCATCTTCCTGGTTGTCCAGTCTCTAGTATTATTTAAGTCTGTATATTCAAACTGCTTCTTGGGGGCACCTGATTGGCTCAGTGGATAGAACACTGGGCATGGAGTCAGGAAGCCCTGAGTTCAAACACAGCCTCAGACACTTATTAGCTATAAGCTATAAACAGTTTTCTGTTTATACTGTGTTGGGCAAGTCATTCAACTTCTGTTTGCCTTATTCCATGGAGAAGGAAATGCCAAACCACTCCAATATCTTTTCTGAGAAAACCTCATGGACTGTATTGCATGGTGTAGTCAGACAGGACTGAACAACAGTATATTCAAGAAACTCACCTAATAATTATATGAACATAAAGCATAATTGTGAAGAGAAGTCTTTCAGGATTTATTAAATCAAATTTTCCAGGGACAAGTTTGAATGAATTTCAAATTATTTCCTATTTGTGTATTATCTGTGCTGTTGCCCCTGACTAAGAATTATTCCTGTCTCTTAATTATATGAGATCTTAAAGCAAATTAGAAAAATGTGTTAAAAGATCCTTATGCTGCTTTTTGTTACCAGAAGTAATGAAAATTAGTTCAAAAAATTTTTAAATGTGTCATGACTTTTTTTTTTAATTTATACAATGCTTTACCATATCATAGGTTTTTTTCCTCCATTTATCTAGCTTTTAACCATTTTCGTGAGTGCTAAATTGGCATCATATGTTAAGTTTTACCAGAATAATAAAGACTTCATTGATTCTCTTGGTAAGTTTTGAGTTTTTTTTGTTATTAGGAATGGTATAGAAAGTACATTGTCATTTTACTCCTGTTGTCTGGCCTCTTACCTTTTTTGGGGGCTGATCTTGGGAATGGAGGGGGAAAGATGCATGCACCCTTGCAGTAGGGTGGGAAGCTGAAGAAAGATGAGTCAGCAGACATGATAGAAACAGCATCAGCATAGGAACCAGGGAGCTGGGCTTTGGCCCTATTTCTCTGCTCCTTGGGACCTCAGACAAATCCTTAACCTTTCTGAGCCTCAGGTTTCTTATTTATAAAATGACAAGTTGAACTGGGTGATCTTTAAGATTTCTTCCAGTTCTTAAATACTACCTGTGAATATGGGGATATTAGTCGAGAAAATGATTGATAAAGAGGGGTTTGGAAATACAAAGGAACCTGGTCCAGCCAGTGTAGAGTTGGTGTCTGTGGGGAGGAATAGTAAGGAGAGGAGCCAGGCTTAGTGAAAAGAAACTGACCCACATTATTTGAGTATGTTACTGAGAATCAAAGAATTTAAAAGAAGTATTCCTTTTATTTAGAAAAAGATGAGAGTCTCTTTAGATTGAAAGATTAAATATTTAGGGAGAATGAAACAAATCTACCCACCTGAAACTCCAAGAAAATTAGTTGCCAGTATTTTTTTTTTTTAACTTTCCCCAAGAGACACTGTTTAGGGTTAAGTTTGACATGCATTTAAAACGTTTTAACATAATGACTGGCGAATTTCAGAGCAAGAACATTAAAGCTCAGGTACTGAAGGGACAGTACAGAACCAGCCTTAGTTGGTTGGCTCTGGACAGGTCACTGACCTTCTTGGTGGTAATAGACCAGAGGCATCAATTAGAAGGATCCCTGCCGGTGAGGAGAGATTTAGAAAACCACATAGTAACTATATCTTTGGTTTTGTATATTTTTTATCCAGTAAAACATGCCTTGGGCCTCTCCATGGAGTGTGCTTTTGCTGCCTTTGCTCTAAGCAGCAGCTCTTAGTTCTAGAAGTTGCAGAGAAGATGCTAACCTGACTTTGTTGAGGGAATGTCGTCTACCTCTAAACTTGATCAGTATTGGGCATGTAAGGCCACTTGTCTTTATCTAGGTAGAATATAAGCTGACTTCCTGACAGTTGGAAAAAGACAGACTAAGTAAGTTTTTCTCAAATGGGAATAAAGATAACTCCTTATAAAAACAGACTGAGTGGAGTGGTTTTCATCATCAACATTATAGACATTCATGTTGTTGGTAGTTTGTTGAACAGTTGTTTCTTTCGCCCTTGATCATGGCCATACAATTATTATAGCACAAGGGACAATTAGCTTTTTCACATATTTCGACTGAAATGTACCAGTACCAGTCGTTAAACATTTAGAAAGTGGCTGCCATGTGTAAGGCACTGTGTTACATAGCTCACATGTATTTAGTGCTGTGAATTTTGTCAAGACAGCGTAGTATCATCAGGAGTGAGTTGTCTTAAGGACACGTGATTAAGGCCTACCTCTGTCACAAACCGACTGTATGACCCTGGAGGAGTCACTGACCTCAGTGCCCAGAGTCTTCTCACCCAGGAGTTCCCTCTCAAGCACAGGTTCAGTCCCTATACCTCAGTATTACTTGGTATTCTTGATTTATTAACTTCAGAAAATATATAGCAGACCAAACTAATATAGGTTGTGCTAAGCCCGTTCTTATTTGGAGAAATTAAATTTGTCCTGAGCCTCTTAGGTTTAAGACTGGAACAAACCTTAGAGACTCTATCTGGTGTACCCTTTCATTTTACAGACGAGAAACCAGAGGTGTAGAACAGGCAAGCACGGTTGTGACTGTGAAACAACTGTTGTCTTTGCTTACACTTAGTCTATCAGGGCTTTAATTTCCTCCTGAGGCATATTTTTGAGCCATTTATTCAGAATTCCTGTGCACAATAAATGCTTTAGCCCAAATCACTAAGTAAAAAACGGCCAGAACAGCTTAGTGCTGAAATTGGTTCCATAGACGAACTGCTAGTTTTTGAGGATGCTTCAGTTCAAGCTTTTACTACTTTACCTGGTATAGGAATCCATATAGATCACAAGTACAATTTTAGGATTATTCTCAGTTTTTCCCTTCCATAATATAGACTTTTAGAAAAAGCCCAGCCTGTTTAGGTCCGGATGAGGGCTGCACAGGTAAGATTTGGGAATCTTCCCCGTGTCCCACTTTTAGACTCTGCACATTTGGTAGTTTGTATTCTAAATTTGAATCATAGGTAGGAATCACAGAAGGGGTTGCTTTGGGGGGGAGGTGTCTCTCTAAACTTTGCCTGTTTCCTGATTAAGTAGCAAAACATAAGGCTGAAGGTACAGTAAGATAAGCTAGAGACCAGGGTTTTTCTCTCTATGTAATGCTTTGCCAGGGACATTAAACCTAGAAAACCACATTCTGCCCCAGTTAATTTGTTTCATGGCATGAAGCTCTGTGATGGAATGTTAATGTCAGCAACCTCTTTATTTACACACTATGGAAAAAAGGAGTAGTAATTAACACTTTGACACTCCCCCATTGATGTGTAATTGACTGTTTCAAAGGAGCACTGGTTCATAAGCTATTGCATGCATTAAAATTGCGTTCTCTATATTGCAGCTTTGTAGGACAGGGGTCAGTGACAATGCAGAAATTGTTCAATGATGCAAATTTTTTTATTACTGCATTAAGGTTTTGACATATTAGTAATGAATAAATGTTTCCATAAAATTAGATTTTTTTTATAACTTTGAAATTGAAATATGACACTGAACACACTGTGACTTCATCTTTGAAAATAGTGTCATCTTCCAAAACAAAGCACACTGCAGAACATGCAGCCTTTTACACTTACAGCATTGGCTTAAGTTGGTGATTTTGAGGATAGCTTTAAAGGCTAAAAATTGGGTCCTTTGTCTCAAAAGAGAAAACTATCAGAATCACCAGCTGCACCTAGGAGAAAAAGAACTTTGTTCTCTTAGAATTCATTAGTGTGTGGTGATTATACATTTTAAAATGCAGCAGTTACATTTTATTTCAATGCTATTTTAAAATGTGTATGACCTATGTTCTAAAAAAGTTTTTGTTTGGCATGGTTACATTCCCATTTTATTGAGAAGCTTTTTAGGTAAAATGCCTAGTATATAAATAGAATGTATAGGATAGGGACATCTTGTGTTAGATAAGAAAACATAATAAGCTATAATTGGAGGGGAAAGTATGTAAAAGTTTCACAAGTTTTTCTTAAAATGTAATGAAATCTTCCAGTGAGTGTGCCATTTGTTGAAATTTGAACCTCTCAAATAAATTTTTTATTCATCTCAAGCACATCCTCGGGGAGATGTGTTTAATTATAAAAGACTATAAACATGAGTTAAGGTGTACCAGCAATTTTTTTAAAGGAATATCTCATTTATTAAATATCTGTATTAAAGATTATACCTGTAATTCTTTGAGAATGACTCAAAACTTTAGTAGGTTGAAGAAGCTGTCTTCTTGGATGGCTTTTGTAGATTCTTACAGGTGGCATCAGTTAGAATTTGTTGTTTTATTAACACTGACAACTTGGGCCAACAGTAGCATAATCTTGTGTCAACTGAATCGCCCTAACATGTACACATTTAATCTGATGTTACTCAGTTGCTACCTTCTTGCTTCAGAAAGTTAATCAGCATCTCATTTGCATTTGTTAATTAGGGTTAATGTGCACTAATTGATTTTTTGATGCTTGTAGATTTCCATTAAGCCCAGTTAGCAGTAGTTGCTGGTGTACCTCATTCATTTGAGTTATGATGATCATGTTTTTGTTGAATCTGTGCCAGATAGGGAGCCTGCATCATAATTATAGCTAATTAACACAAGATTATGCCCTGTATTAATGGGCTTCCCTGATCTTCCATTAATGTAGGAATGTTATAAATTTCAAATTTATATTTCAGAGTGGCAATATCTAAATTAACAAGTTGCCTAGAAGAAATAGTTTTGTTGTTTTTTGGGGGTTTTTTAAATTATTTTTTTTTCAAGGCAGTTTGAACAAACTGGGCTCCATAAATGTTGAAGCCATTAAGACTATTTTAAGAAATGACCAAAGAGAAAAGAGGCAGGCAAAAGAATCCTAGATTAATTTTTGGAAACTTGTCTTTTATAAAGTGTATTGATTCATACAAGCAGTTACACTAACTTAGTTTTGTAACTGGGCATTACTATTTGTAGTAAATTATTGATGAGTGGTCGTCTCTCATCTCTGGCTTTTTGAAGCCCCAAGTTTGCACAAGATTGTCCCCTTAGTAATTTGGCTCTTAATACCCAGAAGGTACTTGTTTGCTGTTTGTAGCTGTCAGTATTTAAATAATTAACACCTGACATGACTTTCAGCAAGTGACTTTCTTAAGCCTTGCTTTCATCTGTAAGATGAGACCATTTAACTAGAGCACCAATCTTTATAATCCAAGTACTGTACATGAATGCAAGATACAGTTTATTAATTGGCCATTAAATAAACAGGTTGAACAAGTTTACTTGTATATATTCAGCTTTTGGTAGTGTTAATTGGAAGGAAAGTGGCACGAGTCATTGTTTCATTTTCTGTATAAATTCTTGCTCTCAATGTCCAACTATTCAAGAAGCATGTTAAATAGAGCCCAACCCAATGAGTGGGTTGTTAGTGATGCAAATATTTTACTTTACATTTGCTAGGTCGGGAAAATTATTAAAGTTTGAAATTAGAAATGGTTGTAGTATAAAACCTAATAAGTAACAATTGGAAGAGTTCTGGTATCAATTGGAACATGTTACTATTAAATCTAACTACCACAGGAAAATGATATTTTAATTCTTTCAGTACCTAAAAAGAAAGTAATTCACTTTCTTTTAGCATTATGTGAGTGGCTCTGCTACTGTCTGTCACTGCAAGAAAAAGTATCTGCACAAAAAAATTGTTTTACATGAAATTTGGTCTTAATATGGGGTCATTAAGTAAAGGTTACCTCATAGGGCTTTTGATAAACAGCAAAAATAACTGCAAAGTGCTTTGCCCACATTAAACACTTCATTCACTATTTATTGAATGACTTTCTTTTCAATTTATTTTAACATAATTAGTGCCTAATTACCAATGTTCTCTTTTTAATAATGATTTTTTTTTTAAAGCAATTGGGGTTAAGTAACTTGCTCAAGGTTACACAGCCAGTTATTTCTGGGTGTGGTGCTAAGTATCTGAGCCCACATTTGATCCCCAGGTCATCCCAACACTGGAGCCGGTGCTCTTACTCACTGAGCCACCTGGCTGCCCCTAAGCAATTGGGGTTAAGTAACATGCTCAAGGTTATACAGCCAGGTGTTTCTGGGTGGGTGCTAAGTGTCTGAGCCCAGATTTGATCCCAGGTCATCCTGACTCTAATAACGATTTTTACCAGAGGTTAGATTTAATTACAAATTTAATTTAATTATAAAATTGCTTTCTTAATTTAAAATTTGATCATTGGTCTTCTTCAATACTCTTTATCTTTCAGGCTTGTTGCATGAACAGAATATGGCAAAAATGAGGCTCCTTACTTTTATGGGAATGGCAGTAGAGAGTAAAGAAATCTCTTTTGACACAATGCAGCAAGAACTTCAGATTGGAGCTGATGATGTGGAAGCATTTGTTATTGATGGTAAGGGCCATTAGATCTTTTTCCAAGAGTTAATCGTCATCTATATTTGGAATACCTAAGCATGTGATATTTGGCTCTTCAAATGTACTTGGGAAACCCTCAAAGCAAGACTCTTATGTAGAATTCTGTGTTTTAGCTCTGTTAACATTATAGGTCCTTGGTATGACATCATTGTTTTGTGTAGATTCAGATATACCATTCATTAAATCATACTGCCCTAAAACAATAAAAATGTGATGGATATATAGTTAGCCTTTAGATATCATAGGTTTTATTCCTTGTTCCCCTTCCCCCCCCCAAAGTAGTATATTAAGCAGTTCAGCTGCATTAAGACCATTAAGTAAGGTTTAGCTATGAGTAGTTTTTGGTTTTCACATATATCTCTATGTGTATTGATTTCCAAAGACAAATTTAGCAAATAAAAATTTATTCATAAAGCAAAAGCTTATAAACATGTAGATTGTCTAAATGACTCTGTGACCTGAGTCTAATAATTTATAGAGAATGTTTAGTTATTTTTTTCTTACTGCCATTAAAGCAGGATATATTTGTAAAAGGGAGCAGTTCATAAAAATTATACAGGATATTGCATTAATAGATTGGCGCATCCACTATAGGATGCATGCATGACCTTCATTCTTAACTGCCTCATATTAATTTGATTGTCATTAGTTTGGAATAGCTTGTTTGTTGAAAGTATTAGAAACACACCACAATACCCTCTATGTTAATTCAGCTTATATAAAGGTTTCTAATGGAGTGCTTGTTCAAGTATGTATCCTCTCTGTTTTATAAGTATTCCTTAAAACAAATCACATAAATTTTTTTTTCAGCTGTAAGAACTAAGATGGTCTACTGCAAAATTGACCAAACACAGAAAAAAGTAGTTGTCAGGTAAGACGTAATTCTTTGCAATTTTTTGTAGGACAATTTAATGTGTTTTAATTATTTAACTTATTATATATCTGTTTACTGTTTTAACTAGAAGCAAGGCATTGTTCTTATCAGTTGCCTGTAGTTAAATAGTTGCTATTTATCATAATTTTTATTAAAGTTCAGACTGAATGTGATTAGCTTATTTAATGAAAGAGTCCTATTTTCCAGCACATTTCATTTAATGACCTAGCATTGGCAAGAATACTAATGACTTTTGTGTCTGCTTTATATAGTTGTGCAGAGCAGTAGAAGGTCTGGAATTAATATGGTGAAGACTTTAAATATATACATTATATATACACCTATATGTGTATATATATATTATTCCCATGTACATAATCTTTGCAAATCTAATCTGATGAGAGGGTATAAATTTGCTTTTTCTTATATTCAGCTTTGCCTTTAATAAGAGTAGAACATTAAAACTGGACTGTAACAGACTATTACAGAGTAAAATACTATTTTGCTAACATTTTCTTTCAATTCTTCACTTTGTAGTCATAGCACACACCGGACATTTGGAAAACAACAATGGCAACAACTGTATGACACACTAAATGCCTGGAAGCAGAACTTGAACCAAGTGAAAAACAGCCTTCTCAGTCTTTCTGATACCTAAATTTTTACCCATGATTTTGTTCTCTTTAGAGACCATTCTAAAACAAATTTTGATACCATCTTGAAGTTTATTGTTTCAAATTTCAAGTTAAAAAATATTACACCGGAAATTTCAGGAACAAAAATAATAAATTACATAAAGGAAACCATTTTGTTGATCTCTGTGCTGTAAGTTTTGCTCTTGGAAGGGGCTGTTGGATATGACTCTTTTGAGGTGAAGGGAGCACAAGACATGAAAGGGGGAAGGAGAAAGGGATCAATCAGGATTTCTAAATAAATGGTCAGAATTTCACCTTTGAAGGGAAGGTTGTCCAAAAGGATGGCTGCTTATTATAAGGAAGGGTTTGCAGAATTGTATGCTTTGCTGATATAAAGTAGCTTTTTTGTATCAACAAAAGTCATAAAGTGAAGATGTTTTTAAATTCAATAAAGGGAATATTAATTATATCATACCCTATTTGGGTCAAAACACAGCAGTCTAGTTAATTGGTTGCATTGTAAATTTACTATTCAGCTTTCTTCAACTGGTTAATCTAACATCTCTTCAGATTCTCTTTTTCTGGTTTCTTTAGACTTTTCCAAATTTAGAAACTTTTCTATTTCATTAATTTGGTTTTTTATTAAAATGTCTTGGGATTGCCAGTCCTCCTCTTCTTCTCCAAGGGAACAGTCGGTAAAATCAGCCGTATCTTTACTCTGGACTGCCTGAAAAGGTTGGGGCAGCAGGCCGGCACTTAGGAGTTGTGGTCTATCCTAGAAAAGAACACACCCGCTGTCATTTGGAAGCTAGTCTGTTGTACATCATTCATCATGGCTGTGTACAGTTAGAAAGCAACAGCATCTGGGGGAAGGCGGCTGCAGCACAGAAATCTGGTATTGCCTTCCTACCTGCATGTGTGATCCTTAGAACAATGCCTAACTTAGAAATCCTACTGCATTTTAAGGAATAGCTAATAGTTCTTCAGAGCAGCTCTAAAAAAGATAAGCAGATATTAAAAAGGGAGAGGAGATTTAAATTAAAATAGTGAGGACAAAAAACTATTTGTCTTCTACTCCCTTCCCACCAGAAATGTCTATTTTTTTAATACTTTGTCCAAACCAGGGAAAAATTAAAGGTTAAATACTAGTGGAAGTCAAGAACAGCATGAACACTTCCTTTTCCTTCGGGTTTCCTCTTGCAGAATGAACACCATTGTTGAAGGAACAGGAAAGGAGTGAGGGAGGTGAAAATTGGCACATTTCCAGGGTGCCACAATTGGGTCACATTTCAATATTGTGACTTCTAGTATACATGGAATTATTTAACTTAAAGTTTTCTCCTCTCCCCCCCCCCCCCATACAGCTATTTAAATAGTTAATATTTAGGAAAAAAATCGTTAACCTGTGCAACCAGAACTGCAAGGACTTATCCACTTCACAGCCCTCACCTCTTTCTTGCCCCAGAGGCAGGAGGCTCTCCACCACTGCCCTGAACCCTGCTGTTACCTGCAAAGTGTTTCACAGAAGAATTAAGAACACACCTCAAAGTGAAGTGGATTTATAGCCAGAACACAAGTCTCATGGCCCTATCTCTGCCATTCACTAACTGAGCACATCACTTAACATCCTGGTGCCTCTGTTTGTCCAGTCACTGATTTGATCTGGATGATTCAGTATCTGATTCTTGAGTCTTTCTTGGACTGGAAGGGGGGTCACAAGGGCAAGAACAATAGAGTTGCAAGTTACAGTGCTTAGATTCTAGATTCACATTGCAGTTCAGCTGCTTTCTACCCAGCTTACCCTTGGAGCCTCAAATGTCTGGTCTGCAAAATAAGGCGCCTGAACTCCGCTGATCATGAAAGCCCTGTTCCTTGATACCTCTCACCACGGTGTTGTGTCGTCTGCCTTGTTCCTTTTGCTCCTCTCCCAATCCATTTTTACTCAACTTCCCTCCCTCAAATTACTCTTTGTTGCCCTCCTTGTCTGGTCATTCAGGAGTTGGTTTCTTTTTTTCTCAAGTGCCCCAGTAGGCTAGGAGAAAGAGAACATAATCTCTGTTCCCTTCAGCTACTGTAACTTGGACCACTTTCCTTGAGGGTCTTTCCATCTAATTATTAAACCCAGATCCTTGTTGCTGCTCTTCTGGTCTTCATTATGGTCCTGTGTTCTCGAGGAAACTGGTACCTGACTCGTTCTTTCCAATCTAACAGCCTCTGACCTTGTACATAGAGAGACAAAGATAAAAACAGCCCCTGCCCTCAAGGAGTTTACATTCTCATGGCGGGGGGGGGGGGGTAAGTATATTAAGGTAGATACAAGGTAAAGACTAGCAGCTAGGAGCATTGAGAAAACCCAACTTCCTTTTCCCTCCCAGATAGAAATGCTTTAGATTTTGGGGGGGGGGGGTTATTTGCTCTTACTGCTTTATTGGCACTATTGTTTCCACTTGCTGATTCTCTGGGATTTTCTAAGTAAACCAGAAAACATCTTTCTGCCTCGCCTTTTATTTCTCTGGTCTTAACCACTAATACTAGCATTTCTAAAACTCAACACTGATGGGGAGGGGAAGCATCTTTATTTTATTCCTGTATTTGTTGAGGGAAATGTGGTTCTCCATTTCATATACTGCTAGCTTTTTGTTTTCAGTATATAACTGTATTTTTATTCTCAGCACCTAGCATAGTGCCTTGCTTTTAGTAGGCTATTAGTCAGCACTTAATGTTTATTGAATTAAGTTGAAATGAGGAGCCATAGCTTCTACTTAAATTTATTCCCATCTAGTTCTAAAATCTTGACAAATGATAATTTAAATTAGCAGTTAATTTATCATTTGGACATTGTTTCATTTTAGCTTGCCTCAAAATGGCAATAGAATCCCCTTGTTTCCTGAATTTGAGCAGATAACTGGTTCAGACAGTAAATTTTCCTTGTAGGAATTCCAGTGCACAAACATCAGTTACCTAATGTGTGCAGAGTCCTTAGCCAGGTGCTGGGGGAGATGCAAAATTGTGGTGTTGCCCACAAAGTCCTGCCCCAATATCCCATCCTAGCATAGATGTGAACCTCAGTCATCAAAGCTCTGGCAGCTTGTGCTGAAATACCCATTAAATTTGTAGGTCTTGGAAAGGTTCCAAGTATGGTCCTGGCTGATAATGATCTCCCACACACCCAAACCTCACTTTGTAGTAGAATGTAGAATGTGGTAGAACACTGTAAGCTTGAGTAAGATGTGTTTCATTCTTATATTCGTATTCACATTCCCTAGGACATTTCCTAGCATTTAATAAATCCTCTGTATCCTCAGAGTCTTTTACATTTGTGTGATTCTAATTTCATTTTTGAAAGCCTTTACAGCCAAGAGATGGGATCTGGATTTCAGGACAATGGCTTACAATACAAGAATGAAAGCCTCCTGTCAGGTTTGGAATTCATTTAACAAATATTGCAAGAATGTATCTGGTATGTTTCCAGATCTGGACCAAATTCAGGAAATGAATCTCCCCTTGGAGGCACATCACTGAGATTTGGTAGGATGAAAGATTGGGAGAGGTAATGCTGAGCTGTTGCTGGTGATAGTCTGAAGATCATGGAGAGGATGAGAAAGGCCCTTGTTTTTTACCAAGGGAAGTGAACAGGCTGCAAAGAGCAGGGCATCTCATTTCAGGGAAAATTTTAGAACAGGTTATTAAAGAGATGGTTGGTAAAGATCTAGTCAACGAAGCACTGATTACAAAGAACCAGCATAACTTCATCAAGAATGGATCGAGCCAGACAACCTTGTTTCCTTTTTTTGACAGTCACTGACCTTAGATTTGGTGGCCCACTTGTCCAGGGTATCTGTCAGCATAGTTTTCCTAGAGTTTGGCTGTGTTTGCTAAAGTCTCCACATTACCCTTGTGAGAAGTTTGGAGAGATGTGGAGATGATGGTATAAATGGATTCAGAACTAGTTGAAAGGTTAAACCGAGTAGTCATTAATAGTAAATGATAACAGCCTGGCTTGAGATTTCCAGTGGCACACCGCAAGTATCTGTACTTATCCCTGAGCAGTTTGCCAATAACTTGGATAAAATTATAAATGGCACATTTACCAGATATGTAGGCGGGCTAGAAAACTAGAGGTATAGCTAATGCCAGAAGATAGGGCAGGACTGGAACGATCTCAGCAGTCTAGAGTACCAGCTCGAATCCCTATTAAGATAACATTCAAGAGCGGCTACATGGTGCAGTGAATAGAGCACCAGACCTGGAGTCAGGAGGACCTGAGTTCAAATCTGGCCTCAGACACACACACAAAAACTAGCCTATGGCCTTGGGCAAGTCAATTCACCCCAATTGTCCTCCAAAAAAAAAGGCAAAAAAAAAAAATTAAAGATAACACTCAATAAGGTTAAGTATATAATCTTATACTTGAGTTCAAAGACATCAGCCTAGCAAGTACAAGGTGACTAAGCATCAGTTCTTAGCTGACTATACCATTAGGAGTCAGCAGCCATGTGCTCAGGCAGCCAGCAAAGCTAATGGGGTTCTGGGCTGCTATCACAGAGTAAACAGTAAGCAGAGCTTTGGGGAATAAGTAGAGGATAGTTTCACAGTATCCCACCCTGTCAGACCCACATCTAGAGCATTCTATTAAATTAGTACATTCTATTATAATACAGAATACATCCTATTCTAGACAAAAAAATAGCAAGCTAGAAAGTCTGTAGAAGAGAGCACCTGCTATGATGAAGAGAACCTAAGGTTCCTATCATTACTTAAGCCAGCAAGTGCTTGGAACCATGTCCAGAATAGCAATTTCCCTCATCTTGTACTCAAACTTCTAGAAAAAGGACATCACAGAACATCAAGGCTGTGTCTGGCACAGATTTCTGGATTGTCAGCTTTCCCATCATTACTCTATACAGCATTACTTTTTTTCTCCATTGATCCTTATCCAAATGCTCTCCATCCAGCTTCCTCCTTGGGTTAATGTTTCTCCTCACAAGTGTGCTCTCATATCAGATGATGCTCCATTGCCCCCTTTATCTATTGTGGAGGCATCTTGGTAGCACAGTGGATAAGAGCTCTGAATTCAGATCCCACCTCAGAAACTAATTATGGGACCCCAGTCAAATTACTTAAACTCCCAGCTTCAGTTTCCTCCTCTGTAAAATGGGGATAATAACAACACCTACCTCATAGGATTATTGTGAGATTCAAATGAGATGATGTAGTTCTTTGTAAACCGTACAGCACTGTATCAGTGTTCCTACTGATGTATGCCCTTTTTGCATGACATATGCCCTTCCATGATCATGATGCAGTTAAGTCTCAGGGATTACTATGTTCTGATTTTCATATGGCCAGCTGAGACCGTAGGTTTTATTTTTTTGCCTTCTTCTTGTCTTCTGTGAATTATTGGTTCTTTCTTTTGATAGTCTTTTTATGTCTGCCTCCAACTTTCTGTATCATCAGGGTTTGTTGGTATTTGTGGACAGTTTTCAGCTTAAAGCCTTATTGATCAGGTTTGCAAGATTTCAGGCAAATCTTTTTTTTTTTTTTTTTTTTTTACCAGTTTGGGGTATACCCTTGTCCCTGACTAAGAAACCATAATTACTGTATTTTAAACCACGGTCCAGAAATTCATATTCTTTTTGTTCTTTTAGATAACTCAAGGTTCCTTAACTTTTTTTTTTTTTTTTAAAGCAATCGGGGTTAAGTAACTTGCTCAAGGTTACACGGCCAGTTATTTCTGGGTGTGGTGCTGAGTGTCTGAGCCCAGATTTGATCCAGGTCATCCCGACACTGGAGCCAGTGCTCTTACTCGCTGAGCCACCTGGCCGCCCCTAAGCAATTGGGGTTAAGTAACTTGCTCAAGGTTATATGGCCAGTTATTTCTGGGTGTGGTACTAAGTATCTGAGCCCAGATTTGATCCAGGTCATCCCGACACTGGAGCCAGTGCTCTTACTCGCTGAGCCACCTGGCCGCCCCATCCTTAACTCTTAATGAAGTACTTTCCACTACACCTCAGAGCCTTTCTGGGTGGATTTAAATCCCACATAGGATATGAAGACTAATATTGTGCCACAATGATCTCAGAATAACTAATTAATATTCTAGCAGCCAATTCAGTCTCTCTGGGATGAGCAGGGCCTTAGATTCTAGGGGAATTTGTGGCTACTTCCCTAAAGGCAGGAGAGTATTGTGTCTTCACCACTTACGGGGTGAGACAGAAGGGAGGGAGAGAACAAGCATTTACAGAGCATCTATTATGTCTTAGGCACTGTGTTAAGACTTCATAAATATCTCATTGGATCCTCACAACAGCCCTGCGATGTAAGTGCTTTTATTATCCCCATTTTACAGCTGAAACTGAAGTAAACAGGTTAAGTCGAACAAGAGGCGATTGTTGATATGAGACAGGAGGTCAGGAGAGATTAGAGCTGGATATGTAGATCTGGAAATTATCCACATAGAGAGGACAGGAGGAGAGTGTTGACAGGGATTGCTTCAGGAGGCAGGTTCGAACCACTGACAGATTTCTGGTTGCCTAAGTACAAAAGAGCCCACAAGGAGTTGGGAGAGCCTTGGGTTCATTCTGAATAGAGCCACCACCCTGGCAAACATGGAGACAAGGGAGCTGCACCAAATGAAATCGATGTTATTTCCTTTCCTTGTTATTGTTAAAGAAACTTTTGTTAAATGTAGACAGCAACAAGTGTCCCATCTTGGTATTTCCTGACCGATAGAATGGTTGAATCCCTGCCCCAGCCAAAGCCTAAAATAAACATTTTAGCTGCTTTCTTCTGATCAAGGTTATTTGTTGAATAAATGCTCCGCTGTTAGTAAGTGACCATTTTACTGGCCTACAGTCATAAGGAAAAGAAGCCTGGAGGGCTAGAGCCATGAATTTTCAGCCCTGGCTCTCCCCAGTTCCCAGAGAAATGAAAAAGACAAGTCTATATGACCTTCTCTACTATGGCCCTTGGCATGACTGAACATGTATTAAATGTCTACTATGCATAAGGCCCACTAGGTTCTGGAAATACAAAGATGATAAATAGCAGTCCTTACCTTCAAAGGACCTTACACTCAAATGACTTGCATACTTACAAATAAATTGTACTTAAAGTCATTTCTGCCATAATGAGACATATGACCAAACTGTAAAATTACAACAAAAATCACAAGGCAAATGGAGATAAAGGGAGTTCAAAGCACAACACTCAAAACTTCATCATTGACACATCATAAAAACATAGGCATCAAATAAAAACAGCACAGTTTCACACATGTTAAATGGTTATTAAAAATGCTTAAATAGGGGCAGCTAGGTGGCACACTGAGTAGAGTGCTGGCCCTGGAGTCAGGAGGACCTGAGTTTGGATCCAGCCTCAGACACTTAACACACACACACACAAAACCTAGTCGTGTGACCTTGGGCAAGTTACTTAAACCCAATCGCCCTCCAAAAAGCAAAAAAAAAAAAATTCTTAAATACTACAATAAATAGTGGTGATGTCTGTGGCTCCAGGTGGCCATTCAGCCTGCACCCTGGTTCCCACAGGGGTTGGGCTGGCAAAGTGAAGTCACTTTGGGGCCTCTGCCATGATAGCGAATTGACAAAACTATTAAATAGTGTTCAGTCAAGAGCAGAGATCTCTGGGGCACTGCACTGGGGTCACAGCAGTCGTGGAACCATTAACAACTATTCTTTTGGATCTAGCCATTCAACCAGTTCTGAATCCACCTAACTGTACTATCACGTAGCCCATATCTCAACTTTTTCCACATGAAAAGTGTGAGTCTTTGTCAAATGCTTTGCTAAAATCTAGGGCAACAATATCCCTAGAATTCCCCTGAGCTACCAAAAATGGAAATTAAGTCAGTCTGATATGGCCTGTACTTAAGGCAATCATACTGACTTCATGATCATTTGTTTAATCTCCTTAATAATACATTCTTAAGGGGTGGCCAGGCGGCTCAGCGAGTAAGAGCACCAGCTCCAGTGTCGGGATGACCTGGATCAAATCTGGGCTCAGATACTCAGCACCACACCCATAAATAACTGGCCGTGTAACCTTGAGCAAGTTACTTAACCCCAATTGCTTAAAAAATAAAAAAATTAAAAAAAATAATACATTCTTAAATTTTGCCAGGATTAATGTCAAATTTGCTACCCTATAATGTGTGGGTCCCATTTTCTAATCTTTTTTGAAAATGAAGAAAGTATTTACCTTTCTCTAATCTGGAGGTACCTTTCCCATTTTCCATGATCTTTCAAAGATCTCCAGTAGTGACAGTCTCCCATCTCCTACTACCAACTGGATTCCAGTGGATACCTTGAATTCATCCAAAACTGAACTCATTATATTTTCCCCTAAAATCTCCTCCATTCCAAACTTCCCTATTACTATTGAGGACACCACCATCCTCCCAGTAACTACCCAGGCTTGTTCATACCAATCTGTTGCCAAGGCCTGTCAATTGCCCACTTGGTCTATTTTAATAGCCTGCTAATTAGTCAACCAGCCATAAGTCTCCCCTTAGGCAAATCAATCCTCTGCCCAGCTGCCAAAGTGATCTTCCTAAAGCAGGGATCCAACCAAGTCACCTCACTACACAATAAACTGGAGTGGTGACCTTTTACCCCCAGGAGAAAATATAAAATCCTCTGCTTGGTATTCAAGCCCTTCAGACTCTTATCAGTCTCTTTATACCTCTCCCACCCCATACTATGGGATCCAGTGACATTGGCCTCCTTGCTGTTCCTTGAACAGGACACTCCATCTCCCAGCTCTGGCCATTCTCCCTGGCTATGCCCCATGCATGCAATGCTCTCTCATCCTCATCTCTGACTCCTGGCTTCTTTAAAATCCCACCTTCTACAGGAAGCCTTTTCCAATTCGTCTTAGTTCTAGAAAGCATAAATGGTTCAGGATGGCTTTTGAGTTTGTCCTACATGTTCATCAACAAAACAGAAAAATCTGCTCTAGGCCATATTATTGTTGTTTTTTGTTTGTTTGTTTTGCTTTTTGGAGGGCTATTGGGGTTTAGTGACTTGCCCAAGGTCACATGGCTATTTTTGTGTTAAGTGTCTGAGGCCAGATTTGAACTCAGGTCCTCCTCACTCCAGGGCCAGTGCTCTATTCACTGTGCCACCTAGCCGCCCCCATATTATTGTTAAATAATGCACAACTGTCCGGGATCACAACCAGAGGGTGACTGCTATGGTTAAATGTTGAGTTCTTCATTATTTAATAACATAAGCATCATTGTGCCAGATATGAGTGTCTCATTTGATCTTCATAACAACCCTGGGATCTAGGTGGCATTTTTATCCCCATTTTACAGAAAAGGAAACCGAGGCTAAGAGAGATTAAGTGATTTGGCCAGGGTCACAAAGCTAGTAAATGTCTGAGGTTGATTCAGGCCCTCCTGTCCTCCTGGTCCAGCACTACTCTGCTCACACACACACACACACACACACACACACACACACACACACATACACACACCCCACACACATAATGATGGTGAGGGAGAACAACTGGATATGAACAAGTATAACCAAAAATGTCTCATGGATCAAATCTGGACACAAGTTAAATATGGTTGTTTACATACATGAGCCACAAGTCCCCACGTGCAGCTATAGCAGACAAATCACTGGACCCAGGAGCTAGAGGCTTCTTTGTGACTTTCAGCATTGATAGTGCCTAGCCATGTGACTGTGGGCAAATCATTTTACCTCTCCTTATTCCTCTCTATGTGAAGGGGACATGACTAGAAGGCAGTCCACTTAACAACACTGAAGGAGGAGTTCTTTGTTCTAGCTTTGAAGGTCTTTGCCTAGATAGGCTGTGACCATCAACAGTGTCTCTGCATTTGAGACTGGTCCATCTTAATGGTTCTTGAATTAAGAATAATCAATTTAGGATGATTTAGACCCTGGCCAAACCCTTGATTTGCCCTGTCAAAGGCAATAGACAGATGTGGTAGAGAGACCAAAGAACCATAGCTAAGCTAGGACAGAGGCAAGAGGTGTGAAAGAAACTACTCGCAGAGAAGGGGGCTTGGGTCCACATAATCTTCGAGGAAAGCTCTCAGCCTTTTAAAGCTGGTAGTGGTGGAGAAGAAATGACAGCAGTGAAGGCATTCACAGAGGAAAAATCATGTGGCCCTAGGGATGGCAGCAGGGGGATAGCAATGGAATAACAAGAGCTCCTGCACCAAAACTCCTCAACAGCACCAAGTTTCTGGTCAAAGCAGGGTGGTTCCAAGGCCAAGGAGGAATGACAATAGACAATTACAATATGGTGGAACAAAATCAGACCTTTCCTTCCATTACTACTTTGAACTCTGCAGATGGTTACTGGTCCTATAATAAGGGAGATAACTGTCTAGCAACCCCAAGAGCATTTTCCTTCTGAGGAGCTTTCAAATCAGTAAAATGGGGTTATTTGTTATACCTAGTTCATAGGGTTGTTTTGAAAGCACTAGGAAAATGTTAAAAGTATTCTATAAATGTAAGGAGAAAATAGGGGGAAAACAAGAATTAAAATGTAGAGTTTAGTTAAAATGTAAGGAAGATAATGAAGTGTGTAATCCTTATCTCTATATACTTAAAACAATATTATCTTAGATGGTTTATGCATTTATCTATTTGGAGATAGGGGGGTTAGAGGAAACATCACATTTCTTTCTGGATTCAGTTCTTTGATTTATTTAAAGTAATATCAAATGAAATTAGGACTCAGATTTCCTACCACCTTATCAATATGTGATTTTTAAAAAAACTTCCTTGCCTAGCTCTTATTCAGAAAGCAGCAGTGATGCAGAAAGCAATAGGGTTAAACCAAAGAGTGCTAAAACTATGCTTTTTAGTTAAAAATAGAACTGAAAAGGAAAATATGAATACAACCTGATTTCATGGAAAATACAGTAGAATTCGGGGAGTAGGAGGTGGCAAAAATAGGAAGAATTATCACATCATATTGAGTATTTTTTAAAGGAAAGATGACAAAATATTTGTTCTAAAGTTATTGATCACTCATTTTGTATGTTAAAAAAATGTTGCTTAATGCATTTTCTCTGAGATTTAAAACATACAAAGGCTTTCAAATCTGTTGCTGTTGTTTTTGTAAGCAATCTTTGCTAATCCTGTTATTAAAAAAAAAATTGTAGTGCCCGTGTCTCTTTTTAGATTACTAACAAACCAAAGATTTTTCCTTTTCAAAGTTTTGCCCAGTAAGATACTGTAAACTTTATAGATCTAACCAAATGAGCTGTCAGCTATGGTTAGTTGCCTCTCAGCTGACAAATGGACTCTTGGGAGTCATCTAATCTCTTTTTGGATACTATAGTTCCAATACATATACAGTATAGTAGGGTATGTAAAGTATATGGCATTTGCACACACAGTGTTCCCTGTTTTTACTGGAGTATCTATTTTAAATCAATTTATACATTAACTATATTAAACATGTTTTTAAAAGACAAATTGAGTTCACAAGAAAAACATCTATATTAAAACCAATTATCAAAACTAAAAATTATCTGCTATGATTATTTTTCAAGAAATAATTCTTATAAAATATCGCAAACACAGAATAAGAAAATATGGGATTATTCCTATATTTTAGCAACTATTTTTCTAATAATACACAATGCACCACCACCTCACACTCCTTCCAAAAAACAGGCTGGATAACATCTGCTTGATTTATATACTGTGACTTTTTCCTGGTGTTTTCTATCAACCTTAATTATGAAAAATGGTGCCACGTTGCCCTCTTGATATTATTTTGAAGATCGGTTAGGTCTTAAAGCATCCAGATGCGTACAGTTCTACACATATCTGTGGAATTAGCTCACTAAGGTCTGCTTGGCCATATTTTTAATTGACTCACATGTTCTGTGGGAAAAGGAGAATCATAAAAAGTCTTTGCAATCGCATTCCACTCTTCCCTGGGATCTCTCTTGGGACTTGGCTGGATTCTTGAGTTAGTCCAAGTGTCAGCCTCTCTGTTAATGCTGGTAGTATCTGATTGACAAAAAGGAAATGGCAACAACTGCATTTTATTCTCTAGACACTCATTTTAGTGACTGAACTTCTGGTTTATCTCTGATCATATGCTTTAAAAAAAGTAACTAGATTTCTATTTTATTTTTACTATGAATACTTTACTGTTTTCCTATACTTTGATCTTCTACTATGGCATTTCATTTAGGAAGACAAGCAGAGGGACAGATGTTCAAGATGAGGTCTTTCTAAAACCTGCTGATTACTATCCATCAGCAATGTAAAGATGTATAGGCTGTCACAAACAATACCAATAAATACAACTGAAATAAAATTAAGGGGATATCTTCTGCAACATTGTAACACATACAAAATATTGTCTTTTCCTCTATGAATCATTTCATTGCCTACACAAGCAAACTCTAAAATGGCTGGGGAGGGGGGGATTGTTTTTGAATATTCACTAATTCAAACTAACCAGGGAGAAGGCAGATAGAATTAGTGGGCAGTTGAAATTATAGAACATGTTCAAAGATATGCACTCCTATTAATTTGAAGCATATACAGCAATTAATAAATACAGTCTACTAAGGCTGATTGGAAATGATCATATTTGAACACACTACTGGAACCACAGAATCCAGAGTACTGAAATAGACAGTAAACAATCCACCGTCCAGAAAAGTCCTTCGGTTTTAATGAACAGATACAAATATTTTATAATTAGCTGATCAACATGATACCATTAGGTAAATGCTTTTATAACAGATGAGGCTATTTTGAAAAATGATTCTTGACAATATTTTAAACATTATCACCTTCGTCTATTTAAAACTTAATGTGAACTATGAAGAATTTTGTCAAAGGTAAAGTTCAGCCCAATTCCTGTCCCAGTTTTCACAAATTCCAAATTCATGAAATCCAAGTTAATTATTACTATTTGTAAATAATCCTACTCTGGAAAAACAAATAGTGGCTTTGTTTTGGCAAAATTTATTTTCAATAGTTGTTTCTACTTTTCCCGTTGAGAAACATTACAGTACAGTGGGAAAAGCCTTGTAATGGACGTCAGTACCTGGATTCCAATCCAGGCCACTAACATTTCCTAGCTATATGACTTTGGGCAAGTTACTTTATTTCTTTAACCTGTAATCTCCTCTGTAAAATAGGAATAAGAATCCTCGTGCTATCTACCTTGTAGACATGTTGTGAGGAAAGTGATTTGCAACCTGTAAAGCACTATATAAATATGAGCTATTATTCTCTCCCATGTAATATGGGATAAGCCATGTTAAAAAATCAGCATTTTCAAATGAATGTAACTAGTATATTAAAATATATGATAAATGACCCCCAGAATAACATCATGCTATGCCATGGTCACTTAGCCAATTAACTGTGCAAAATAAAAACTGAATAGTTAATTTGGTACCTGTTCCATGTAACACTGTCTCTCCTAACAATGTGCTTTGCCAAAAACCAATTCGTAATATTAATACATGCATAGCAGTGCCTGGCACATAGTAGGTATTTAACCAATGCATGTTAACATGACTTGGCATTAGCTATGATATGCCTGAATATAAATTCTATTCAAGAAACTATATAATTTAAATAGATTTCAGTTTTACAGAGTTTCCTTTAGAAGTTCATATCTTCTCCGTTTGTAGAATCTACACTCCCTTAACTAAATAAATGCATTTTGCTAAAATGGCACAATTCACTCAGGAGCTAATCCTATTAAACTCTAGCATTCGATTACTAAGAGGAAAAATAAACAGGATTTTCCTCATGATTATGCGATATTTAAAACTATAGCATAGTTATCATGAATATTTATAAAACATCCAATGTTCATAACATCATAAACAATGTGTTATTTTCATAAGCTATATTTTAAAAGTTATCGTTTTTTAAATGTGTAACTTTTCAAGTTATTATTTTAGCATCATAATATGTTTCATTAAATTTGAGAGCTGGAAGGGCTCTAGTTCAACCCATACTCGAAAGGGATCCCCACTATCACAGATTCAGCAAGTGATTGTTGAACTTTAAGAGCTCCAAGGAGAGGTAACTCCGTACCTCTTGAGGCTGACTGACTTACTCCAGAGCAGCTCTCATTGGTAGGGAAGCCTTTCCTGAGCTCAAGTCTAAATTTGCTTCTTCTCAACTCCCACCCACTGCTCCTGGTTCTGAAGAAATTGAGTGTCAGGCAATGTGCTAAGCAACTGAGACACAAAGAAAGGCAAAAACACAAACCCGGCGCCTCCCCACAAGGAGCTCACATTCTACTGGGGAAGACATCAAACAAACAATTTTGTAAATATAAGATCTGTACAAAGTAAATGGAAGTTAACCTCAGAGGGAAGACATTGGAGGAGAATAGGTAAGAAAAAGGAAAGGCCTCCTGTAGAAGATGAGACTTGAGCCAAGTCAAAGGAAGCCAGGAGGGGGCAGTGAAAAGGAAGGGCTTTCTGAAGGCATGGAGTTTGGAGGTGGAGTGCTATGTATGAGGAAAAGCAAGTAGACCAGTGTAGCTATATTGTGGTATACACGGAGAGGAGTAAACCAGAGGTCTCCAAAGGTAGAAAAGGTTGAGGTTGTTAAGGATGTTAAATAGTAAACAGTGGGTTTTATATGTAAAGAAAAATGACAAGAGGGCAGACTTGTAGGGAGCCGGTAAGGCCCCCATCCCCTCTCACTTAGATGACTGCCAATGGTCCTCCAGCTGGTTTGCCTGCCTCTATCTCTCCCTTCCTTTCCTCCTCCTGCTATTACCTTCCATTCCTCACTCAGCTGCCAAGGTTTCATCTTCCTAAAATGTAGGAATTGACCGGGCAATTTCCACATGGTTTTCATGTCCTTTCTTTCTCCAGAGGGCTCTCTTGAAGTTCATAGTATGGCTACTGCTTCCCTGTAGAGTCTGGTGTCTCATGTGGACAGGGCTGAGTCAGGCAGATCACTTGGCTATCTAAGTGGCTGCCAGACTGGACCAAGCAGATATCTCACCACTGGGCTTTTCTCTTAAAGTGCATAGTGAATCTGTCTTTGTGAATCTGCTGGCAGAACCAGTTTGCTAGATTCCCTAGATTTGTCAATCCTTAGCCTAAGATGAACAGAAGATGCTCCTTTTGAGCCCCTCAGAGGCTTGCTGAGAGATTAGTCCCCCCAGCAGGAGGTGGATGAAGTCTCGGCTCTCCCTTCTGGCTTTTCCTGGTTTCCTCAGCCAGAGACTTTTTGGCTTATGGTGAACTAACTTCTGAGGCATTTGGTAGATGGTATGAATGTAGTTACTCGAACTTGAATGCAAATTTATCGTCTACTAGCCTTTTCATATACAACAGAACAAACCTCAAGTCCTAAGGTGTGAAATATTTATTTTAAATCTCCCCTTTATGTTTCAATGTCTCTGTCTTCTGGCTCCTCACTACCTTTTGCTTTTCTGGTCCCACCAGACACACTAATTGGGTAATATAAGTATAAGAAAGATCATATTTAGTAGGTTTTCTCTTTTCTTACAAATTTGTACCGTATGTTTGTTTTCTTTTAAACAGGCTTATTGATATCTTTCTACATTTCCCTGTATATCTCTCCTTTCCCACCTCCCAGAGAGCTAAACTTATAAGAAAAAAAAGAAGGAAAAAATAGTTCAGCAAAACTAAACAAGATGTCAAAGAAGTCTTATATTACTATGTGCAGTCTTTTCCACTCATGGTTTCCCCACCGCCCCCCCCCCCTTACCTCTGGGGGGGAAAAATAGGATGAGGTTACATATATATTTCAATAAAGGACATTGGCTATGTTTGTCCTATTTCCATTTATCCCAAACCTTTTTTTCTAAAAAGAGCAGCTTCATTATAATTTTTATCTTATTCATTTTTCCTTTTAGAGACAAATTATTTACTAAAATTTTCAAAATGCAATTTTACTTCCCATTACATACAAGCTGATGGTGTTGGTCCAGGTTTACTGCTTAAGGAGAAAGATAAGTTATTATTAAATGCAACTTTCTCTACCTTTACCCCTAATGAAGCTTAAGGTAAAATATTCCAAGTTTCATAAGTTAATTGAAACGATCTTTCTTAGAAAAAGCAGACCAGAAGATATGAAACATAATTCTAAGTCAAATAATTTTTCCTCTTACCCATTGTTATTTCCCTCATGACAGCATCCAGGTCAAGATTTTGACAAAGTATCTTTGAAGGAATCTTTTTGTTTTCTGATGAACCCACTAGTCTCTCTTTTAGCAACAAAGGCACCTTGGAAGCCCAAGTGTTCATTGTTTGACTTTCAACTTGATTTACTTTTGACCAAGGACAAGGGTCGAAAAAATCTAAGTGTACTAGAGTTTTCTCAGTTTCTTTATCTGCAGTTGAAAGATCAAAGGCTGACCTTCCACTTCTGTTTACTAAATCTCCAGATGGCTTTATGTGAAATGAGCATGATTCTTCCAGCTGTCCTTCAACATATTTTCTTTCTGAAACTGTGTTACTTAATGAGTCTGTTTTCTCTCTTGTACTGTTTAACAATGTATGCTGCTGTGCCTTAGCATGACGAACAAGGAAGAGGTCATTTTTTGTGATGGATTTGTCCTTAGCTTCACTCATCTCAGTATCATTCACTTGACTCTCTTTACTAGAAAGACTTGTACCTGTGACAGAAGGCTTTTGAAAAACAGTTTCCCTATCTTTGGCCTGTGATACATCTATATTCTGAAGGTTGACTTGAAAAAGACAAACTGTCATATTTTCATCACTTTCTACCTGTTTAGGACCATCCTGTTTGGCCTGATGGCTCTGTATTTCATTCAAGTTTTCCCAACAAACTATTTCCCTCAGACTTGGGGTGGCTTTTCCTGAGATGGGCATCATATTAAAGGATTTTTTTGGACTCTCACAATACACTTTCCTATTATCATTTGAGGTAGCGAGTGAAATTGGGTTAATTGCTATACCACAGGTACTATTTGAGTCCATTTTCCCCAAAGTGTCATGTGTCTCTTGAGCATAAGAACAAGTTTGCTCATGTTGTAGACCATTACATCCTCTTTTATAGGATGAATGTGTTTGATTTGATTTACATTCTTTATAATCTGAGACACAATAACTGGAATCCCTTGAATTGTCCTTCAGACAATCAATAGAATTATCTTTTGCAATTAGGGAACGAGTCAATTCAGCTTCTTTGAGGCCATTATCTGGAATTTCTTCATTTATAGAATTTTCTTCCATACCAAGATTCATTCTGAATTCTTGTTTGAGTATTTCACTCCCAGAAACATCTTCATCACATTGTACATTACTTATGTCATGACTGGTATCAGGAAGCTTTTCCTGGACAGATTTGCTGTGACCAGTTTCTGAAGCCTCATCCACACTGCTGAGAGTGAATTCTTGAGTTCTGTCTTGAAGAATCCTTCCTGTTTCCCCTGATATTTCTGTCCTTGAGTAAGGATTATTCAATGTCTGAAATTCCACACAACCAAAACCTCTTTCTAAGCACATTTTGTCTTTTGTTTGCACAGCTTCTGTATTTCTCAAGTCAGCAGTGCATACTCGCCAGGTCTGCCCTTGCTGCAGTAAATCTTTATCTGGATTGAAAGCTTTGCTTTGGGAAGTTTTAACTAGTTTTTCTTCAGGGAGTTCTTCAGTTTTTCTTTTTTTAGTAGGATAAGTTTCTTTTTTCTCATTGTTTTCAAAAAACTGTAACTCTGCCATAAAGAGAATATACCAAAAAAAAAAAAAAGTCAATACCAGAAAACTTTTTTTATGTCAAATTTAGTTTTAGATTCTATTTCACTGATCAGAAGAACTCAGATGTAATTATATTAATGTCATCTAAATACAAAATGGTTTTAAATGTATTGACATTATCTAAATCGAGAATGGTAGTTTCATCTGCAAAAAAGGACATAATTAAAACCTAGAGTAACTAGTCATGAGGCTCTAATAAGATACTAAATGCAAAATGTTTTGTAAATTTTAAGGCAGTATATAAAATTTCAGTTATTACTATGGAACTTCCCTGGGCTTCAGTTTCCCCATCCAAAAAAACGTAGGGGTTGAACTAGATAACCTCTTATCTCTAATTCTAGAATCTATATAAAAGACACAATTAACATACTACAGAAAAAAAAGAAATGAACAAGTTAATGATATTTAATGCTACTCAAACTGACATGAGTATACTGACAGAAACCATTTTGGCTGAGAAAAGTACTGTTATGTAATCTTATATTAAAAAGGGTAATTAAATTATTTAATAAATACATAAGATTTTGACTTCTTTAGACTTATTTCTTTTTAGTGTGTACAGTACAATTCTAGGCATTAACTGATTATTAAAAGGTTAATTTGTTTGATGGGTTTTACTCTAATCTCCAGCACTATCCAGGTTTTTCAAACCTACAATTTCGCATAGTTCAAAGTTGTCAAATGCTTTCTTGAGATCAGAAATTTACATATTTTTTTTACTACCTTAATCCTTCAAATGTTAGGAATGGTTTCATCATACAAAACTAGCTGGCTTGCACAAATTGAGTAAAAATATCTAAACTCAGAGGAACCAATGAGAAATCTGCTTGTTTTTGCTCAACTAAGCAAACTATTATGAACTAATTCATAACAAATTATGAATCTTAGATTTACCATTTAGAAAAACCTCAGTATCTAAAGTTGTCATGTGATTTTTCATTCCTCTAACTGAACTCGCCTTTTGGCTTCTATTACTATCTGCTCTAAGAACTTAGGCTAAATGAAATGATCCCATCAACCATAAAACCTATGAGTTCTTACTTCAAAATGTTTCTCACATAGATTTCTTGCTTTCTTCTTCTTCTCCTCCTCCTCCTCCTCTTCCTTTTACTCTTCCTCCTCCTCTTCCTATTACTATTACTACTACTACTTTGTTTCAGGTCTTCATCTTATCATGCCTATTTTTTAAATGTCTAATAACTAGTTTCCTTGCCTCTGATTTCTCTTTTCCACAATCCATATTGCAAATCACTGCCATATTGGTCTTTATAAAACACTGCTTTCATCAAGTCATTACTACTCAAAAATCTTTAGTGGTTCCCCACTAGCTTCAGAATAAAGTCTGAATTGCCCAGCTTGACCTTCTACAATGTGACCCAAATTTATCTTTATAGCATAACTTTTGGCTACTCCCTTACATAAATCCTCTGATCCAGCCCAATTGACTTAATCATTAAATTCCCAAAACATACTACCTACTTTCCAACCTCCATGCCTTTGTTCATATTGGTTCCCTCTTTAAAAGGGCCTTTTGTCTTTCCCTCCTGCTATTTAAATCTCATCCATCCATCAGAGCCCATCTCATATTCTGCCTTCTGAATGAAGCCTTCCTTGATTAGCCCTGTCTAAAATAAGTGATTCCTTCTCTGAACTTCTATAGTACTTAACCTCTAAACACCTCGTTTGACCTTGTATTGTTGGTTGTCTACCTTGTAACTTTTAGTTCAAATATTTTATCTTCCCAATTAGAATGTAAGAGTGTTGAAGGAAGGAACCGTAGTTTATATTTCTTTGTTATCTCTCAAAAAGTAAAAGAGTGAATTCAGCATGCAAATATGAAACTATTAGTTCAATAATATTACCTTCTGAGTTTCTCTCTTGGCCTTGGTTATTTTTTCCTACTAGTATATATTCAGTGTTTGAACAAAAATTCACAATATTTACTGCAGTTATTTCTTGCTGAGAATTCCATTTTTGTATGGTTGTGATTTCTATTGACTCAGATTGGTTTTGCTCTGTTGAAATTTCATTTCCTTTCTCCTTTTCTCCTTTACCTTTCTGATATAAAATGGAAAAAATGGTTTAAAATTTAAAAAGAATTATAAGAACATATAGTATATTTATTTGATTATGAGACTAGATTTAACTGAACAAAGTGAGATTTTAAACCAGCAATTCACATTTATCTGTCTTTCTTTTCTTTAATCATTCAAAGGACAAATGATTTTGACAAAAGTTGGTACACTTAACTATGGTCATCAAGATCAGCTTTTTTTTTTTAACAGGTCTATCAATTATCCTAAAATAAAAGAATGGTCAATAAAATATTCAAATAGCAAATTAGGGTTATAGTTTACCTAACTAGCCAGTATGTTAAGGGCTAGGCATTATATTGTATTATTTGAAAATGAGCATCTCAATAATAATTTTATGATTGCCAGTTCTCAAAGGATTAAAATAATTGCCCAATTATTTGGTCATATGTGCTATTCTACATCTCCTTTTATAAGCAAACAGACATTCATGGTAGAACTACTTGCAATCAGCTACTTTCAAGTTCTGCAGTCTTCATGAATAATAATGATTTGGCAAAGATAAATTAAGAAATAAATATTTTAAGAAGCCCAACTTTATGAAAATGATGTTAAAACTAACTTATAAAACATAATAGGAGTAATAATTTACATTACCAAATAATTCACAAAAATCACAATCTCTAAGAACTGGAAGGGACCTCAAAGGTCACTTAATCAAACCTGAACCTCTACAAGACTCTCCTTCACAACACCCACAAGAGGTCAAAAATCCTTTACTTTAAAACTTCTACCAGGAGTAACCTGCCACCCCCAAAGATGGTACATTCCATTTCTGGATGGTTTTAATTATTAGGAAGCTTTTAAATTTCTCTCAGCAACCATTATCGACAACCTTCAGTTGTCCCCTCTGAGGTCCACCAAAGGAAACCTAACTCCTCTTCCATATAATAGGTTTTTAAACCCTTGAAGACAATCATTCTCTCAGCTCCAGAGTCTTCTCTAGGCTAAGCAACAATTTAATTAATATGAAGATATGGCATGATTTTAAGAGACTTCATAATACTGTTCCCCCTATCTGGATGGCTCCTGCTTGCCAATGATCTTTGCAAAATCAGGCACCCCAAACAGAGCACAATATTCTAGATATGATCTGGTGAGAGTAGAGTGGAAGTATCATCCATCATCTAGACCACACCATGCCTCTCTTAATGCAGCCTAAGACCACATTGATTTTTGAACTGTTGTCACATTTTGAACTTTCCATCCCTCAAATATCTGAGATCTTTTTCATATAAACTATTGCATAACCACGCTTCCCCAGAACTTTACATCTTGATGAATTTCACGTTACCAGATTCAGTTCATTCAGACCAGAGTGGATCCTGACTGCTACCCTCTAAGTTTATTATCCCTCCCACCTCTGTGTTATCTGAAAAACTGATAAGTATGGCCTTGATTCTTCATGCTCCCTTACTGTGCATAACCAGTCAGTTACCTCAATAATATCCAGGTCTCTTTCTCCATTCATGTAGCTAACAGCCTACTTAAGGATCTGACTGCTTCTCCCTTAAACCCTTACAATAGCCTTCTACACGGTCTCTCTACCAGGTCTCTCCCCAGTCTCATTCCATTCTCCCCACAACTGTCAAAGACATTTTCCTAAAGCATAGTTCTGAGCATGTTATTTCCCTGGTCAATAAATTCCAGTGGTTCCCTACTACCTTTATACCAAATATAAATTCTGCTGGTAGGCATGTAAAGCACCTCACAAACTGGCTCCAATCTATCTTTCCAACTTCAGTCTACATTCGTTTTCCTCACACACTCTACTGACTGGCCAAACTGATCCCCTCTGTCTTCTTCAGTCAGGACACATCATGTGCCACCCAGCTTAGAAAGGCTATCCACCACAGACCTAGAATGCCCTCCCTCCTCTTTATTTTTTTTGCTCCCCACTTTATAATCTCTAGTTTCCTTCCAAGCTCACCTCAAATAGCACTTGCAATGACACAAGACCTTTCCTGATCCACTCCCAAAATTAACTTATATTGTCTTGTTCATATTTTGCACATACCTCTGTGCTCATATTTCTATGGACAAGGACCATTTCATTTCTATCTCTGTATCCCTAGTGCCTGGCACATAGTAGGCACTTAATAAATGCTTGTTGATTAGTCTATATTTATTATCCGAATAAGGAATTTTAGTACTTCTTATTAACTTAAATTATTATCAATCCTTATTTAACTAGATCTATCATTATAGACGTATTTTCTTCTCCAGAGTCCAAGGCCTTTCTAGGCTAAGTCATTCAGTGCTCCGGTCCCCAAAACTGCAGAACACTTACAATATGAATGTTTACCACACTGGTTTACGGTCTTTGTTCTCTCTGGCATGCTCCATCTATTTGTGGTTCTGCCTTCTGACAGCCTTGGCTGCTTCTTGTATCAGTTTTACCTGACATATTTCTCTATAGGAACAATAGCTATGCCCCATCACCACCCCACTGTTTCCATATTACTCAATAGCTCCAGCTGGCTTCCCCACACACACACACACACACACTAATGTTCCTCCATCTTTCCTTGTCTCATCAATCACAATAGAAACAAAATCAACATATTAAACAGTTATATCTACTTAAGAACCCATGATTCCTGCTTTCTAATTGGGACACAGTAATGGTATTGACTAGTTTATTAGCATAGGTAAGTACTTTCTGCTCTGATCCATTGATTATTCTTATAGGTTCTCCTTCCCCAAAGGTTATTTAATATTCAATTGAATTTGCTTAACTAAACCAAATTTTATAATCTCTTCCTGATGTGTTCCTTATATTAATAGTTTATACATAATGGACCCTGTTTGTTGAATGAATAAATGGATACTTCTAACAACTTTGTAACTGATTATTACTTTCTCTTAAGGGAATGAATCTGTTTTTTTCCTCAACTGAATATATTTTGAATGGACAAAACAATTCTTAAAAAATTATAATGACTCTCTAATAATTATAAAACTTATAGAACAATGGTGATGTCAAATTCTGTGAAGTTTTAAAAACAATATTAATCACCTTCAAATGAAAAGCAAAGGAAAATACCAGCAATTTTATAAACATTTAATAATTATGCATTTGTGGGTTATTTTAGAATTTTAGTCTGATTTTCAGTAGCAATAAATCAAAATAATCAATGAAAACAGGGGTGGAAATTTCATGACTAACTATGAATTAAGATTTTTTTAATGATTAAAAGAAGTTTCCTGGCCCTGGAATCAGGAGGACCTGAGTTCAAATCCAGCCTCAGACACTTAACATACACAAAAAACTAGCCATGTGACCTTGGGCAAGTCATTTAACCCCCATTGCCCTACCTTCCCCCCTCTAAAAAGCAAAAAAAAAAAAGTTTACTGAAATCCACAAAAAGTTATTAATTGCTTGAAAACCTAATGGCAAAAGACCCATTACTGCTCTAATGATTTTAGTCATTCATGATCAAATATTAAAAGCTATAAAAGATGGGCACACATTTTAAAAGTTACAAAATATAAACACAGATAAAGTAGGGAGAAATCTTCAATAATGATTTTAATATTATGCATATTTATACTCATTAAAATACCTAAGTTTTACCTGAAGCTTATTATCTTGCTCAAAAAATACATTCTTCTGAGAAGATACTTCATTACAGCTTTCTTGTAATTTAAGATGAGCTTCTTTAACTGACATCAACTCATTTTTAATCTCATCTATTTCTTTAATGAGTTTTTTCTCCTAGAATAAGATCATAACAAATAAATAAGCAAGAAAATTTAAGTTTTATCTGAAAGTAAGAAATATCTGCTGTGTGTGAGTTAAAACATTTAAAAATATTAATGACACACAATATTTTGGAAAAGGATCAAAAATAAAAACCTCTAAGGAATATGAAAAAGAGTTTTTGTAAAAAAGTAGTAAATGAAAAAGTATAAAAGGCTATATATATGTACACATATTACTCAATTCATTTCTAAAATTTTGCAATGCTTGTTTCAAATTGCCTTTAAAATAATTTACCCTAGTAAACTAGGTGAGAAGTACTATATGTTGGGCAGAAGTTTAATTGAACCTAGCAACTATAGCCAACATTTGTTCACACTGGTCACAAAAATTCATAAAGTTCCCTCTTTCAAGAATCCTTGTTCTGCAACAAGTAAAATCTTACCCACAAGAAAGTCCCTGCTGACAAGAGAAAGCCTGAAATAATTCAGTATTAACATCACTTACGTCTTCAGCTTTGAGCTTCTCCTTTGGACTCTATGCTTTACTTTACAAATTCATATCATGTAATTAATGTATATTAGTCATCTGTGTATGTGTCTCATCCCCCTTTTAAACTATAAACTCTATGAAGGCAGAGACTTTTTAAAAAACTTTTCTTTCACAGCACACAGAGGGCAGTGCTTTTTATGTTTGTTGTTCATTTAAATTTATGTTTTATTCTTTCCTCATCTCTCTCTCTTTTCTGGCTCTGTCTCTTTCTCTTTCTAGATCTCTCCCTGTCTCTGTCTCTATCTGTCTTTCATTTCTTAATTTAGTTCAAGATTCATAGACTGAGGTGTACTTAAAAACTGTAGTTGGCTTCATTCTACAGGAAAAGGAACTACTTTCCCATTTTTGGCTTTAAGCTTGCATGATTTAAAATCCAGAGTTACCAGCCATATAACTAGCCACAATACAGACTGGTACGCATAACACAATTCTTTCAAGTGATCAAAAATTTCAATACATAATCCAATTTTTTATAGAATTTAATTTTTTGTCAACTGATTATCTGACAAAAAGTAGAACTGGTAGTATAAAGAATCAATGACATAAAGCAAGACTTTATACTGTTCTAATATATTTTCTAAAACATTTTGCCTGTACCTTCACAATTTTTAGGCATTCCTAGATTTTCAGTCATCTTCTTAGACTTAGTGAGAGACAACAAGTGGCTCAAAATAGAAATAAAGACTATAGAGCCCATCTCCCACTCCAAAACATTCATGTATGGCCATGAATAAGCTATGCCTACTAAACTATTTTCTGTTTAGTACTGAAATGTGGTGGGCTTAATTGTTGTCGAAGCTAGACACTATAGGACAAAACGGATTTCTTACAATTTCTATATGTGGGTACTATGAGCAGAAACAAATGTTAATTTTCTAAAACGCACTTGGCATTTTTATGCTTCCCTTATTCTGTTCTACGGTCTCTTAGTTAATATTATTTTCTACTTATTTCTCTGTTTGCATTAATTATGATAAACAAAAATGGAAATAATTATGTATGTTGCTTGACATTAAAAATATCCTTTACTGAGTATAAAGTAATAATACTGATATTTTTTAAAATGCATTTAGAAAAGATTAACAATGTAACTTATAAAAAAAAGGTATGTACCAACCAACCATCTGCTACTCATTCTAGTACAATAGTTAGTCGGCAAATAATATCCTTTAAAGTAATTATAATCACATTCAATTATTACTGAAAATTATGATGCTGCAACTGAATTGAAAAACTTTAATTTAAAACATAACTTTGTGTCCCAAATTTTAAGAATATTTGTCAAGCCCCACTATGTGCAATGGACATGCACAGAGAGATGTAGAGGTAAAAAAAAAGATATGGTTCCTGTCCTAAAGTAGATCAAATACAAAAAAGGAAAAATACTGCCAAGCTGGTATACAGATACAATTTTTTTTTAAAAACACAAGAAAAAGGATTCAACACTCATGTTTTTAACACTGTTTGAAATAAAGTCTATTTACTTTCCAAAAATATATTTTCCATATGCTTAGAGGCAATGATTTTTATTATATTAATCCTTAAAAAATAGAACAATTTAAATAGATATTTAAAAAGTAAAGCTAATTTTGGGGTCTACCAATCTTCAAAATGAGCCTTCATATTTTACAACTTTAATTTATATGGCTTTACATCATTATTTTATTATGTACTTCACTGAAATTAAAATTAAGAGCAAAATATCTGAGATGCAGTTTAGGAAAACCAGCAAAGCCTTATGATAAGATGTAAAACATACGAAATTCAGATACCATACACACCCTCTAAACATGGCAATCCATCATACACTGTATCATAGCTAAGGAAGATCTGAACAGCTTAGTTACCAATAAGAACATCTGTTAGCTATTCAAACTACATACTACAATATCCATTAGCCAGTGATTTTAATGGAAAAAGTAAGGAGATTTCTGCCTCCTGCATTGTGGAAGGCCGTACAGGCTCTGTAAGTGTACATTTGTGTGTGTGTGTGTGTGTGGACACTAACTTAGTTTTCCAAATTCAACAGCATTAGCCAGAATTTCACTGTAATTTAGCTTTTCAAGAGCATTTCTGAAACAAAATCTGTCTAAGAACAATTAGAGTGTCTGATCTGGTTCTTGTATTATTTTTGCAATATAAGTAGTTATGAGTTATTTGAAATGTTTATAACCATTTCAAAATCTGTTTAGCACTTTAATACTTAGTTTAATAAACCTACATGTTTTTCCCAAGTTCCTCTTGCTTTATCATGCTTATTTTGAAGATTAAAGAACTTTTCTTCATTTTCTTTTACCTTCTTCCTTTGCAGCTCATTATCTCTTTCAAGGGTCTGCAATAAAATTAATTATCCAAAAAATAATCAATACCACATTAATGAATTTTGATGTGTTTTATGTTGCTTGGACCTTTGCTTCTAACATGCTGAAAGGGCCATCCAGAGCAGTGATAATGTGCCATCTCAACAATCATTTTCATAAATTAACAGAAAGCTGCTTATAGTTTAGCTTACAGGAAACAGGGGGAGGTTATGGAAAAGAAATGGCTATAAAAGGGTATAAAAACATTGCCATTATTCAGTTTCACTGCATAAGTTTTAATGTGCTGAAAAAGTATTATAAAGTACAGAGATAGGGAATATGAAATGTAGCATAATCCAACCTAACTGTACTAAAATTAAAATTTTAAACTATCTCATAACATTTTCTTCATATTCAAATCACTAAAAATAAAATGCCTTGGAATAATTTTAATTTCTTATTTTCAAACTGTTAATGTGTTTTACAGGACTCTAAATTTTTTTATCATGTTTATTTAACTTATTTTGATTCATGAAAGAGAATCCTATAAAAAGGCACTAAAAACAAAATATGCAGCCAAGGTTTTCGAAGCCATGAAACCAGTGCTCCCAACACCAGTAAGAACTCCTTGACATCTGCCCTACTGTCATATCAATAAAGTTAGCTTCTGTAAACTAGTAGCAAGAATTCCTTTCCATGTGGCAGGTATGTTTGGAATGCTAAAACTGTGATGCACCTTTGTCAAATAAAGACAAAAGAATAGTGACTATAATAACCTGCTATGAAACTCCTCAGGTCCACAAGGTAACTTTGAGGCACTCCATGAATACTTACTAGCTAATAATCTGAACAACTTTTCATTGCATCCTTTTCAGGAGAATGTCTGATATGTATTTTTAGTCCAACAATGTTTTTAGTCTTCATTTCTTGGTATAAATAATAATGGGAAAATTCTTGATCTATTTAACAATGATTTTAACAGGTGTATAATCACACCCTCACAATTACTTTACAATATGAAGGCAATATACTGCACTTCTGAAGATAGTGGGTACATCATTATACATATGAAAATAGGAGGGACATGTGGGAGAATATACCATAGCTCCTATTTAATTAAGCAATAGTACATGACTGTGTGATGTTTTAATAATAGCTAACAACCACATAGAAGATTTCATACAGAAACATCCGAAAGTGCTACTAATGGCATAGCAATCATTTTGCTCACAATGAAATTCATTTGAGTCTAGAGTCAAACCAAAGGACTTTAAAGGCAGAGATAGTACTAACTGGTTTCCCAGGGAAAGGCAGGGCAAAGAGTCAGATAAAGTAGAAACCATTGGAAACTTGTTTGGGAAAGTTACCCACATGATGCTTTGTGTCATTGTGAGTCAATTTCAACTCAAAAATAAATGGGCTATGAAGGTAGGCCTAAGTGGAAAACTACCCTTTTTCTACCTCCTAGGCACTGGGCTCCTATTACTAGACTAGGCTGTTCCCTAGGCTTGCTATCATTCTCCTGATGTGATGCTTGTCACTGTGGGAATAGAAATCTTAGGTAAGTAGGTAGGAGATAGGAAGAAAGTAGCAAAAGTAACGTTTGCCACCAAACCACCAGTGATTCTGCAACCAGCAATCACATTTGAAACCGTCGACAAATATATATTTTGTTGTTGCTGTTGTATTTGTCCTTTGTTTTCAAAGAGGACCCTGGCATCAGGGAAATGATGACGTGACTTGAAGTTGACTGATCTGCGTGAGGGAGGGCTGGGCAAGGTCACCAGCCTCACTTTCTCCTCCAGAGCCATCTGAAGCCAGTGACATCCGAAAGGAAAAAATCTCAAAGAACCCCACTAGTACCATTTTATATGTTATTTCATTAGTAATTTTCCATGATGGATATTTTCTTATTTCTCCTTATAAATGAAGGAAGTTATAAAACTGTCCCCTTTCCTCAATGTTAAAAGAAAGAGCATAGCAAAGTAAAGGTAATTGCAATCTCAGGGAGATTCTATATATAGTTTAGTGGCCATCACTGGCATTGTGGGAGTTTTAGAAATCCAGCTATCTTGTCTGAAATAAAGTATTTCCTGGAGTATTGAATTTTTATTCAGCAGATCTAGGCTTGACCCACCTTTGCAACTCAATAGTTCTATGATCATAGGCAAGTCACTTAACCTCTCAATTTTCTCATTTATAAAATGCAATAACTGCTCTACTTACCTCTCATGGGATTATTTTAAAGCTCAAATGATATCATTAATATGAATGTACTTTGAAACTTTGTGTATAATTTATTTGTATTATGGCGTTTTAATTGCTTCTGATGGAAAAAAGCAAATCAAACTCTATTTTTTGACATACTAAAATATAAACTTCCCAGATAAACTGTGTAGGAATGATGGCTGATCTCAGACTGTTCTTTTCTACTGTATACATATGCATATATGTTCATATATGTATATGCATATAAATATGTATGCATACAAATATACACACGTACATGTATGTCACAATCACTGTCAACTATACAATCACTATGACATATGAATTTCAGAAACCAAGGTAAGAAATAATAGAGAAAGAATAAAAAAATAAAAGGAATAACAATAAAAATGTCAGTAATAATAAAAGAATAATAAAAGTTGATAAAGGAAGCGTTCTACTTAAATAGTTGTCATTATTGCTATCTTTTTAAAGAGTTTAGCTTTATGTCATATTTTAGGATAACTTATCTTTATGAAATATTCAAGATTACTTATACTTGAACAAGCATACAAGTTAAAACAACCTCACTTTTACTTTATATTGTAAAAGTCTAAACATAACCTACTACAAGTTTCACTTAACAGTAACTATAAGTATATTATCTTATTGAAAACTATATTTATAAAACTTCACTATGGTAACTACAATTAGTTACATATGCATATAACATAGATATGTACCTGATATTTCTATAACAACTATAGTACATATAGTGATATATAAACTTACAGTTTAAGAACATTTTTGAGTACAATTCTCTCCATCATGGGGATTTATGTCTCAGCACTACTAAACTGAATGGCTAAAAAAGCAAGATAGATGGCACATGCAGCCAGAGCACCAGGAAACAGTAGGCTATTATCAAGAGTAATGACCCCTTTTAGTACAGGTGGAATTAGAGTTCCCTTTGAGCAAAACACTTGAGACACATGACAGCACAATCCACAGTGTCATTCTAACATTAATATATTCTTATACCCCATATCACACAGGCCTATCAAGGCTTTTGGAGGGGTGCTGGACCAAGAAGGATGTAGTTAGTTTATTTAAGAAAGTGATGTTCACAGTTATATGACTCTGGAGCCACATGTGCTATCAACTAAAAGAGACAAATTACTCCTGTATAGTTATAGTATACTATTATATATAGTATAGTATTATAAAATATATAGTATTTTATACATTATATTATTATATATTATAAAATAGTATAGTATTATAAAAATTTCCTAGTACAAAGTTTAGAGACTTATGGCTATAGAGTGCAGAAAGGATCACATGTATTTCAAGAGGGATCATCTGAGTATCACTGATCTAAGAAAAACGCTATCCTAGACTGATAGGTCTGGTAGGGCTAAGAGACTCTATCTCCACAGATTCATTTAATGGAAAGAACAGCAACATGGACATCAGAAGAGCTTCACTATGATTCTGACTCTGCCAAAGTGTGACCCTGAACAAGTCAGTGTACTTCCTGGGGTCTCAAGTGTTTCATCTAGAAAATAAGTTGGACAAGGTGAATCATAGAACCCTTGAATTCAAGTTCTCAGGGGACATTTACTACATCCTCTCATGAAATCAGGAATTCCATTCACAACTTTCCTATAATGGTCATTTAGCCTCTGTTAAACATCTACTACAGAGTAATTGGGAACTTCCTACACCTAAGGCAGATCATTCCATATCAATCAAGCAAGCAATTGTCATTTAGTGCCTAGTTGAGGAGCGAGAGCATTCCAGGCATGGGGGACAGTCAAAGAAAATGTCCAGGGCTTAGAGATGGAGTTTTGTTTGTTGAACAGCCAGGGGGAAAGTATTACTAGATTAAAGAGTACCTGACAGGGAGTGAATATAGAAAGACTAAAAAGGTAAGAGGGGGCTAGATTATGAAGGGATCTGAAAGCTAATGAGCATTTTTTATTTGATCCTAGAAGATAGGGAGCCACTGGAGTTTGGAGTAGTGGAGTAATATGATTGGACTTGTGTTTTAGGAAAATCCTTTTGGTGGCCAAATGGAGGATAGATTGGAGTAAGAAGAGATGAGGCAAGCAGACCTTTCACCACTCTGTTGTAATAACACTTTCTGTTATTACAATAGTCCAGGTTTGGGGTGAGGAGGGCCTGCACTAGGGTGGGGGTAGTGTTAGGGGAGAGAAAATGGCATATTCAAGAGATGCTACAAACATGGAATAACAGGACTTGGTAACAGATTGGATTTGGGGAGTGAAAGATAGTAAGGAGTCAAGGGAGACTCCTAGGTTGCAAGGCTGAGGAGCCAGAAGGATGGTGTTGTCCTCTGAAGTAATGAAGAGAAAAAGGGGGAACGATTTAGGGGGGAAAGATAATGAGTTTAAGGTGTTTACTGGACATCCAATTTTCGAGATTAGAGATCAGCAGAGAGGTTTAGACAGTTCTGTTAGTAAGTTTTTAATCATGTTGAACAAAATCTATATATAGATTTTTTAATATATTTATATATATTATATATAGATTTAACTTCCATACTTTAATCCCAGTTACAAAATATGTCATGTGTGATCTGACTAGGGATTGCCATATCCCTTTCTTGGGAGAATATTTCTATTAATACAACCTACGATCTTTTAGTCTGACATTTCATATACAAGTTTTATCAAGCTTAAAATCAACTAATATCTGTAGACCTTTTTTATATAAAATTCGAGCTAACCACATATTGCTCATTCTACATTTGTGCAGTTGACTTTTTAAGCCCAAGTGTAGGACTTATATTTATCCTTATTAGATTTCACCTTTTTAGCTACAGTTCACAGTTCTGACCTAGACAGATCTTTGTGGCTCCTAATTCTGTAATTAAGCATCTCAGGGATCCCTCACAGTCTCAGGCCACCTGCCAGTTTGGAAAGTAATGCAATCTATACTTTCATACAAGCCACTGATAAACAATTTGAATAGAATAAAGTCAGTGACAGAATCCTAAAATTTTAAGGGATACTTGATTAGAATCCACCCCACCCCCATTTAAGTTGATCCATTGATCAAAATACTTTGGATTTGACTCATCACCAGTGAACTCAACTAATTCTACTATTATCCAATCTAGGTCACTCCAGTTCTCCACTAGAAGAATAACATGAGAAACTTAGTAGTTAAAGACCTTGATGAAATTAAGATATGCTACTTCCACAGAATTCCTCTGATAGATGGTTAGCAGTAATCTTGTTACAAAATGATAGGCGTTGAGGACAGCATGATTTGTTCTTCATAAACACATCCTGAATCTTAGTGTTCCTTTTCTTTTCGTAAGTGTTCACAAATTGTCCTTTTAATAATTCAATCTTTTTTTCTGAAACAGAAGCAGAAAATTCTATTTCTGGCCTTTGAGTCTGTCCTGATAAAATAGCTATTATACTTATAAAAAAAGTGGGGAAACTATCTAGAACATATTGTTGGTGTGAAGGGATAAAGTATAATGTAAATATTCCTAAATACTCCTAAAACAGTCCTAAAAAGAATTATTGGTCTAAGACGTTTCAGCGGAACATCTACAAAAATCAAATAATACCTAGGTTCAAAATCAGAGATTGAAAGCAGAAAAGGCTCTTAGTGTTCATCTAGAACAACATTTTCTTTTTGTAGATGAGGACAGGCCCAGAGGGATGAAGTTCCTTGTGATATAGGTCATAAGGGGCAAAAAAATTCAACCTAGCATCTTCCAACTCCTTCTGCAGATCTGTCTCCACTATATCATGCTGCCTTCTGTCATTCAGAATGTGTGTCAATGACCTAGATGATGAAATAGTCAGTAATAGTATGTTTAACACCCCTGAATTAAAATTCAAAATGATTTCTGAACTTGTGTTGTGCATTTGTGTATAAAGAGGATAGGATTCATTAGCAAAGAAGAATAATGAACAAAACTCTAACCTGATTACTGTCTTTCAGTGCTTTTAACTCTGCCTCCATTCGGATATTATTTTGAGTCTGTCGCTGAAGTAACTGTTGAATATGTTCAAAAGAACTGATAATGCCCTTTTAAATAAAAAATACATCTATTAGGAACATTATAAAACTTAAACAGCATAGGTATGTTATCAAAATTAATTTTCATTACAATCTTTTAGTTTCTTTATTTTCTAGCAGTTTCGCAAAAACTAGGCATGATTTACACATAAAGAGTGATATCATAAGCAAATTAGGGGAGCATGGAAAAATGTCTGATCTATGGATAAGAAAAAAGATTATGACCAAAAGAGAGAGAGGATCACAGGAAGTAAATGGATATGCTCACATGAAATTAAAAAGCTTTTATATAAACAAAACTAATGCCACCAAAATTAGAAGGAAAACAGGAAACTGGAGGGAGAGGGAGAAATTTCAGCAAGTTTTTCTGATTAAGGCCTCATGGAAAACTGAGCCAAATTTATAAAAATAAGAGCCATTCTCCAGCTGATAAAGGATATGAACAGGCAGTTTTTAGAAAAAGAAATCAAAGCTGTTAATAGTCACAAGAAAAAATGCTCTAAATTACTACTGATTAGAGAAATGCACATTAAAACAGCTCTGAGATACCACCTCACACCTATCAGATTTGTTACCATGACACAAAAAGAAAATGACAAATGTTGAAGGGGATGTGAGAAAATTGGGACACTAATGCATTGTTGGTAGAATTGTGAACTGATTCAACCATTCTGTAGAATAATTTGGAACTATGCCCAAAGGGCAATAAAATGGTGCATACCCTTTGACCTAGTAATGCCACTATTCAGTCTATATCCCAAAGAGATAAAAGAAAAGGGATAAGGACCCCATATGTTCAAAAGTATTTATAGCAACTCTTTTTGTGGTGGCAAAGAATTGGAAATTGAAGGGATGCCCATCAATTGGGAAATGGCTGAACAAGTTGTGGTGTATGAATGTAAAATACTGTTGGGCTATATGAAATGAAGAGTAGGCAGATTTCAGAAAAAACCTGAAAGACTTACATGAACTGATGCTGAGTGAAGTGAGCAGAACCAGGAGAACATTGTACATAGTAAAAGCAACATTGGGTGATGATCAACTTTGATAGACTTTGCTCTTTTCAGCAATACAATGATCTAAGACAATTCCAAAAGACTCATGATTGAAAATGCTATCCACATCCAAAGAAAGCACTATGGAGTCTGAATTCAGATTGAAGCATTCTATTTTTCCTTTTTTGTTGTTATTGTTTTTTTCTCATGGTTTTTCCCTTTTGGTCTCATTCTTCTTTTGCAACATGACTAATGTGGAAATATGTTTAATATGACTGTAAATGTATAGCCCACATCAGATTGCTTGCTGTTTTGGAAAGGGAGAGGGGAGGAAGGGAAGGAGAAAAAAATTGGAACTCAAAATCTTATAAAAGTGAATGTTTAAAACTATCTTTACATGTTATTAGAAAAAATAAAATACTATTAAGTGGGGGAAATTAAAAAAAAGAAATGATGAGCATAATGGTTTCAAAAATATCTGAGAAGGCTTATATGAATGGATGCAAAGTGAAGAGAGCAAAACCAGGAGAACATGATAAAAAGTAATAGCAATATTTAAGGAAGAACAACTGTGAAAGACTTAGCTACTTTGATCAAGACAACAATCCAAGGCAATTCCAAGGGAACCCCAATGAAAAATGCTATCCATTTTCAGAGAGAGAACTGATGAATTCTGAATGCAAACTGAAGCACACTTTATTTTTTCTCTGGTGTTGTTAGTCAGTATTCTTTTACAATATAGCTAATATGGAAATATGTTTTGCATGACTTCACATGTATAATGATTATTAAATTGCTTACCTTCTCAAAGAAAGAATTGGAACTCAAATTTTTTAAATGAATGTTAAAATTTTTTATGTGTAATTGAGAAATATTTAATGAAATAAGTAAAAATACATTTAAAAAACAAAGCAAAAGAAAGCTGTTTGACAAAAATTAGGCTTCAACTAAGCATCTAATACCATATACCACAATAAATTCAAACTAAATAGTCAACCTAAATATAAAAGTTCTCATAATTTTTTTAATTAAAGGAGAATGAGAGAAATTACCCTTTATAACTAGAGCTAGGGGGAGAATTTTGACCAAACAAGGGGTGGAAATCAGAAAAGACAAAATTTATATTATATAAAAATATAAATTTCATATAAAACATTTTTATGAAGATAATAAAAGAGAAACTGTAAACTGGGGGAATTATTTGCATCAAATATTCAAATGGATCTGTGATCTTATCATCTGAAAAGTTCCCTCTAACCCTAACCCTAAATACCTCCAACTCTGATTCTTGAAGAATACAATGCTCAATATCAAGAGAAAGCTGCAGCAGAATACCAGATAATACAGATCAGGAATAAACAGCCTCTGCCCCCTCCCCCAGATGTGTACAGAGTCTAGAATTTTTTTTAAACCCCAGTTCAGGAATGATACTTATAAAAGAAATCAACAAAAGAAGACACCAGATCCAAGAATTCCCAGGACACAAACACAAAAGAAAAGGATAACTTTATACCATCTACAAACAAAGTTTCAAACACGTCCCTCGTGTCTGAGAACCTCTTTCTCTAAGTCACTCAAGGTCAAAAAAAATGACTCACTGGGACTTTTTCTTGTCTTTCCCAATCACAATTTAGTCTGGGGCATTTTCTTTGTGGAGGAGATATGGTGGAGATCTAGGCTGTGTTTCTTCTTCTTACTCCAACATCTTGACTCTGCCCATCTCCCAAGGCTACGTAAATCATGACTATTTTTTGATGTGCCTTCCTGTTTCCATCTGCTAATCTCGTAAAGGAAAGATTTTATGAAAGATGTGAAAGTAGGCTTATGGATCTGTAGTTATAGTACTCTATTGCTTTTAAAAATATACAGTATTATCATCAATTTTCTTCCCAATCATTCATTATCTTGTCTTTCAGATATCCTGGAAATAGATCGTTGGATAATTTCAAAGTCATGTCTTCCACAGCACAAATATCTTCTGTGTGTACTTGGTCTATTCCAACTCTTCTTCCTATTTTTATCTCCATTAGTACCATTTTCACTTTGTCATATACCAAAATGGAAACTAACATGTTAAATACCATTCTTTTGTCATTGATGAAAAAATAGTTTATTATAGAATGGGGAAGAAAGGGAGAGGAAGGGGACAAGCATTTAAGTACCTACTACATACCAGGAACTATGCTAAGCTCTTTAGGAATATTAATCTTATTTGATCTTGACAATGCTGTGAGGTAGGTGATATTATTGATCCCCATTTTATAGTTGAAGAAACTGGCAGACAGTGGTTAAGTGACTTGCTCAGGGTCACACAGCTAGTAAGTGTCTGAGGCTGGATTTGAACTCAGGTCTTCTTGACTTCAGGCTCAGAGATCTATTAACAGTACCATCAGCTGCCATATTATTGATAAATGTGTTCCTTCTTTCCTCTGCTGTCCTCCTTCTAGTTACAGCAACATATTATTGGTATCAATCAATCAACAAGCATTTATTTGGTGCCTACTATGTGCCAGGCCTGCTCTAAGCACTGGAGCTACAAAGACAAAAATGAAACAGTACTTGCCTTCAAGGAGTTTACACTCTATAGAAGGAAACAGAATTTAAATACACAAGTATGTCAAAAGTGTATACAAAGCAGATGCAAGGTGATTTTGGGGAGGAGGACCCTAAGAGGAAGGTGTGCATGGCAAGTTGAGGGGACAGCTGGTGCAAAGGTATGGAGAAGGGAAATAATGTCATATATAAGCAAGAGTAAGAAGATCAATTTGTTTTTGTTTAATTAAATTTTATTTTTTTCAATTCAACAAAATTTTTCTTCTCTTTCTCCTTCCTCTCCCCTCACACACATATACACACAAAACTAAAAAAGAAAAAAATAACTGTAAAAATATGTAGAGTCAAGCAAAATAAATTCCCACACTGGTTATGACCAAAAAAAGAATACATCTCAGTTTGCACTCTGAGTGTTTCACCTCTCTATCAGGAGGTGGGTAGCATATTACATTACAATTCTCTGAAATTATAGTTGGTCATTGTGTTGATCAGAATTCTTAAGTCTTTCAACGCTGTTTATTTTTACAATATTGTTGTTATTGTATAAATTATTCTCCTGGTTCTGCTCACTTTACTCCACAGTACTTCATATAAGCCTTCCCAGGCTTCTTTGAAACTGTTCCTTGTATCATTCCTTATAACACAACAGTACTTCATCACATTCATATACCATTACTTGCTCAGCCATTCCCCAACTGACAGGCACCCACTCAATTTCCACCTCTTTTCTACCAAAAAATAAGTCACAATAAATATTTCTGTATTTTTGGATCCTTTTCTCTTACTTTGATCTCTTTGGAATAAGAAGTTAATTTAAATTGACTTTAGAATACATGAAAAGGTATTATGTAAACGGTCTATGTAGTATGGTTGGAATGGTAAGTTGGAGCCAGGTTGAAAAGAACATTAAATGCCAAGGACAATTGTTTATATTTTATCCTAAAGAAAATAAGCCATTGGAATTTATTGATGAGGGGAATTATATGTTCAGACTTGTGCTTTTGGAAATGGAGATAAGCCTGTTATGTAGCAAAAGGAAAACAGATGGACAATCCAACTATTGTGCCCTACTGGTAATAGCACCCATGTGCTCTCTTGGTACCCAAATGATATAAAGAGACCTGGGGGAAAGCCTCATCACATTAGGTGAACCCCCTGTGGAAGATTTATAGGAGAACTTGGACAAAAGTTGTATGATAGAAAACATGTAACCTGTATTGCTTGAGAGAGTATCCCAAATCCCTCAACAAGCATTTATTAAGTGCTTAGTATGAGAGATCACAAATGCATCACAGGCAAATTAATAGTTTTTTAAAACTATAAGCAGATAGGAAAAATAAGTCCTAAATGAATAGATTATATTTAGAGACCTGAGTTACATGGCTTCATAAATGGTTCACAAAAATCTGGTGAATTGACAAAATTATTGAAAATTATTGTACATTTATACATTATTTTTCATACATGCTACTAAAAGTTAATAAAAATCTCATACAAGTTACTAAAAGTGAGGTTTGACACTAATGAGAAATAGAAAGAACTAACTCCACAACAAAATAATCTTTATGTTTATTGGACTGTCCCCATAACCAATGCTAGTAAAAGGTTATATTGCTGCTAACATGAGAGATCATGGAAATAATTCAAAATCAAGGAAAACAGAAGATAAAAACATATATTAATGCAAACCTTGCACAAAATATTTCTTTTATAATTAAGAATTCAATTGAATTCGACAAACATTTAGCAAGTGCCTACTACATGAAAGGCATTGTTCTAGGCTCTTGGGATACAAAAACAAAAATTTCAAAGTTCTTGCCCTCAATGAGCTTACATTCTACTAATGGGTTATAACATGTACCTAGAAAATGCCAATGGATTTTGCAATTAAGAGATTATCAGTAACCTTGGAAAAGATAGTTGAAGGGTTGGAAATGAAACAGACACACAAATTATCACAAAATTCAAGGCAACAATCAACAGTAGCTCCAAAATATATTTTTAGTCTTTCTTTCTCCTATTAGGTTTATTATAAAAATGAATTGTCATACAACCAAATCATGTTAATTTTATAAAGCCTGTCCTACCCAAAGTACAATCTACTTGAGATCAGAGATCACATCTGTTTTTTTCCTGTGCTCCATTGTGCTTGGCACAATGCAAAAACGTAGTAGTCACTCAAACATCAGTTGATTAATTGGACCCATCACTTTATACCAAAAAGATTCTAAGTGAACCCAATGGAAACTTTCCCAGAATAAAGAACACAAAAATACTGTGTTTCAAGGATGAAAATATTTACCTGTTTTTCTTCTTGAATGTAGGTAAGCTTTTCACTAACCTTCTTTCTTATTTCAATTTCCTTTAAAAATTTAAATGATTTCAAAGGTTATCAATTAAAGGCACATAATAAAGAAAAAATCCTTTTATTTAACATATTTTCAAAATAGGAACTTTCATCATTTCGACCTAAAATTTAATACCATCTACTGTCACTTGATTCATTGGCTGCTCAATAAATTTGGAGAAACTTCCACATTAAGCATCCCATAATATGCCACTTACCCATAATTTTTTTTTTCTCTGGGGTATAACCTCCAATGAAATTCAGAAGGTTTCCTTCTATATAGCCTGGTGAAAATGGCAATTGATAATGAAAGTTTACAGGGCCTCTTAAACCTAAAAGCATCTCTGGACCACTGAAACATCTAAGATGCATGATCCTCTTGGTGGCTTCTAAATTGTTTATATAATCAAATTTTGTTAGTCTAGAGTACCGGTTCTCAAAATGTTGTCCAAGGAAATCCTGGGGTTCCCAAGACCCTTTTGGGAGGCCTAAAAGATCAAAACTATTTTTATAATAATACTAAGACATTTTAGTTTCTAAAGTAGTAAATATCAATAACTATAATTCAGATAAACAAAAGCTCTTTGGTGGGAGTTGGTGGTCTTCAATAATTTTAAGAAAGATCTTAATACCAAATCTTCTGATCTAGAAAGTACCTCAACTAAAAAAATAAGCTACTGAAAGACTGAGCAAAACACAACCAAATTATTTTAGCTATAATTATTTCTATTATACATATTGATTTCATACTCCTAAGAAATTATTTTGTTTTATGACATAAAAACTATTCTAAAAAATTTTTCAAAGCAGCCAAAGAATATCAGCCAAATGAACACTTTTTTGCTTAAATACCATTTGGAGTTTTTCTTGTAATTCTTGAAATTGCTGTTCCTTTATTTTAAGATTGATATCTTCTCCTTCTGCCTTGGTCTGACATATGATCTTGGACTTTATCAGGTCTGTAGTTACTTTCTTCAGTTCCTTAACAAAGGAAAACAATATTAAGCAGTATATTCGGTACAATTATCACATCTCAGTAGCTTCTTGTTGATAGTCCCTGAATCCATCTAAAGTAATATTTTGTTGTCTTTCATATAATGAAGACAATGTTTGATCCCCAATATGGCAGTGCACTTCAAGCTGTCTTCCTAATAATGCTGGTCGATCCATATTCTCTCCCTCATTCTCTCTTTTTTCCCCCTCATTCTCTTCTTGACCAATTGGATATGTCTGCAACAACTTTAAAGGGTAGGAATACAGCCTCTGGCTATGGAGTCAGGCAAAAAGCTTTAACAAGACACACAGGTCTAACGAACATAACCGATTGACCAACTACAGGTAGTACATTGTAGATAAAGAAGGACATTTGTAAAATTCCTTAGCCATTCCTTCCACATTTCCTTTTCCCCAAAGTTCACAGATCCCTAGGATACCAAAAATATTTTTATAAATTGTTATGATATTGATGACATTGCAATACCATTTTGTCTCTAAGTGAATCAAGTTTTTGAGTCCACCTGAGGTGATTCATAAATAACAGTAATCTCTAACATTGACATAGTGCCTATCATGTGCCAAGCACTGTGCTAAGCCCTTTACAGGCATTATTTCACTGGATCCTCACAACAAGCTTGGAGGTGCAGACACTATTTCATAGTTGAAGAAACTAAGACAAACAGAAGTTAAGTAACTTGCTCAAGGTCATGTAACTACTAAGTGTCTAGGGCTGAATTTGAACAAGAGTACTCCAAGGAAGATCAGAATGTTCAAGATGATTTAGTCTGGCCCAAATGAACGTGTCATCCTTGACTCCTTTTCTCCCTACCAAGTTCAATAGCTGCCAAGTCTTACTGATTATGCCTCTAATATGTCTATTGCCCAGTTCCCCCTTTTTCCATTCTTAGTTTAGGCCCTTATCCCTTCTCACCTGGACCCTGCAATAATTTCCCCAAGTCTCTCTATTTTCCTCCCTGCTACAATCCACCTTCCACATTTCTGCCGTATTAATCATCTTAATATGAGTTTGTTCTTAACCTTTGATATATTTATCACATTCTATTTGATGTTATAATAATTTGTGTATATACTGGAGTTAGACAACCTGGGATCAAGTCCTTACTTCACCACTTACCAGCTATATGACCTTGGGCAAATCAATCATTCTTGAACCTTAATTCCTGGATGATTTCATCATTTTCAAGATGACAGGAGAAAAGTATGTGAAAAGATTAATGAGTGTTAGATCAGCTGGAAGAAATTCAGCTGAAGTTGTTAATTGACCACTGCCAGTTTTAAAGGGCCACTGCCAAGAATGTGGGACATCCCCTGCCTCATGAAGGAATGGTTATGGAGCCTCAAATTCTGTTTGGCTTTTACAGTTTCTCACAACCTGATCCCTTCCTGCATCTCCAGTCCTCCTGTATTTCTTCCTCTCTCTATACACTACAATCCAGTAACATTGGACATCTTGGTGTCCTTACACCCAACACTCACCTCCCAACTTCAGCTCTTTGCCCTGGCTGTGCTTCATGCCTAGAACACTCTCCCCCCTGGCTTCCTTTAATACTCACCTCAGATCCTACTTTCTGTAGGAGGCCTTTCTGAGTGCCCTCCTTCTGATATCATTTACACTGAAGGTAATTTGTATGCAAAATTCTTGTATATTGTCTTTTCCATTAGAATGTAAGTGCCTTAAAGGCAGGGACTGTTTTGTCATTCTTTGTATCCCCAGCACTGTGCACACTGTAAGGCACATAATAGGCACTTAATAAAAAATGCCCAGTGACTGAGACCAAGAAGAGAGAAGTACTCACCAGAAGGCCAAATGGATATAACCTAAAATAACTAAGGAATTTTCTGGGATTTAGTAACTATTATCAACAGTTTTTAAGGAATTATGCTATCATCACTAAGTCAATCATGGCTATAGTTTGAAAAGAACCAAAAACAGACAGGTAAGAAAGGTTAATCCGGCCCAATCCTTGATACTTTTTGGCTATTTCTGAAACAAAAACTGTGAACAGGTTTTTAAGGACTTGATAATCAAGTGGCCCCCACATGCATCAGTGTTGGCTTAGGCAGACCCAGACAGACCTTTTCTGTTCCACATTGTTATCCTGGAAGGCATAGGAAGAGTCTTTTTAAATTTTAATTTATGTTTATCTTAATTTTATTTATTACTTTTCCTTCCTTCCACTTCTCCCTCCAACTGAAAATGCAAGAAATATGATACCCATTACACATACGAAGTTTCGCAAAACATTGCTGTATTAGTTATATTCTGGGGGAGAGCAAGAAAAAACAAAGGGGAAAAAGTATGTTCCAATCTGCGATCTGAGTCTATCAGTTCTCTATCTGTAGGTAGATTGTATTTTACATCAGGAGTCCTTTGGAATTGTGGTGGTTCATTGAATTGATTAAAGTAGCTAAATCTTTCACAGCTGATTATCTTTACAATATTGCTATTACTGTGTAGCATGGGAAAAGTCTTACACCAAAAGAGTGATAATCACCTGGCACTTAGTGCATTTGTCATATCTCGTGCAAAAAAAGTTCTTAGTTTTGAAGTAGGTTGTCACTGAAAAATTCAAAGGTATGTAGATCATTTTTAAAAAGAGCAGAAAGTAATATACTGATAAGTATTTTTCCCCCAGTTCTAAGTTGAAAGATGCTTTTCAGAGACTGGAAAGGTCAGCATGTAGCAGGGCAAAATGTTGGTACCGCCAATAAGTAACATTTAGCATCACTTATGATATAAATCTCTGTTGCATAGCTTAAACTTCTGTCATTTTCTCAACAGTAGGGTGCCTTTTGAGGGATAAGCCACTTATTAAGTATCCATTATGGTCCAAGCACTGAATACATAAGTACAAAGATACATGATGATTTCTGAAACCTGAGTAAAGAGAAAACATGGATTAGTATGAAATTAATTTTACGGGCCCAAAATGGCAACAGAGTCTTTTAAGAAGTGTGAGATATGTTCAAAACAAAATGTTGCTAACTCATGCTGCATACTTAAGAAGTTAAATCAGCATACTTTTGGAGTGTGCATGCATATTTTTTTTATTTTTTTAAAAGAGACGAAAAATGAAGCAATATCCTAGTAGTGCAATTAGCTGCAAAGATGATGGAATGGGAAGAAGCAATAAAGCCTAACTCTCCTCACAGCTACTCCAACAAAGACCTTTTTTTAAAATAGTATTTTTCCCAATTACATATAAAGATAACTTTTAACATTCACTTTAAAAATTTTTTGAGTTCTTAATTCTCTCTCTCTCACTCCCTCCCTTCCCCCCTCCCTGAAACAGTAAGCAATTTGACACAGGTTATATATGTGGATTCACGAAAAACATTCCAACAATGATCTAAGAAGAGTGCCAGAATAAACAGTGATCAGGAAATCTAAAGATAACATATGAGGGATCATTTTTCTCCAGTCAGAGATCATGAATTCAGCCCACAGAATGGTGATAAAGACAGGACCTGTGGAACAGAGACAGGCCTGGAGCTCTGTCACTCTGACCTCAAAGAAGACACCCAAATCCACTCTTCTAGGCTTAGAACAAGTTAGTCTGTTTTTCTGAGCCTAAGGGACTTTAGTGATGGAGTGATGGAGGCCAGCAACTGTCTACTGGAGCTCTAATCCAGGGGCAAGCCTATAGCTGGGTTGGTTAGAATTAAACTAGGGTCTAGACTAGAACTTAGGATATCCAAGGGAGCAATGAAAGACTATATCCTAGGTCAGACCATTTAGGACCTTCTAAAAGTTTGAAGCTCCCTGGCCTGAGATGCCCCATGATTCTTCAAGAACAGGGCACTAAATAATAGCAGAACAAAGTGTCAGAGCACTAGAAAATACAGATCAGGAGCATACATGGCTATAATATTATCTCCAAAAGTTTTCAGAGCCTAGACCTAACACAAAGTCCCAATCTAGGAAGTAAGACTGGAAGAATAAAAAAGAGAAAGATTCCCATGATAAAGAGTTATTTTGCTTCTAGAGATGCCTATAACACAAACCCAGAAGAGAATAATTCCAAAACACCCACAAAAAAAGCTTGACCACAGGTTTTTAAAAGAGTTAAAAATTATTTTACAAGTAAAATGAGAGGATATAAGTGGAAGAATGAGAGCTTTGAAGGAAAAACCTAGAAGTAAAACTAACAGTTTAGCATGAGATACAAAACCTTACCCAAGTTACAGACCAAAATTTTAAAAATTAGCTTGGATTTCATATTTCAAGAAGTTATTTAACAAAATTTCCTAGATCTATTAGAACCAGAGGGCAAAGTGAAAACAGAAAAAAAAAAAAACTACCAATCACTTACTGCAAGAGACCCCAAAATAAAACATCATAGCTAAAGTTTAGAATTTCCAAGTCAAAGAAGAAATAGTGCAAAAAGCCAGAAAGAAAGACATCAATTACCAAGTGAATACAGTTAAGGATCACATAAAATTTAGCAGTGAACAAAGAAAAGAGCAGAACACGTAATACAGTATTCCAAAAGACAAAAAAAATTTAGGCTTACAACCAAGAATAATTTTTCCAACAAAACTGAGCATAATCCTACAGCAGAAAAAATGGACCTTTAATGAAACAGAAGACTTACAAACATTCCTGATGAAAAGATCAGAACTGAGTAGAAATGTTGATATACAAACACAAGAGTCAAGAGAAATATCAAAAAGTAAATATAAGTAAGCAATCAGAATGGACTATAAAAGGATGAAATTTTCACATTCTAATGAGAAAGACAATCTGTCAATTGAGAACAAGATTCCCTAATGTCATCAAGTGTAATAAAGGGAGTTAAATAATACACAAGACCTGGGAGTGGTTTTGTGATGATATTAAATTAATTATATTAAAAGAATAAGTAAAAGTGAGGGTTATGATATGGTAGCAAGGAGGAAAAGGAGGAAGGATGGGGGAACTTATTATCTCACATATATGCAAATAAAAATCTTTAGAAAGGGGTAGGAAAAATCAGGACATCACTTTCATCTTCATCTGACTTGGTCAAAGGAGGACAGAACACACACACACACACACACTCACACACACACACACTTACACACACAGAGTTTGTTGTAGAAATACACCTCAACAAGGAAACAGGGAGGAACAGGAGGGGGGGAAAAAGAGAGAAAGTAGATTTAGGAAGGGATTAGTCATAAATAAAACAAACTCTAAGCTCAGAGTAGGGACTGTGAAAAGAGACTTAAAAGGAAAGAGAAGGAGGGTAAGAACCTATGACTGGAATCTGGGAGGGGTGAAAAGAAACAGTCAAAGGAGTGGAAGCTGATTGCACAAAGCATGAATGCTGAGCACATTCCTCTCTTGACTCTCTTACCTGAAAGATATTGTCAGAAGGAAAGAGGGAAAAGTAAAAGAGAAAAGTATAGAGAGAAATACACAAGTAATTATCAAAACTGCAAATGTAAATGGGACAAACTCGGACATGAAATGGAAGAAGACAGTAGCATGGATTAGAAAAGAGAATTCAACAATATATTGTTTATACAAAACAGAAGAAAAATATAAATATGCACATAGAATTAAAATAAGGAAAGAGAACAAAATCTATTAACATTTAGATGAACCCCCAAAAGAAAAAAAAACCCGAGCTCACCAGAAACAAGACCAGGCCTGGAAAAAAGACTTTTGGCCTTTTACTTTTGACCTAAATTTCCTTAACTTCTGCCGACAGAAGCAGCTGACTGCCCCTCCCCCTAAAAAAAAAAGGCTTCAATTAAATCTTTTTTAAAAATCAATTAAATTTTTAAAAATTTATAAATTTTTATAAATATTTTTAAAAACAATAATCTCAGACAAAGTAGTAGTGAAAATAAACTAAAAGAATAATAGGGAAACTACATTATGCTTAAAGGTACCATAGACAATAAATTCATGTCAATATTTAAGATGTATGCACCAAAGGACAACATATAAATATTTAGTGGAAAAATTAAACAAGTTACAGAGAGAAATAGATAATAAAAATATAATAGTTGGGGACCTCAATGTATCCTCTCAGACTCAGATAAACTCAACAACAACAAAAACAAAAACAAGAATGAATTTAAGAATCTGAATGGATTTTTAGAAATGTTAGCAATGACAGATTTCTGGCAATTATTGCAAGCAAATAAAAAGGGGCATTCCTATTTCTTGGCTGTGCATAAAATCATTAAACATTAACCCTGGTTTAATGCATAAAAACTTCACAAACAAATGCAGAGCACCATAAATATCAAATACGTTCTTTACTGAGCATGGTGCAACAACAATAAAAAAAAATTCAATAAAAAGGCATTGAAGACAGTATTAAAAATCGATTGGAGACAAAATAAATTTAATCCTAAAGAACTGGTGTGTCAAAGAACAAATCATAGAAATAAAAAAATATTTCATTAAAGTTAATGATTGCAATAAGATAACATGTCAAAAGTTTGGGATGCAGCTGAAGAAATCCTTCACAGAAAGTTTATATCACTAAACATTTTTGTCAACAAAGGAAAAAACAGATTAATGAATTGGGTGTGCAAAAAAAACCCCAAAAAACCCAAATCCTAAAAAACTAACAAATTTTAAAACTCCAAGTAAATAAAATCAAAATTCTGAAAATCAAAGAAAAGAATAACAAAATAGAGTAAAAAGATCATTGAATCACTTAATAAATCTAGGAGCTGCTAAAAAAAGTATTAACTAATTTGATTTTTAAAAGGAACACCAAATCACAAGTATCAAAAATTTTTAAAAGGAGAATTCACAAAATTGGAAAAATGAATAAAAAAATTATTAAAAGCTATTTTACCTAGCTATATTCCAATAAAACCAATACATAAAATAAATGTATGAATATTTACAAAAATGTAAAATACCCAGATTAAAAGAACAAGAAGAAAGTTTAAATAACTCAGTTTCAGGAAAAGAAATTGAACAAGCCATAAATAGCCTCCCAAGGGAAAAAAGCCTCATGTGGGACCAAACAGATTTATAAGCACATCTATCAAACATTAAAGGAGTAATTAATTCCAATATTACACAATGTGTCAGGAAAAGAAAGGATCTTACCAAATTCCTTCTATGACATAAATATCATATTAATACCTAGACCAGGAAGAGTCAAAATGGAAAAAGAAAACTATAGGCCAGTATTAGTAATCAACTTAGAGGCAAAAAATTTAAATATATTAGCAAAGAAGCTACAGCAACCCAGCACAAAAGAAAAACACTAAAACCAAAACAGATTTATGCCATCAATACAAGAATGGCTGAATATACAAAAAAACATAAACATAATAGATCATGTTAATTATAAGAACAACAAAATCATACAATTGTATTGATTGATACAGAAAAAGCTTTTGATAAGATATAACACCTATGAATGTTTAAAAAACAACCTCAGAAAAACATAGGAATAAAAAGACCTTTTTAAAAATAGGGTAAGCAGCAGTAGCTGTCTAATGCCAAGAGTCAGCATTATATGTTATGCAAATAAAGTAGAAGCCTTCTCTAGAGGATCAAGGGTAAACCAAGAATGCTTATTATCACCACTATTATCTGATATAGTACTGGAAAATCCACTCACAGCAAGACAAGAAAAATAAGTTAAAGGAATAAACACAGGCAAAGGGAAAACAAAGCTATTACTTTTTGCAGATGATATGATAGTTTACTTAAGAAACCCTGGAGTCAACTAAAAAACTAAATGAAACAATGAACAACTTCAGAGTTGCAGGATATAAAATAAATCTACATAAATTATCAGTATTACTATATGCCAACAAAACCTACTAGGAAGAACTGGAGAAAGAAACTTCATTTAAAACAACTACAGAATTTACAAAATGCTTGAAAGTCTAACTACCAAGATACATACACAAACTCTATGAAAACAATCATAAAACACTCTTTATGAAAATAAAGACAAATCTGAAGGAATATAAATTGCATATGAATAAGCACAGTCAATATCATAAAAATGACAAAACTACCTAAATTAATGTATTTATTCAATGCCATACCAATCAAACTACCAAAGTACTGATTCACAGAACAAAATTTTTTTCAACAAAACTTTTTAAACAAAATTCAGCTGGAAAAACAAAAGGTCAAGCATCTCAAGGGAAATGATGAAAAAAAAGTGAAAAGGAAGATCACCTAGTAGTATCCAATCTCAAACCATAGGACAAAGCAGTAATTATCAAAATGATTTGGTACTAGTTAAAAAAATAGAAAGGTAGATCAAATGGAACAGCTTAGGTATATTACATACAGAAGCAAAAAAACTCAGTAATGGTGTTTAGACCAGCACTTCACACCATGTATCAGAATTAGTTCCAAATGAATGCATGTCTAAAATATAAAAGGTCACATCATAAACAAGTTAGAAGAACAAGGAAGAAAGTTCCATTCATATCTTCAGATAGAGGAAGAGTTCATGACCAAATAACAAATAAAAAACATTATATAAGATTATACTGACAATTTTGATTGTTAAATTGAAATTATTTTTTGTATAAACAAAACCAGTGTGCTGATAAAACTAAAAAGGAAACAGTTACCTGGGAGGAGGAGGTTGCAGGAAGTTTCTTTGATGAAGTTCTCATTTCCAGGATTTATAAAGAATTGTTTCAAATTTATAAGAATAGGAGCCCCTGTTGATAAATGGTCAAAGAATGGCTGGCTCATATGATACATGGAGGGAAGAAAATGGGAAAAATAGGATGGGGCCAGGCTATGAGAACCTTTAAATGCAAATAAATGAATTTTTATTTTGACTTAGATATAATGAGTCACTTCAGTTTACTAGAAGGAGAGGGATGGTGACATGATCATTCCTAAACTTTAGAAAAATCACTTTGGCAGTTGTGTGGAAGACAAACTAGAATAAAGACTTGAGTCAGGGAGACCAGGTTATTACAATAGTCTAGGCAAATGGTAATAAAATTAGAATGATATATAGAGAAAAGGGCTGCATGTTAGAGACGTTGTAGAGGGAGAAGTAAAAAGATCTGGCAACTGATTTTCTATATGGGTGAGAGTGAAAATTCAAATATGACATCAAGGATGTGAACCTGAGTGACTAGGAAGATGGTGGTGCCCTTGATTGGAAACAGGCAAGTTCAGAAGACAGGTGAGTTTAGGAGCAAAGATAGTAAGTTCAGTTCTGGAGTTGTTGAGTGTGGGATGCCTCCCATCTCATTCAAAATGTTCAATAAGTAGTTGAATATAGAACTAGAGGTCAAGAAAAAGACTACAACTCAGTATCTGAATCTGAGAATCATTACCATAGAAATCATCATGGAACCCATGGGAGCTTATGAGATCACCAAGTGATAGCATGCAGAAAGAAAAGAGAAGACCCAGAACAGAGCAATATGGATTCATCAAAGGAGACCAAGAAGGATAATTCATACAAATAGAAAGAAAACAAAGGAAATGTAGCACCAAAAAAAAAAAAAACCCAGAGGAGAGTATCCAGGAGGAAAAAGTGACCAACAGATTCAGTCAAGAATGATGAAGACTGAAAAGAGGATGTTCGTCTATTCTCTTTTGAGTGTCTAAGACCTCACTGAGGAGACAATAGAATTCTAGGACTTGACTGCTGTTTCCACAAAGGATAAATATCCCAAGCACATACACAGAGAAAATAATCATTTTGCTTTGGGAAGAAAACTAAAAGAACTAGAGAGGTTAAAAGGACATCAAAGTCCTTTATTCAGGAAATAGTTAAATTTGTTAAGAATATGGAGATTCATTCTACATTATTTCATAAGATAGTACTTTCTTGATAACTCTCAGATATCACAACAAAAGATGATATAATGTGCTTTAGCAATGCTCATACTGTTAAGATACATTGAGACAAGATTTGTCTGAGTAAAAGAGTAAAAAATGATGACAAATATTTAATGTTAGCCTTATTTGTGGCTTTTCTTAAAACGCCTGAGAGGTGCAAGAGTACCTAACTTTAGACAAAAGGCAAATGATTCCCCAAAAATTTCATGTAAATTACTATATAGCAGAAACAGTATTGGAGTAGGAGCTTATGAGTCGGACTTTGATGAGAAGGAATTTCCAAAAAAATTATATTGTTATTTTACTTGTTTGGATCTCCTAGAGTGAAGATCCAGATCAGCAACTTGAAACTGCAACATATCACTGCCTTTAAGCTAACTTCCAGGCCTAACTTACGTAAGGCATGAGGCACTGGTAATAAAAATAGAGATGAAAACCTAGAAATCTGATGAAGCTCTGGACTTGCACACTGACCTCCAATATTCTGAGAATTTAACCTAAGTCAAATATAGAGTTGATTTTAAAGAGGCACTATGTTATTTTTCAAGGTTTCAACATGCTAAAAGCTTCTATATAAATACTGTCTTTTTGCATTCTTCATACCACCCATCATCTCCCCACCTCTTTCAATGAATGAACATGAGCAGTTGAGTTATAGTTGGTTAATGCCACACAAGAAAAAAATGCCCTAAAATATGCCAACCTATACTGTAAACAGCAAGGGAAAAGAGAAATGTAAAAATAGAAAGAAAATAGCTGGCAAAAACAAGTATTCAGAATAAATTTCTGAGCCTTTCTTTTCTTCTAACATATTAATTACTTAATCTCAAGGGAGCACTAAATTAATATTAGAGACATCCACAGCATGATTTTCCACTTAAAAATATGCCTTTGATTTTATAACCTTATAGTCTTTTAAATATCCTGTACTTTAATACATTGTCTGTTTTCTAACTATTTTATTCAAAGCACTAGTGCAGCAAATAAACAGCACATGCTTTGATCTCATTAAATTACAACTTATAGTTCCTGGAGTCATAAATATTGTGCCCTTTCCCCCCTCCACCCCTCCCTTTCTGGTATGGGGTAGTCTGTTTAATATCGCTCTCTCCTTGAGCGCTCTGACGTTTACTCAGACAAATAGCAGGGGTTATGAATGCTGTTCACAGATAGTATCAAGAATTCTTCATGATGCCATAATGGTGAACCAAGCATTCAGAACTGCAATACCTAGTTTTTATCTAACAACAAAGTTTGGTCTGTTTAACTTTTCTCCACAAAACTGGAATTCAATCTTATCATAGACCAACAGTTCAAATGTTCTGGACAAAATCATAGTACAGCATAAAAGAAAAATGAAGATTATGTTTAGGGAAATTAATGGATATTTGCAATAAGTAATATGAATAATATTAATGCTGTCGATTGATGTTCCAAATAACTAATTTTTAACATTACCCTTAGAAAGTAAATTAGTTCTGAAAAATCAAGGGGCTAAAATGCAATAAAGCATAGTTTTAAAAATTAAAGGGCTAAAATGCAACAAAGCATTACATTTCTTTTCTTTTTCTTTTTTGCTTTTTGGAGGGCAATTAGGGTTAAGTAACTTGCCCAAGGTTACACAGCTAGTTTTTTTGTGTGTGTGGATGTTAAGTGCTGAGGCCAGAACCGAACTCCAGTCCTCCTGACTCCAGGGCCAGTGCTTTACTCACTGCGCCACCGAGCCACCCCAAAGCATTACATTTCAACTTTTAAAAAATATATTCTGATTATCATCCTTCTAGCTACATGTCCTCTGGAGTCATGAAAAGAAAGCCATTCTACTTTACCCTCCTAGGTTCTCTTTTCAATCTGGCACTTTCCCATAGCTGATAATGTGTAGTCACTGGCTCCAATACTTGAAAAAGGATTGAAAAATATCCAAATGTCAGAAGCTACTACTTGGTCATTTCCTACCCTATAGTATACCCAGTAGGGAATATAGTTGCCCCTATCCTGGATAAGAGCTACAAAGCCTGGGAAAAGGAATACAGTGATCTTGATCACAATGCCATTCCACTCATACCTGGGGAGAGACATTCACCACATGCTTCTGTAAATATGCCAAGAATATGTCTCTAAAGTTTATATGAGCCTGGTTTCTCATCTCTAAGAAAGAAATCAAGTTATGTTTTAGAAATATAATATCCCATGTATCTAAAATGAAATACTTATCCTAATCTATGCAGAAAATGTGTATTTTAATATAGAAATTCATTTTACTGAAAATGATCACGTGAAATAAACAATATCTGAGGCATTATCATGTCAACATGAGGCAAAACCAAAATGGAAAAAAATTCCATTTCTGAAAATAGGGCTACATAAATAAAGCTTTAATAATGTCTACAAAGTTAAAAGATAAGTTATTTGACCAACTCAAGAAAACAAACATTAAAAAATATAAGACACAGAACTGAAAACAGTATAAATCACTTGGAAATACACCTATGTATGTTGATGAGTGAACTCTTGGTTGTCATTCGCATTTTAATCTTCTATTGAATCAAATGAATTCCCTTTTTTGAAGAATTACATGTTAGATTCCTGACATTTAAATCAGAGGTCCAAAATTAGCTGTTTTTGGAATTAAAAGATATCTATCTTTTTTATGTGCACTGTCATTGAACATAGTAAGAAAGTCTTTCATATTCTACAACTTAGCTGAAAACAAAGATTTTTCTTCTATGATTCATACATAACATTCTCTCTCAGGTAACTTATTGAAGACAAGGCTTATGAAGTTTACGACACCCTAGCAATCAATCAATAAACACTCAAGCACTTACAATGGACCAGGCTCTGTGCTAGGCACTGAGGATACAAAGACAAAATCAAACAGTCTCTATACTTAAAAAGATAACATTCTAATAGGGGAGAAAACATGTACATATATACCTATACACAAAATAGGTACAAAATAACTACAAGGTAATTTGCAGAGAAAGAAGCTGAGATAAGAGAAGGCCTCTTGTGTAGAAAACAGTGCTTAAGTTGAGCTTTAAAGGAAATGAAGGGATTCAAAAACTCAGAGGAGTGAATGCATTCCAGACATGGGAGAGAAAGTCTGTGCAAAGGCGTAGAGAAGAAAGATGGAGGGTATAATTATCATGTGTGAAGAACAGCAAGGAAGCCCATGTGGCTGGACCAAAGAGTTTGTAAAGAGTAGTAATGTTCAAGTCTAGAGGGCTAAGTTGAAGTCAGGTTATAAAGGGCTTTAAATACCAAACAGAGCTATTTATATTTAACTCTAGAATAAAGGGAGCCTAGGGTTTCATAAGCAAGGAAGCAGGCATTGTCAGACCTGTACTTTAGGAAAAATCACTTTAGTAGTTTCTTGGAGAATGGATTAGAAAGGAGAGAGACTTGAAGAATGGGGATCAATTAAGGGAGGCTCCGACAATGGTTTAGCTAAGTGGTAAAGAAGCCCTGGACTAGGGTGATAGCCATGTAAATAAGAGAGGAGACGAATGTGAAGGATAGTATAGAGACCCAATTGACCACACTTAGCAACAGATTATATATGTTGGGATGAGGAAGGGCAATGACTCAAAGATGATTGAAGTTGTGAATCTGTGTGATTTGAAAGAGAGAGATGTCTTTGACAGGGAAGTTCAGAAGAAAGATTAAGTTTTAAGGAAAGATAATAAGCTCTGTTTTGGACAACTTGAGTTTGAGGTGACTATGGGACTTCCAGGGGGAAATGCCTCTAATAGACAGGTACTTATGTCAGATTAGTGCTAAGGGGAAAGACTGCGGCTGGCTATGCAGATCTGGGAGTCTTGTGCATAGGTACAATAAGCAAATCCATAAGGAGGTGGTAAGGTCACCAAGAGAGAATGTGCATAAAGAGAAGAGGGGACCATGACAGAGCTCTGAGGAATATCTACAGTTAGGGGGTGTCACAGATTCAGCAAAGGAGACTAAGAAGGAGAAGTCAGGGCTGGCAGGAATACAACCAAGATCAAGCAGTGTCACAAAACACAGAGGAAAATATCAAGAAGGAAAGACTGGTCACTGGTAAAATGCTAGAGAAGTAAAAAAGCTATCAAGAAAAAAAAAGACTATTAGATTTGGCAATTAAGGGATCATTTGTATGAGCCAGAATACAAAGGGATGAGGGGTGAGAGAGAGGTAAAGAACTGGAAACAACAAGAGCAGATAGCTTTTTCTAGGAATTTGGTTGGGAGTGAGAGATATAGGATGATAGCTTGAAGGGAAGATAGAGTTAAGTGAACTATTTGCAAGAGTATACAGTAGTGGGGCAGCTAGGTGGTGCAGTGAATAGAACACTGGCCCTGGAGTCAGGAGGACCTGAGTTCAAATCTGGCCTCAGACACTTGACACAATTACTAGCTGTGTGACTGTAATGGAAATGCAAATTTAAAGATCTTCCCTGCCCCTAGGCTAAAGTGCACATGGAGCCTGGGGTGGGAGGCTTGTTTTTCAGTCGATACTTCTTGATTGGCCAGTGGGTCAATAAGGTTGTTACATTCTCTGAGCCAAGAGAAGGCTATATAAGCCCCTGATGTGTAGCTTTGTTTTGGGGCTCACTTTGAGAAGTGTTCTGTGATTTGATGTGGATTCTGGGAAGCCGTTGTCCAGAGCCCCCCGGCTTTGAAAAACCCAGATGTTGAAACCCAGATGTTGACTGGGTATGGATGTAATGGTTGGACAGTTTGGAAATCTGTCTACTTGATCTGTCTCTGTCTTGATAATTCTGTCTGTGTATTCTGAAGTTCGGGGTGCTGACCTTTTTCCCCTGAACTAGGTAAACGAATACATGTTTGACTGATTAAAGTAAGCTTGTTAACCCATTTTGAGTTGCTTTCCTTTATCAAAGCAGATCCAAGAACCTGTGGTGGCAGCAAACCCTGAGGACGCTTGGGGTGCTTGCTGCTACAGTGACTTTGGGCAAGTCACTTAACCCCAATTGCCCTCCAAAAAGCAAAAAAAAAAAAAAGAGTATGAGAAACAATATAGACAGCTATTCATTCTATGTGTGCCCCTCTCTTCAAGTATGAGGATGACACATCCTGTCACTGCACATAAAGAGCTGTATATAGTTATCAACAGTGTTCCACTGTAGACAGTCTTTGATCTCAAGCTCAGTCTCCATGAATGTTACATTAGCCCCATAACCCCAATTCTGCAACTTGGGTAACTGATTATTCCATCAGTCCCCTGAAATGGTATTATATAAGTGGTATTATTTCAAAATTAATCATTAAAGAATACAATCTTTCTGACAGTACAAAACATTCCATTGTAAACAATTTTGCCTTTTTTTCAGGTCCTTATTTGGATAGATTTTATCTAGGACAAAATTAGGGTTAAATAGGAAGATACAGGGGCATTATGCAATTATTATCATTGATGTGCACAAAAAGAATATATTTACTCTCATACCACATTTTAATTTTTTTTTTTAAGTTTTGTCCTTTACACAGTGATAATGAAACATACCTCAACTCCTCTAGGCAGAGATATATAGAACTATAGGGGAAATAGATAGAACTAAGGGGAAAATGTCACATCTAATGTCAGATAAGGTCACCTATCAGTTTTTTATTCAATTGTTTTGTTGTTAACTGTTTGTTACAAAGGAGAATCCAATTCTGAGGAAGAAGGATATCCAGAAATGAATGTAAAGACAATATGACGAAAAAACACAAGGTATCAATAAAACTAATTTTAAAAGAATAAACAAAAAACAAAAGAACAATAATAATGCAAACCAGTATTATGCATGGCACAATCAGTAAAGCTTTTTTTTTTCTTAACAAAGTAACAATACCATGGGTGTTGTTAAAATGAGAAAAATTTAAAAACAGAGTCCAACACCCTAATTTTTCAGAAAAAGGAATTGATACCCCAAAAGATTAAGAAATTTTTCAAGGTTATAAGAACTTGGGACAAAACTATTCATGCTTTCTTTCCCAGTGTTCTTTCTAACTAGTGGCACATATCTGGAGAACAGCAGGATGTGCAACTTGGCCCAGAGGAACAGAATCATCTTTACACGAAGATGACTCATCCACACAGAAAAAGACCTTACAACACTGGCCTCTCATCAGCATCATATTTGAAAATAGTAAACTCAGAAGCCCACTCTTTGAGTAACTACCTCTAAAATAAAATCTACTAATAATAAATATTTTAAAATAAATAATAAACATTAAATATGTTTGTTTCTTTGTGCTCCTAGATATCTATGGCAGATAGAATCTCAAAGCCTAAAATTAAGCAGGAAAAATTAGTCCAGGAAGAATAGGAAGGTCTCAAAAATCCATTTCAGAAGATTCAAAAAGAAACAATTTCAATGAAGAGGAAAGAGGGAAGTTGTCTGAGAATGAGGTAGAAGCATAGTGAACTTAACAGTCAACTCTTATTTTAAAAGGACATGAAGAGAAGATAGATTCAAGAACAAATAAATAAAAATGAATATGAAAGGATGCAATAGTGCTTTAAGAAATGTGTCAGGCTAATGTAGAAATATGTTTAATATGATTGTATATGTATAACCTATATGAGACTGCATGCCATCTTGGGAAGGGGGAGTGGAGAGAGGGGGAGAAAATTTAGAACTCAAAATCTTTTTTTTTAAAGCAACTGGAGTTAAGTAACTTGCTCAAGGTTACACGGCCAGTTATTTTGCATGGTTGCTAAGTATATGAGGCCGGAACCGATCCCAGGTCTCCCGACTCCGGGGCCAGCGCTCTTACTCACTGTACCACCTGGCCGCCCCTAGAACTCAAAATCTTACAGAAGGGAATGTTGAAAACTAAAAACAACTTAAAAAAAAAAGAAAGAATTGTGTCAGGGAGGCAGAGCCAAGATGGCAGTGTAGCAGGAAGAAGTGCAACGAGCTCCTTCCCTCCCTTCCCTGAACTCTTCTAAACAGATCTAAAAAATGAAATAGAATCCTGATGGGGAAATCCAAGAAAAAAAAATCACATGGAGTCATTTTTTTAGCCCAAATCAGCACAGGAAAACAGAAAAAAAAAAAGGTCTGCAGATGCTGGTTACAGAGTCTGGCTGTTGAGGAAGCCCCAGATCCATACTGGGGCAATTTGATGGGCACAGGTGCCAACTGGCAGTTTTGTCATGCACCACTCAGTTTCAGGTCACAAATCCAGGGTGTGGTACAGCTAGGTGGCACAATGAATAGTGCACTGGTCTTGGAGTTAGGAGGACCTGACTTAAAATTCAGTCTCAGACACTTAACACTTACTAGCTGTGTGAACTTGAGCAAGTCACTTAACCCCAATTGCCCTGCCTTCCCTCTTCCAAAAAGACGCACAAAAAATTCCAGGGTTGACAAAGAAGGGTGCCTGCTCAGGAGGGTGATGTTCCAGAAAAAGTAATAATCTTAGGCCCTAAGTGGTATACTGAGGAACAGGTTTAGAAGCAAGCAGATGCTATAGGCTCAGATGCCAGGAGCAGAGTAGGGTCTAAATTCTAGCTACTACTGTGTTTCCCCGATAATAAGACACTGTCTTATTTTTTTTTTTTTTGGAAAGAAAAACACCAGAGGGCTTATTTTCAGGGGAGGGCTTATGTTGTCCTGCCTCAGCTCTCCTCAGCGGCACTGCTCTCAATGGCGCCAGCAAGCAAATCACTGGGGAAGAACAGGATGACGCACTCACTGCTGCAGCTCTGATTGGATGCAGCTCGGAGCGCGGCGTGCATTTCACGGGGGGGGGGGGGGGGGGGACGGTGCATACAGAGGGTACCGTAATGTAGCATGTAGCAGAGGGGTTCACCTTCACTACAGTGGCAATCTCAATAGGGCTTATTTTTGGGGGAGGGCTTATTTTAGAGGAATCTTACACAGTAAGGGGAGGGCTTATTTTCGGGATAGGTCTTATTATCGGGGAAACACGGTAGTCTAGTCTGAAGCCTTCAAGACAGGAATCCCATACAAAAGGGAAGCCAGCAATTCTGTCACTCTGAACCAGCAGAGCTTCCCAGCTGGCTGACAGTGGCTGAGCCCAGTAGCAATCTACTATTGCTCAGACTCCGACTTAGATCAAGAACTTGTTGTAGAGTTCAGGCTAGGGGTGGGGGTGGGGGGTGGAGGAGGGATGCAGCAATCAGACTTCATCTTGAATTCAACCACATCAAGAGCACTGGAAGTTTGCAAGTCCCCAGTCTGAGCTGTCCCTGAGATCCTAGGACAACATAACACTCAATACTCAAAAGAAGCAAGAATAGGACCAGTCCAGATATTTCCTTCAGAAGTGTGTAGAGCCTGGCCCTAATATCAAGTCTGAACTCAGGAAGTAGACAGGAAAAATTAGCAAAAAGTAATAACTTCACCATAAAAAGTTATTGTGGCAATAAGGATGCTCAAGACAAAACTCAGAAGAGAATGATTCTAAAACATCTGTAAGCAAAGCTTTGAAATAAAACACAGACTCAAATTCAACTAGAAACCTTGGAAAAGAAAAAGAGTTTTAAAAGTTAAATAAAAATTTAATCAGTGAATTGAGAGCAATTGAGGGGAAAAATGGAAAATAAGAGCTATTGGGAAAGGAATTAATAGGGGAATGACACAAGAGGTACAAAGCCTGGCCCAAGCAACAAAATCTCTGAAAATTAGTATGGACCAAGTAGAATTTAATGACCAAGAGAAAGCAAGAAATATTAGAACAAAGTCAAAAAGATGAAAAAAGTAGAAGAAACTAAAAGGGATCTCATAGCAAAAACAACTAATCTAGAAAACAGTTCAACTAATCTAAGAAACAGAACTTAAAAATCACTGGACCACCTGAATGCCATAATGGAAAAAGAGCCTAAATATCCCATTTCTAGACATTTTAGAAGAAAATCGTCCAGATCTCTTAGAACAAGAGGGTAAAGTAGAATTAGAAAGAATCCACTGGTAACCTCCTGAAAGAAACCCCCAAAACATAAATTCTCAGGAGTCAAATAGCCCCATAGTCAAGATCTAGAGCTTCCAGGTCAAAGTAAAAAAAAACACTGCTAGCAGCTGGAAAGAAAGAATTCAAGTATCAGTGAGCCACAGTCAGAATCATACATGATTTACCAGCTACCACCATAAAGAAGATAAGAGCTTAGAATGTGATATTCCAGAAGAATATAAATTTACAACTTGTCCTCTGGGGGGGTGGGATGAGGGAGAATGGCTCTTCAGTGAAACAGAACTTCCAAGTATTCCTGATATAAAAATGAAACTTTGAAGTTTAAACTCAGGGACTGAGAGACATAAAAAGGTAAATATGAAAGAACAACAATAAAGGAGTAAAAAATATAAACTGCTTAAATTTTAATATGGGGATATAATACTTGTGTCATCTCTAAACCATATCATCATCAGGGGTCATAGAGGGAGTCAAATTAGAAGACCTAGGAATTGTGTTATATCTTGATGATCTTAGGAGAAGAATGGAAAGGAAGAAGAAGAGGAATACACTAGGGCAGGAGAGATTATCTCACATAATCAGGGTATGCAAGTAGACAACTATACAAAGAGGAGACAGGAAAGGGAGAGTTGCTGACCCTTGAACCTCACTCTCATTTGAACTGGTCAAAAAAGGGAAGAACAGATATACATGCACACACACACACACACACACACACACAAAACTGGGTACAGAAATACATTTTGCTCAACAGGGAAACAGGACAGAAAGGGGAGAAGGGCGACCTACAGGAAGAGTAGATGAAGGTAGGGATTAGTCCTAAGTAAAACAAACTTTAATTAAGGCTGCACAAAAATATCTACAGTTCTTTTTGAGGTAGCAAAAAAATAAAAAACTGAGGGGGTACCCAACAAATGGGGATTAGCTAAAGAGGCTATGGTATATACATGTGATGAAATACTATTGTGCTATAAGAAATGATAAAAGGATGTCTCAGAGAAACCTAGGAAGACTTATATGAACTAACACAGACCAGAGTAAAGAGAACTAGGAGAACAATTTATACAATCAGAACAATATGAAAAAGTCAAACAACTTTGAAAACGTTTGAACTTCAATCAGTGTTATCACCAATCACAATTCAAAAGGACTAAAGATTAAAGATGTAACCCACGGACTCAGAGTAAGAATAAGACAAAAAAAATTTTCAACATGACCAATGTGAAAATCTGTTTTTATTGACTATATGTGTTTGTAAAAGGTATTTTTTTTTCATTCTCAATGCAGGGGGGAGAGGTTGGAGGGGGAAAAAGAGAGAAAGAGAATTTCTTGTTGACTGAAAAAATATATATGTATATATACATATATGTGTGTACACACATATATATCTATATATATAATTTTTAAAGTGTACTAATGCACAGAATGAATTTAGGCTGATGAGGAAAATTAAGCACAATAAAAAGGGGTGTTTTTATAGCCATGCTGTTGGAAGGGAAGTGGATCAAAGAAGGGATAGAACTGCTTAGGGGAGACGGAACAATGATAACAAGGAGCAGAGTTACTCCATTCTCATTTTGCTTCAGTTTTCTCTGTAAAGGAGTCTTTGGGCTAAATGGAATAAAAATGGCTAATAAGAAGGTGATATCAAAATAGGTAGGATGATAGTACAAAAGTAGCTCTTTGATGACTTCAGGTCATCTGGCTCTTAATGAGTTACATCATCAAGTACTGAAAGAACTAGCCAATATTGACGGCTGAGCCATTGTCAATGGTCTCTGAAAGAACAGGCAGTGTGGGAAGAATGCTGCAGGACTAAAGGAGAGAAAATAGTGTTTTGATCTCCAAAAAAAGAGAAAGAAGAGATTACTGGAACCAGAGTCTGACTTCAGTTCCAGGCAACATTCTAGAACAGAGTATTAATGAGATGATCAGTGAATGCCTCAGAAAGGAAATGATGATTACAAATATCATGGCTTATTCAAGAATAGAGCATATCAGACTCACCTTTGTTCCTTTTTAACAGGGTTATTAAAAAAATAGATGAGAGGACTTCTATACAAATAGCTTACCTCGATTTTAGAAAAGCATTTTATAAAGTCTCTAATGCTATTCTTTTTTAAAATTGTTTTTGTCTTTATTAATTTGTTTATTTACTTTTAGTTTGCAAGATTCAGTTCCACAATTCCTTGAGTTTCAAATTTTCTCCCCCTCCCTCTCCTTCCCCCCCCCAGGGGCATGCAATCAAGTATAGGACTTGCAAATACTTTCACATTAGACATCTCTAATGCTATTCTTGAGGAAAAGAATGTGGAATAGACCATAGTATGCTTAGGTAGATTTAAAATTGGTCAAATAACCAGACCCAAATAGTCATTAATGGTTTGGCATCAACAGGAAAGGAGCTCCCCAATGGAAAAGTCCCAATGCTACTTAACAATTTTTATCAGTGACTTATATAAAGGCTCAGGTAGGACATTCATCAAGTCTTCAGATGATTCAAAGCTAGGAAGGAGAGCTAACACAGTGGATGCCACAGTCAAGATCCAAAAAAAGCATTGGCTGGCTTGATAAATGGGTCAAGTCTACTAAGATGAAATTTATTAGGGTTAAATATAAGGTCTCATAATTGAGTTCAAGTAATTGACTGCACAAGAACAAGATGGGGAGAGGTATGGTTTGACGGTTGTTTGTCTCAAAGAGATCTGGGAGCTCTAGTGGACTGCAAACTCAACAAGATTCAACAGTGTAACAACAGTCGGGAAAGCCAATATGATCTTGGGCTTCAGTGAAAGGCACAATTTTGAGAAGAAAGGAAATGTAAAAGAAAAAGAAGAAAAGGAAATGTAAAAGTCTCTCTGTACTCTGCCCTGGTCAGACCCCTTCTGATGTGTATAGTGCTCATTAGAAGAGACACTGAAAGGCTGCAGAAATCCAGAGGAGGGCCATAGGCATGGTGGAGAATTTCAAATTCATGCCATATACATATTACTGAAGGAATTGGACATGTTTAACCTGAAGAATGAAAGGTTCATGGAGAACATGATCACTGTTTTCAAGTATCTGAAGGACTGTTATGTGGAAGAGGAATTGGACTTCTACTTAACCCCAAAGGACAGGATCAAGAACAATGGGTAGAAGTTGCAGGGACAAACAAATTTACATTTGATAAAGAAAAAAAAATTATCCTAGCAATCAGAGCTATCCAAAAGAAGAGGCTGCCTAGGGAGGTGGTGTTGTTCAGTCATTCAGTAGTGTCTGACTCTTCATTACCCCATGGACCATAGCACACCAGGTCCTTCTATGCTCTACTATCTATGAAAGTCTGTCCAAGTTCATATTCATTGTTTCCATGACACTATCTATCCATCTCATCCTCTGCCATCCACTTTACCTTTTGCCTTCAATCTTTCCCATCACCGTCTTTTCCAATGCATCTTGCCTTCTCATTATGTGGCCAAAGTATTTAAACTTCAGCTTCAGTATTTGACCTTCCAGTAGATAGTTTGAATTAATTTCTTTAAGTATTGACTGATTTGATCTCCTTGCTGTCCAAGACACTCTCAAAAGTCTTCTCCAGCATCACAATTGTGGAGTGTTGCTATTTCTACTGGCAACCTTAATTCCAGTTTTTGATTTATTCATCCTGGCATTTAGCATAATATATTCTGCACATAAGTTAAATAAATAAGGTGACAAAATATAGTCTTATTGTACTCCATTCCCAATCTTTTTTTTTTTTAAAGCAATTGGGGGTAACTTGCCCAAGGTTACACGGCCAGTTCTTTTTTGTGTGGGTGTTAAGTATCTGAGACCAGAACTGGTCCCGGGTCCTCCCGACTCCGGGGCCAGCACTCTTACTCACTGCGCCACCTAGCCACCCCACTCCTTTCCCAATCTTAAACCAAACAGCTGTTCCATGCTCAGTTCTAACTTTTGCTTCTTTGCCTGCATACAGGTTCCTCAGGTGACAAGTAAGATGATCTGCTAGTCCCATCTCTTTGAGGACTTGCCACATTTTGTTGTGATCCACATAATCAAAGGTTTTCATGTAGTCAATGAAGCAGAAATATGTTTTTCTGGAACTTCCTTGCTTTCTCCATAATCCATAATCTTCTGCCTCTTTGGAAACCAGCCTGCTCTTCTGGTAATTCTCAGTTTACATATTGCTGAACCCTAGCTTGCAAAATCTTATGCATAATCTTACTGGCATGTGAAATGAGTACAACTGGTTCAATAATTTGAACATCCCTTGGCATTGCCCTTATTTAGGGTTGGGACATAAACTGATCTTTTCCAATCCAGTGGCCATAGTTGTGTTTCCCAAATTTGCTGGCATAATGAGTACAGCACTTTTACAGCATCATCTTTTAGGGTTTTAAAGAGCTCACCTGGAATTCCATCACCTCCACTAGCCTAATTGTTAGCAATGCTCCCAAGGCCCACCTGACTTCATTCTCCAGGATGTCCGGCTCTAGATCAATAACCACTCCAACATGGTTATAAGTGATGTTAAGATCTTTCTTATGTAGTTCTTTTGTGTATCCTTACTATCTCCTCTTAATCTCTTCTGCTTCCATTAAATTCCTACCATTTTTATCTTTTATCATGCCAAATTTGCATGAAACTTCCCCTTGATAACTCCAATTTTCTTGAAGAGTTCTTTTGTCTTTCTCATTCTATCATTTTGTTCTATTTCTTTGCATTGTTCATTTAAGAAAATCTTATCTCCCCTTGCTATTCTCCAGAATTATGCATATCTTTCCCTTTCTCTTTCCTTCTTTCCTCAGCTATTTGCAAAGCCTCATCAGACAGACATTTTTGTTCTTGCTCTTCTTCTTCTTTGGAATGTTTTTTGTTGCTGCCTCCTGTACAACATTGTGAACCTCTGTCCATACTTCTTCAGGCACTCTATCTACCAGTTCTAATCCCTTAAATCTAATCACCTCCACTTCATATCCATAAGAGATGTTATTTAAGTCACATCTTTATTGTCTAATGCTTTTCCCTACTTCTGTCAATTTAAATCTGAATTTTTCACTAATTAGCTCATGATCTGAGCCACAGTCAGCTCCAGATCTTGTTTTAACTGACCGTAGAGAGCTTCTCCATCTTTGGCTGCAAAGCACAGGACCAATCTAATTTCTATCTTGACCATCTGGTGGTGTCCATGTGTAGAGTCACCTTCTGGGTTGTTGGAAAACAGTGTTTGTTAACGACCTGTGAGTTATCTTGAAACAGCTCTATCAGTTTCTGCCCTGCTTCATTTTTTACTCCAAGGCCAAACTTGCCTGATATTCACGGCAAATAAGTCCAGGATCTTTGCCAAGAAACCCCGTGGACAGCACTAAAATGATAAAGGAGATAACGTTGGAAGATGAGGCCCTCAGGTCAGAAAAAATCCAATATGCTACTGTGGAAGGGCAGATGACAACTACAAGTAGCACCAGTACTGATTAAGTGATTGGGCCAGAGCCAAAAGGAAACTCAGCTACAGATGCATGTGGTGATGAAAGGAAAGCCCAATGCTGTAAAGATCAATATTGTATAGGAACCTGGAATGCAATGTCTATGAATCAAGGTAAGCTGGATGTGGTTAAACAGGAGGTGGAAAGACTAAACACCAACATCTTGGGAACCAGTGGACTTAAACAGATGGGAATGGGTGAATTTAATTCAAGTGATTATTACATATACTACTGTGGGCAAGAATCCCTTAAAAGAAATGGAGCAGCTCTCATAGTCAATAGAAAGGGGAGAAAAGCAGTACTGAGGCAATCTCAAAAATGAATCCAAAGCAAACTGTTTAACATCAGAATAACAAAAGTCTATGCTCCAACCACGGAAGCTGAAGAGGCCAAAGTTGATCAATTCTACGAAGGGAGATGGTGGGTTCCAGCAAAGATTCTACCTAATGGGATTCTTTTTCAGTTGTGAATTAGACTAAACGGCCTTCTATTTCTGAATTCTAGCAAGAACATAATCGTCCAGACTCTCAGTCAACTATACATTAAAGAACTAGAAAAGGGGAGCAGATAGGTGGTGCAGTGAATAAAGCACCAGCCCTTAAGTCAGGAGGACCTGGGTTCAAACTCCGCCTCAGACATTGACACACACTTACTTACTAGTCGTGTGACCTTGGGCAAGTCACTTAACCCCAATTGCCCTGCCCTCCAAAAAGCAAAAAAAAAAAAAAACTAGAAAAGGAAAAGATTTTACTGAACACAAATACAAGGTTTAGGGGATACATTATAGTTGTATTCAAGTACCTAAAGGTCTTTCATATGAAAAGAGATTAAACTATTCTCTTTGGCCCCAGAAGGCAGGACCAGAAGCAATGAACAGAAGTGGCAAAATGGCAAACTATGCTTGACAGAGGTGTTCAAAAGTGGAATGGACTGCCTGGGGAAGTGATGTGTTTCCTGTTACTTGAGGTTCTGTTTGGAATTCAAAGTCCTTCATAACTTAGCACCCTCCTACCTTTCCATTCTTCTTCTATCTCATTCCCCAATTCACCCACTTCGATCTAGAAATACTGGTCTCCTGGTGGTTCCACATTTTCACTGGATTTCCCTCATGCCTGGAATGCTCTCTCATCATCTCCATCTACTAGTTTCCCTGGTTTCCTTTAGGTCCCAACTAAAATCCTACCTTCTACAGGAAATCTTTCCCAGTCCCTCTTAATTCTAGTGGCCCCCCTCTGTTGTTTCCTATTTTCGCCATTTACTTGTTGTCTCCCCCATTAGACTGTAAACTTCAGGACAGGAGCTATCTTCTGCGCTTTTTTGTATCCTCACTGCTTAACACAGTGCCTAGTGTGCATAAGAGATGCTTAATAAACATTTACTGACTGAGGTTTTAATACAAAAGCTGGATGACCATTTTCCCCTTGCTTCCTTCAAGGTTTAGTTCAACCCCTAGCTGCTAGTGTCTTCATTTCTAAGGTTATCTTCCTTTGTCTTTATACAAATTGTGAGAAATGCTAGTAGTTTGGTTTCCACAGATTCTATAGGAACAATGGATGTTGCACAGGACATGCAGGAAGGTATAAATCAGGATGAGAGGAGGAGGGGTAGAACATTCTATTCAATCATATAGCTGGAAGAAATCTGTAAGTTTGTCCTTGGAAGTGACCTGAGCTAAGTTCAAACCAGCTGAGGGTCAAAGGCCAGTCACCAACTTTTCATTAACATGCATGCTTAACTAGCCTCATGCATAGTAACTGACACACCCCACATAGTATTAGAGCCTCATTACTCAATCATGGGATGCATGTGGCTCATACTGGTGGGAGGAGGGAACATATATGTAATGGACAAGTCAGAAAGATTGTAACCCAGAAGAGCTGGGACCAATCCCAGCTCTGAAGGGAGGAACAAGGCAGAAAATTTGAAAAGAATCAGCATTTGTCTGATTCTCGGTAGTCTTTTGAAGAGGCTACCCATTTATTCAGGAGAGAATAAATATAAAATAAAGGTAATTAAAAACCTTCCTGGCTTTCCAGCAAGTATTGTTTATTTCTAGACTGTGGATGTTTATAAGAATATTGTAGGTTTCTTTGTATATATATGCTGTCTCCCCCCTTAGAATATAAGCTCTTTAGGGTTTTGACTGTTCTTGCTTTTTCATTTTGTAACCTCAGCACTTAGTAAAGGACCTAGTACATATTAAGTGCTTAATAAATACTTATTGATTTACTTCTTGATTTTCTGAATGTTACAATAGAGATTCTCATTTGAGTACTAGCTGGACTCGAGGTCCTCCACACTCTGTCTAGCAAGACTGTATTTTAATACTAGTAAGAGTTAGCATTACATAGTTTTAAGGTTGGTAAAGAACTTTACAAACATCTACTTTGATCCTCACAACGACCTGGAGAGGTAGGGGTCATTATTACTGTCATTTTTCATTTTAAGAAACTAAGGCTGAAAGAAGTTAAAGTGACTTGGCCAAGGTCATTCAGCTAACCAGTATCAGAGGGAGAGTTTGAACTCAGTTCACACTAACTCCAAGTCAGGCACTCTATCTACCTATACCAAGGAGCTATCTGGTTTACAAAGAGAATGATACTTTACATTTGAATAGAGTTTTATTTTAATTTTCAAAGTGTTTTTACTTGGAATCTTAGAATGTTAGAGTAAAGAGGACCCAAAAGATAATTTAGTTCCAGGATTCCTAACCTTTCTCAAGTCATGGACAACCCCTGTGGAAATTTGATGCCCTTCTTTGATTGTTACTTTTTATTCATAATTGAAGGAAATGTTAAATGTCTGTTAGAAGTTACTGAAAATAAAGATGTAATTTTTTTCTTATCCAAGTTCACAGACTCCCAAAGGTCCCCTAATCTAGTCCCTCATCTTTAAATAGAGGAAAGTGAGACTAAAGTGTGTGGAATGGTCCAAAGTCACAAAACTGTTTAGTGACAAGAGTCGAGACTAGAGTTCCCTATGCCAGTCTTGCTTTCTTTTCACTAAAAGTGAAAACACTGACATTATTATTTCATATTCACAATGACCTTATGTATTGGTAGGTAGGTAACAAAACTATATGCCCATTTAACAGATAACATTGAGGGACTGAGACTTCCTTATGGTCAAACTCCCAGTTTGATATATAGGTAAGGTCAAAACAAAATCCAGGACTCCTGACTCTCAACCCCAGGGGTTTTTTTTTCCACTAGGACTGCATTGATGATTTCACCATAACATAATATAATCAATGCTCTAAGAATTATAGTGAAATTGGACAACAGCTGTCATTTTATCTGTGGATATCTAATTTGTTTCAGTTTGTTAGAGATGCTAAATGTCAAAGGTCTTGTTGGCTCTTTAAGCCATCATCAAAATTCATGCCACTGGTCACAAAGAATAAGAATGAAAGAATGTGGCTCAATTAGGAAAAATCAGACAACTTTAAAGTTCGTGTTACCATACCAACACTTTTTTTTGCAGCCCTTCTACCAAATACATAACAACTTTCAGTCATTATCCTACAAGACTAATAATCTTAAAGCAACTTTTGGAGAGATCAGATTTGTGATTTCATTGGCATAGACAAGTCCAAGAAAGGAACCTCTCTACCAATGCAGACTGTTCTGCAGCAGACACTCTGGGAAAATGAGAGATTAAAAGGGTGGCCAGGTGGTGCAGTGAGTAAGAGCGCCGGCCCCAGAGTCGGGAGACCTGGGATCGGTTCTGGGCTCAGATACTTAACACACACAAAAAAAATAACTGGCCGTGTAACCTTGAGCAAGTTGCTTAACCCCAAATGCTTTAAAAAAAAAAAAGAAAAGAAAAAAGAAAATGAGAGATTAAAACACTTGCTCAGTGTACAAGGGTGAGGCTTAAACCCAGGCCTCCTGGCTCTCAATCTTAGAACATAATCTTATATAGTACTACCAAACTCTATGGTTCATACCTGTTTTAAACTACATACTTCAGATTCTAGTTTTTTATTTGCTGCTGACAGTCTTTTATTTAACTGGATTGCTTCATGTACTGCAAATAGATAAAAATATTGAGAAATATTATATTGCTATGTTTTAAATATGCCATATCATTATTATTGTGCAATCCCCTGCCCAGATAAAATAAAAATTAAACCAAAGATAACATGATTATTTACTGGAGAGAATTTGAGAAGCATTCAAACTGCCTTTTTATTGAAAACTACAGTAAAATCCATTTTAATCATCTTTAAAGCAGTTTAAATGTTCTTCATTGAATAAATATATCAAATGTTTAATGCATAACGCCTACCATTCTGTTCTAACTTTCCATGACTTTCTTTTACCATCCCAAATTGACACGTGATTGTAGCATAATACTTCTCTATTTCACTCAGTTGCTTATGATGATCTTCTTTAGCCAAGAGGTGTAACTGGAGCTTTTGTTCCTATTTTGAACAGTAATGTTAAACTCTAAATATGATGTTAACATGCAGTTTCAATACATAACATTAGGCAGATGAATAATTTCATAACAACTAGGACAAATAATTCCAGAGTACACACATTAGTGATCTCTCAAAATTATATATGGAAATGTTTGGTTTTATGATATATTTCTAAATCCAGATAACCTTGTTTTTTGTAGTAATTTTGTTATTCTCATTAGAAATCCACAATGGGGACTATATCTCTCTGGCATCTAATTTTTTATTCAAGATCAAGAGAAAAATGAAGAACAGAAATAAAGCAATTTTCTGTTTAATCATCTAAATGTCTTCAATTCTCCTTTCTAGTAGAAAAAAAGACTCATGTTATAAAACAATCAAATTCCTGAACAATTTTGATAAATACTATAAAACAGTAAACATTTATCAAGTACCTACTATGTGTCAGGCACTATGCTAAGTTCCGGGGATACAAATAAGAAAAGAAGGCAGCTGCAGTACTCAGGGAGCATATAATTCAAAGGGGGAAGACAACCAAGAATGCTGCCAGAGGGTACCTGATGGGGGGCATGATGTTGGGGAGTTACAACCAAGGAGAGTAGCTGGTGGAAAACAACATAGGCTCCGCCCCTCACTGTGTTTCATTATGTCTCCCCTAGACTCTTGTCATCCTCTGCTCTCCCCACCTCCAGGATATCCTCACTTGAGTCTAAACCATCTCTATATATCACTATCAGATGGACCTTCTTAACACAGTTTTGTTTATGCTATTCCCTTATTTAAACTGGTTACCTACTGCCTACAAAGTTAAAGTCCATTCTCCTTAGCCTGGCATTCAGAGTCCTGCATGCTCTGACCCCAGTTTACATTTCCTTTCCTTATTTCTCCTTATGCCTACGTTTCATGCAAACTGGACTGATTTGCCACCATTACCTGAACATGTCCTCACTTTACCTCTCACTGCCTCCGTTCATGGTCTTCTTACCACATGTAATATCCTCCCTCTGTCAAAATCCTACCATTCTTCAGGCCCAGTTCAAATGCCTTTCTTTTAGGAAGCCTTTTTTGATCCTGTCAACTACACAACTTTTTCTTCCTCTAAACTCCTATAGTAATTTGTAACCCTTTTATAACATCTGCCATATTATACTTTGTAAGATTACTTGCTTATTTGTCTTACATCTCCCTACTTAGCCTGTAAGTTGATAGCAGACAGACCATGTCTTATTCATGTTGTATTCCCCATAGTACATCATAAATATGGTACACAACAAATGTTTATTGAATTGAGAGGCATCATGATATAACAGAAAGCTGCTAAATGTGGATGCAGGAGACCTGGATTCAAGTCCTGGCTCCAATACTTGATAGTGATTGATTTAGCCTTGTGAGCACCTGAAAATAGAGGTATCTATAGCATCTATATTAAGTAGAATTGTTTAGTACCTTCACACAGTTGTTATGAGGAAAGCACATTGTTAACATGAAGGTTTTACATAAATGCAGGTTGTTATATTAATCTGACTGTCAGGAAGAAAATATAAAGAAATCTCAGTGACAGAGGGGTCCTCTAGCATTGCTTCTAAGAACCCAGGGTCAACTCTACAAGAAAGACTTATCAGAGTAGGACTTTACAAAAAAGATTTATAAAAATCAGATTTACAAATCTTTGGGAGTATATCTGCTGGTTAAAATAAAATATAACTTGCATACCTTCTTAACTGATTCAAGGATATTCAGAGGTCAAAGAAATTTCTCTTAACAGAATTATTTCTATTGCCACTGAATTTTGGATGCCAAGATAAAAATTCAGAAATAAAACAAACTTTTATTTCCTCTTTTGCAAGTTGCTACACAAATTTCTTTGGTTAACCTCACTGTCATGATTTTCTAAAAATCAATTTTTTATCTATTCTTTTAAGAGACTTTAACCTTTGGAGTCATAATTATATCAAGCAAATTCTAAACTGTAATAACAACCTCAAGTTACATAAACACATAACATTATGTAAACATGTTGGTACTATTATTTATAAAAACAAAGAAAGCTATATATCTATATTTTAGTTTAACAAACAGTATGTAAAAGTGTGTGGCTATTTCACTGATCATTTTATTGAATGCTTCAATGTTAAAATTTAATTAAATTTAATTTTAAGAAAAATTATTGTTTCCTCTCAATCCAGACAGCATTCATTTTCTTCAGAGATAAACTGACATGTAATCACAGAAAATGAGGAGGGAACTCTTCTACTCTATAACAACACCTATAAATTACAGCCTTAGAGAGATGCCTGGGGAAGCAGAGAAGTTAAGTGTAACATGGTCAAATACCCTGTATGTGTCAGCGACAGGATTTGAACCCAGATCTTCCTGTCTCCAAGGTTGGCAGTGCTCCAAAATTTGCTGATCAATAATTTTCATATGATTACACCTTCTGGGGCCACACAAAATAAGTCTAATCAATCTTCTAAATGCCCACCCTTCAAATATGCCCCCATGTGCCTAAGTATTATTTTTATATTGGTTGAACATTCCCAGTTCTTTAGAATGATCCTGGGAAAAACATGGTTTCAGGTCCTGTAATTTCTATTTAATAAATTTTCATTTCCCTTATTAAACTATATTAAGAACTATAGTTCCCAAAATAATCACTAATCAAAATTTAAGATTTTCCCCTATGGTAACCTTAATAAGCCAATATTTAGATTATAAATAGTGGTTCTTTTGTCACATTAGTTTGTTACCACTAGCTTGGTTTTTTTTTAAATAATGATTGTAATTTTTTTCATGAGGAAAAGGAATTATTCTTATTGGGGGGAGCAGTTTAGGTTAATGGTTGTTTATTGTTAGGACAATTTCAGGATTCTCTTTTAGGTTATTTAGTTATTCACAACTTGATTAAATGGTACCTCCAGAAGACTTAGAAATTCACTAGAAGTTAAATGTTTACCCATGGGAGATAAAAACAGGGAGAAAACCTCCAGGGGATTATTTTCAAAATTACTTCTTTCGGAGCACCAAATTATATATTTTATATACTAGTGCCCTGAAAATTTAATTTACTGGTCATGGGTAAACATCTTATTTCCAGTTAATGGCTTGGTCATCTGGGCTTGCCACAGCAGCAAACAATGGGAGTGAATTTTGTAGAGCATTTTGGGATTGCCATTAGAAACCAATAAAAGAGGGCTGAAGTCCTGCCTCTGACACAGACTTGACTGTGTGACCCTGGGCAAGTCACTTAACCTCTTAGTGCCCCAGGCAATTCCCTAAGACAATAAATTGTAGTACAGGTGCTATTGGTAGAGAGAACTCCTGACACATATGAAATCATAGAATCACTCAAAAAAAGATTAAAAAATCATTAAAATTACAGAAGATGAGAATAATTTAAAAAGTGATTTCCAACTTTTTAAACAATTATCTAAGAAATTTAAATGTTCTCAGTGGCTATAAAAATATGACATACATTTAACATTTGCTTTTAGCAATTTATATTTTGCTTTACTATTTACTATTTAGATAAAAACTGTGATGCAATTATGCATAACTATTGTTCCAATAAGTTCCTTCTCTGAGTTTGTAATTCATAACAAAAGGCAACCTAGAAGTGACACAAACCTATGGAGATTTTTTAATATTGCAATATCCTTTAAATTATACATATTTGTTTAATAAAATTTAAAAGTGAAATAAGACAAAATACATTTTATGTTGCCTTTGATCTTTAACTTGTAGCCTTATCTCCCAGGTCAAAGGACATATTATTCAATTTCACCATATTTTGTGTAAAACCACTGTAGCGTTGAAGATGACTTTCAGTACAAATGTCATGGTACTTAAAGCTAAACCAGACTCTAGTTTTTCGGCTTCTTAATTAAAATCACAGTTTATAATAGTCTGACAATATTATCTTTATTCTTTCCAGTTGAACAGCAGCAGAATTTTCACAGCTTTTATTCAATCAAGCTTAGCAATCTTTGTACAGCTCTCTTTTATTTCCTAATACAGCAAAAATAGGTTTCCAAGAGGCACAACAGTTACTTTGTACAGCTTTGTATTTGATGTCCTAAGAAATCATCCTCTCCTGTTTCCAGCGCTTCCCTATACCAAACCTAAATTTAACTCAATAACAAATTTTGCTATCCTCCCATTCTCTAATCAGGCTAGGAAAAGATAAGACTCTGCAAAGAAGTCCTGTGCAGAAGGAAATGGAAACAGAGTACTGTACTAGAGGGAAAAAATACAGTTCTCAGAAGGCATACTACCACAGGTAATCCTAAGGGGAGAATAAACAAGAATACTCCACAAAATCTTATTTTTTCATGCTAAAATATTAATTTTTAAATACACAGCATAATGGTGGGCACAGAGTAAGCCCTCACTTGATAAATAATGAATCTTTTCCTAATTTTTATTTTCAGATGCAGCTTCACATTGAGGTACTATAAAGCTAAAATATTATCTAATTAAAGCACTATTTCAAAATGAAGGTTTTTCTTAAAAATCAAGGGCTGTGATGTTTTTTTTTAATCTAGGTTTGTATATATACTCAATAATAAGCTCATTAAATGAAGCAGTTTTTTTAATGTTACCACTTCTATCAATAATTTCGTAGCTATTCAAAAAATCTATTTTTAACAAAATAAATGTTCAGCAATCTCAATAAATTTATAAAACAATTTTGAAAATATTTGAAATGAGCTCAACCTTAAAAATTATACTAATTTATAAGTATCAACTACTTCATTGATCTCAATCTTGTCTATCTCAATTTTACATTAATAGAAAAGAATATTAAGTAGTCCCTTATTACCCCATTAGAAATAATAAACAATGCTGTAACTTCCTTACCATTTCATTTACTTTCTTCTGTAAAGAATATTTTGAAACCTTGAAAAAATAAGAAAAACATTTTCATATCAGTTACTTTTTACAAATTCCTCCTGATGATAAAACTCCATTTTGTAAACTATGGCACTCATTTTCCATATGACATTTATTTTTTGATTGTAAATCTTCAAATAAAAATGACTGATGTTTCTTTGCACTTCTGGAGAAGTACATTTCTCTTCACACCACCACAACCCAGATGGCTGATAATCTATTTCAATTTGTGAGAATGGGGAATGTGTGGTGAGAGAGTGTTTAAATGGAATAGAAAAAATAATAACAAATTATAGAGGCAGAGGTAATTGAGAGAAAAGAGAAAAGGATGGAAGGGCAGCACAAACTGAAAAGGCTACCATACCACTCTGATCCCTAATTCACTACTGTAAGATGTGATTCCAGGGCAAATCTACCAAGTGAATTCTTATTCTTATTCTTTGGACACCACCATTTTCTCTTCGATGTACATTTTGCATAACAGTTCATAATCAAATTTCATCAAACTCTACCTCCCAAACCAGTACAACCTTTCCAGAGCGCCTTCTAAATTTTAAGTTTAACTTGACACCTTCTTCTCAGTTGACAATAATTAATGACAAATCCTACACCACACTAAAAAGGAGCAAAGAATAAAGCTCTAAAACACAAAAAAGTGAAAGTTAAGACCAAACGTTATTTTTTAAATTTTGTCTATTTTTAGTTTACATCATTCATTTCCATAAGATTTTGAGTTACAAATTTTCTCCCTGTGTTTCCCCTACCTACCACCCCAAAACAGCGATCCCACTGTATACCCCTGCCCCCAATCTGCTCTCTCCTATATCCTCCCCCATGCTCCCTCATTTTCCAGTAGGGCAAGATGGATCTCTATACCCCAGTGCCTGTATATCTTATTTCCCAGTTGCATGTAAAAAAATATAATATATTTTTAAACATTTGATTTTAAAACTTTGAATTCCATATTCTTTCCCTACTTCCCTCATCACCCCCCCTTACTGGGAAGATAAGCAATTCAATATAGGTTGTACATGTGTAGCTATGCAAAACATTTCCATAGTGGATATATTGTGAAAGGCTGACTATATTTCCCTCTGTCCTATCCCAACCCCCACTTATTCTATTCTCTACTTTGACCCTGTCCTTTTCAAAAGTGTGTGCTTCCAAACTCCCTCCCCCCAACCTGCCCTCCCTTCCATCATCCCCCCTCTTATCCCCTTTTCCCCTGTAGGGCAAGATACCCTATTTGGTATGTATGTCATTCCCTCCTTAAGCCAAATTCAATGAGAGTAAGGTTGGCTCATTCCCTTTTGCCTTCCTGTTCTTCCCCTCCATTGTAAGTTTTCCCTTGCCTCTTCTATATGAGATAATTTACCCCATTCTGTCTCTCCCCATCTCCTCTCATTATATTCCTCTCTCACCTCTCAAATTCACCTTTTAAGTATCATCCCTTCCTACTCAATGGGTCCTGTGCCCTCTGTCTATGTATACCAGCACACATATATACACACACTCACATATGTATTTATATGGCCATATACCCTCCTATATAGACATATATGTGTATGTATTCATATATATATATACATTTATATTCCCTTCAACTATTCTCATACTGAGAAAAGTTTCATAAGTTACAATTATTGTTTTTCCATGTAGGAATATAAATAGTTCAACTTTGATAAGTTCCTTATGATTTCTTTTCCCTGTTTACCTTCTCATGTTTCTCTTGCTTCTTGTATCTCAATGTCAAATTTTCTATTTAACTCTGTTTTTTTTCATCAAGAATGCTTGAAAGTCCTCTATTCCACTGAATGACCATATTTTCCCCTAAAAGATGATACTGAGTTTTGCTGCGTAGGTGATTCTTGGTTTTAATCTCAGCTCCTTTGACCTCTAGAATATCATATTCCAAGCCCTTCGATCCCTCACTGTAGAAGCTGCCAGATTCTGGGTTATCTTGATTGTGTTTCCACAATATTCAAATTGTTTCTTCTTGCCTGCTTGTAATATTTTCTCCTTTATCTGGGAATTCCTGAACCTGGCTATAATATTCCTAGGAGTTTTCTTTTTGGGATCTTTTTCAAGAGGTGATAGGTAGATTTTTTTCAACCTCTATTTTGCTCTCTGGGTCTAAAACATCAGGGCAATTTTCCTTGAGAATTTCTAGAAGGATGATTTCTAGGTTCTTTTTTTGATCATGGCTTTCAGGTAGTCCAATAATTTTTAAATTATCTCTCCTGGATCTATTTTCCAGGTCAGTGGTTTTTCCAGTGAGATATTTCACATTGCCTTCTACTTTTTTCATTGGTTTGGATCTGTTTAATAGTATCTTGATTTCTCATAAAGTCACTAGTTTCCATTTGCTCCAGTCTAATTCTGAAGGAATTATTCTCTTCAGTGAGCTTTTGAGGTTCTTTTTCCATCTGGAAAATTTGGATTTTTAAGGCATTCTTCTCCTCGGCTTTTTGAGCCTCTTTTTCCATTTAAGTTAGTTTATTTTTTAAGGTGTTATTTTCTTCAGTCAGGTTGTTGACCCTCTTTTCATGATTTTCTTGCATCATTCTCATTTCTCTTCCCAATTTTTCCTCCACTTCTCTAATTTGGTTTTCAAAATCCTTCTTAAGCTCCTGTATGGCCTATAACCAGTTCATATTTTTCTTGGAAGCTTTTGGTACAGGAGTTCTGACTTCATTGTCTTCCTCCTGTTCCATGCTTTGATCCTTTTTGTCCCCAAAAAAGGAGTCCAAAGTCAGACTGCTGTGCTTGCTTTGCTTCCTTTGCTTGCTCATGTTGCCACTCAATTACTTGACTTTTGAGCTTTTTGGCATAGTAGAACTCTGCTTCCAGAGAGGATAGTTTTGTCCCAAATTGCTGGGGTTTTTGCAACTGCCGGAGCTATTAGTTGGATGCCCTCTCAGAAACCTCCACTGGCTCTGGCACACTGGTCATGCACCCCAGGACCTCCACCCTAGACAGCAATCAAGATCCAAGCAGGTTAAAGCAAGAGCTATTACCCTTCAGACTGGTTGCTTGGTCCCCCTGAAATCTGCAAGCCAGGAGCTCTGAAGCAGCCATGCAGTAGAGGCTGCTGCACCTCAGCTGCTCCTCCCTTGGGGGCAGAGGCTGGACCACTGACCTCTTACTTTGTCTTTGACATTTATGGGTTGATAATTCTGGAAACTGCCACAGCTGCTGATGATCCCTCCAGCCTGGGCTGGTCATTGCCACCCTGAGGCTAAAACCACAGACTCATTCAGGGCTGGGCTCTGCTCCCAGTGTGCTGCAATGTACCCTTTCTGCCAGCCTGCCAGGCTGTCTTCAGCGGGAGGCTTGTTTCTCTCTGTCACTTTGTGGATTCTGTAGCCCTAAAGTTTGTTTAGAGTCATTTTTTAATAGGTTTTTGAGGTGGTTATGGAGGGGGCATACGGAGTATTCTTGCTTCTATGCCACCATCTTGGCTCCACCCCCAAACGTTATTTTTATCCACATCTTTATATCTGATTGTAAGCACACTTGGATACTTCATTCAAGTTTGGTTTTTAAAAAGATTATTTATTTCATAATATATATAGAAATATTTCTGTAGGCGTATTGACATTTTGAAAGGCAGTATGGCTTAAGTGGACTGAATTCTGTCCTTGAGATCAGAAAGAGCTAAGTTCATATCCTATTTCTGGTAGTTTCTTACCAGTTATGTACTTGTGAGCCCTTAACTTCTGAACATCAGGTACCTCTCTAAGACTTTTCTACTAAGTTATAGATGGGCTACAATTTCCCACAGGTATGAAGTCATAGATTTTTTGAGTATTGGGTATAACAATGTTTCTTTCAACTATACAGTTTTTGCAATTCTGTGATAAGCATCTCCCCATCATAAGAAGAAAACTAAGCAGGTGCCAATTTTTGCTTTATTTGTAAAATTCAATCTCAAATACTGATTTTCTTTTGTTTCTCTTTTAGAGATATAGCTCATTTTATGGAAGAGATATAATCACAGAATTGCAGGATCTCAGAGTTGGAAAGGACCTCTGATGCCTTCTGTAACCTGCAACTGAACAGAAACCCAGTCTGCAACATGTCAGAGAGCACTTGGGACGCTCCAATTCAAGGAACCCACTACTTTCTAAGACAACCACTGTTCTATTGCTCTAATTCTTAGAAGCATTCTCTTTAGATCAAATCTATATCTTCCCCTGTGAAACTTTCCATACATTGCTCTTCATTCTGTCTTGTATATAACAAGTCTTATGTCAGCACTTCAAATGCCTGAAGACCAACAGCCCGTTTCCAATAAGTCTTCCATTCCAGTTCCTCCCACTGCTCTTTGGATCCTATGGTCTCCCATCCTCCCATAATACTAGTCACCATTCTTTTATTGCACCCTGATTGGTTGATGCCTTACTAAAATGTGGCACCTGGAACTAAACATGATCCTTCAGAAGGGGTCTGGTAAGTGTTGTACAGCAAATAGGACTAACATCCCTGTTCTTGAGGAGTCATTCTAAGTTCTCATCAGAGGTTTTTGGCTTCCATGTCACACTACAGACTTGAAATAAGCTGTGAGTCCACTAAAACCTTCACATCTTTTTTACAGGAGCTGTCATCTAACCAGGCCTCTTTCATTTTATACTTCTTAAACCCAAGTTTAAAGTGCAGGATGTTACATTTAGCTCTGCCTAATAAAAGATATTTTTGCAAGGTGAAAGCTATTTTCTCACCAATTTCTAGTATGTATTTAGGGAGCTATCCCCATGGGAAAAAATTTCTCAACATGTAAAAACCTTGAGTAAGGAAATAATTTGGACAGTGTCATAATGAAAGCTGTAGAGCCAAGCCTGCTTTCCCAACTCCAGAATCTCTTCTTTTTCAAGAACTGTCCTCATTCCCTTATTTCTCTGTAAACAACAGCATTTTTCACATTTGAAAATCCCCTAGAAACTCCATGTTGACAAGGCTGGAACTTAGTTTCCCTTTCCTCTTTTTGATTAAATAGAGGGCATTAGGTTTCAACAGGAGGCACCACTATGTAATATATGATGTACTCTTTGTCTCTTGTCTTACTTCTCAACCCTTTTCATTCTGGCTTTCAACCTCAATTCTTAAGTGAAACTGCTCTTACCAAAGTGAGAAGGTTGGGGAGAAAGGGAATAAACATTTATATAGTACATATTATGTGCCAGCTCTGTGCTAAGTGCTTTACACAACAACCCTGAGGGGTAGGTAGTTATTATCCTCATTTTACAGTTGAAGAAACTGAGGCAAATACCATTAAGTGACTCACACAGGCAGGGTTGCCAGCTAGCAAGCGTCTGTGGCTTCATTTGAATTCAGGATTCCCTGACTCCAGTCCTGGCACTCTATCTACTGTATCACCTAGTTCAACAAAATTACCAGTTATCTCTTACCAAATATGATGGTGTTTTCTCAGTCTTCATCCTTCTCAACCACTCTCTAGTGTCTAACATAGTGTCTCTTCTCTGGATTTTTGTTGACATTGCTCTCCCTTGATTCTCCCATCTGACTCTTTTTCATCTATCTTCTTTGCTGGCTCACCATACATACCATGCCCTCTTCTGTGGGTCTACCTCAAAGCTCTGCCCTGGACTCTTTCCTCCCTACACTCAACACTTGGTGAGCTCATCAAGTCTCATGGGTTTAATTATCTCCATGCAGATGACTCCCAGATCTCTACAGTAGCCCCAGTTTTTCTCTTGAGCTCTCATTTCCAACCACCAAATAGCTATTGGATATTTCAAACTGGATGTAGGCCTCTCAAATCCAACATGAGCAAAGGAAAACTTATTATCTTTCCTCCCAAAACCCACCCCTCTTCCAAACTTCCCTACTGCTGTCTAGGGCATGAATATCCTTCCAAATTGCCCAGGTTTGAAATGTCAGTTATCCTCAGCTTCTCATTCTCCCTTCACTCCACAGATCCAATTGGGAGCAAAATAAGGTCAATTCTGATCCTACAACCTCTGTCGAATCTGTCCTCTTCTCTCTACTCATGCAGCCACCACCCTCGTTCAGGGTCTCATTACCTCTCTTCTATACTACTGAAATGGTACCCTGAACAATCTCCCTGCCTTGAGTCTCTCCCCACTCCAGTCTATCCTACACACTTTGGCTAAGGTGATTTTCCAAAAAGATAGGTCGAACCATGTGACTCCCCTACCCAATAAACTTTAAAGGTTCCCTATTACCTTTAGGGTCAAATGCAAATAATACTAGCTTGACTTTTGAAGGCCCTTATAATCCAACTCACCCCTCCAGCCTTGGCATTCATTACTCACCTTCCTCTACTTGTTGGTCCAGCCAGTATGTCTTTGCTGCTCCCCAAACATGACACTCCATCTCCAATCTCCATTCTTTTACACTGGCTGTGCCCTATGCCTGGTATGCATTCACTTCTCACTGTCACTTCACAAAATCTATTGTCTCCTATAAAATTTAATGTAAATGCCACCTTCTGCTTGAATCCTTTCTTGATCTCCTCAGCTACTAATGCTCTTCACATAACATTAATATGGTCATATTGTCTCTCCCAAATGAATGTCAGCTAATTGAGGACAGAGACAATTTCATTTTTGTTTTCTTATCCCCCACACCTGGCATAGTGCCAAGCACATACTACACTATAGAAGTAAAAAATGATATAATCTGTACTTTGGGGCATTAGCCTTCCAGAGATGATTTATTAATTAAATTATTCTAATTCTAAAGGCATAATGGCTGCTAGGACTTCCCTCTCTAATCAGAAATATTAAAACTAAAATAATTTAATAAATTGCCTCTTGCAGGCTTTTACCAAAAATGTAAATTACAATGTTTTTTTTCAATAATACCAAAGGTGCTTAATAAATATTGATTGGTTGTTTGATTGAATGAATCTATCAATTTATCAGTTCAGTTAACTTGAAATTTGCTAATATTACAATAAAAACTTTCATTTCTATAACACTTTTGAGGTTTTCAAAGCACTTTACTTATATTAACTCATTTGATCCTTATAATAACCCTTCAATGCTATTGTAATCTCCATTCTACAGGCAAGGAAAATGAGGCAGAGAGCTATGAGTCTTACAGCTAATCATTGCTTAAGCCACAGTATTCTATTCATTTCACTCCCTAGCTGCCTTCTAGATATGGAACTTTAAAATTAGAAGGGACCTTTAGGTATCACGTATTCCAACTCACTCATATGAGTGACTTGCCCAACTCTCAGTGACAGTAAGTCACTGACAGAGCCAGGACTCTGGCTAAATCCTCCAGTAGGATCAGCAATTTGGTTACCCCTTTAACTCGGCTGTATTAGGCAAACTTCTCAGTATCATTAAGACTTGCCTACAGAGTGACTTACACATAAAGTTATCTGAATGGAAGTTGTCAACATTCCACCACACCCAATGTAACACCACCTCCTATAGTCTGGTGTTTGTCAAGTACTTAAAAACACAGCTCATGGAGAGAACTCCATAGATGTATCCATCAAGCAATAAATAATTTCTTCAGTGTTTTGGTTGTGGGTTGTTGGTTTTTGGTTTTTATGGGAGGGGGAAGTTAGGGAAAGGGGGTTAGAAGGATCCTGTGACAAAAAAAGACAAAAGGGTAAGAGGGAAAAAAAACATAATGTAGAAGAATTCTAGGCACATATAAGGAGTTTGGGTTTTGTCTAGTAATTTTGTTCACTCTAACAGTATAAATCAGATCCTTAACAGATCCTTTCTTTAAGTTTTTCTTACTTGGGAAAAATTTGAACTTTTATTGCTCTATGGTATCCATGGATCATGTTCAGCAGACCATGAGGTACACTATACATCACCTGTACTATGTCATGGGTTGAACAAGGCAAAACAAATCCTTCCAGCTCTTGCACAGAAGGTCAGCCATGTGAAGGAATTTCTTTAGCTTTTAAAATACTCTCTACATTAACCAGATAATTAAACATAAAGAGAATGACAGCAAAAGAATCCAATTTATTTTAAAAAGAATGTTAATAGGATAGAGTGTAAATAGCAATATTAACAAACACTCTCCCTTTATCAACTGGTGTATAGTTAAGAAAGGAAACTCAATACTTAAGAAAAACATTTAATGAGAATTAAGGAATTTAAATTTTCTTAAGGCATGAAATCTTATTGGGCCCTGCAAAACAATAATATTTCATAAAAATTAGAGTAAAACTTTGAAAATATCTATAGTAATTATTATTATTTTTCTAGTAACAGATATACTTTTAAATCTGTATATATATGTATGAAACCATCTTTAAATTATTAGAAAATAACATTTCCATCTACTATAGTTAATTATGGTTTTTCCCATTCTTGCTTCTGGTATACATAACTTACTATAATTCAGCTAAAATAGTTCAAAATAGTCAAAGTATATTTTGAGGGTACAATAAGAAGAGAACTATAAAGGAACTTGGAGATAATTTTGTCCAGCACCTTCATGTTCTATATAAGGAAACTGAGGCTCAGAGAACTGGAGTGACTAGACCAAAAAGTTAGTAGTTAGTTAGGAGAGCCAGGACTTCACTATCTAGACTTTATTTTCTAAACTCACTCTTTTAATTGAAAAATTCGACTACTAAATGTAATTAAATTGCTACAATTCATACTGCATATAAAATAAACCCTAAGTAATTTTTTAAGACTCATGAAGTCATAGTTTAAACAAACTATGTTCTTCACCCTTACCCTATTTCTAAGTCCTAAAATGTTAGGACTGAAGACAATTCTGTAGGACTTATGATGAAAGATTCTGTCCATCTCCAGAGAAAGAACTGGTAGAGCCTGAATGCAGATCAAAGATACTTTTTCTTTAGTTTTTTTTCTTTTGTGTGTGTTCTGTGTTTTCTTTCAAAGCATGACTTACATGGAAATGTGTTTGGCATAACTACACATATATAAACTATGTCAAATTGCTTGTCTTCTTGGTGTGGGTCGGAGAGAATTTGGAACTCAAAATTTGAAAAAAAGAATGTTAAAATAGTTTTTTACATGTAATTAGGGAAAAATAAAACATTATATAATATATACATATATGTATATATACATATGAAATGTTAGGGCTCTTCTTTCTTATTTCAGTTTCAGAAGTCATCAACAGCGAAGTATTAGTTAAGATCAGAATCAAGAAATTGTGGGATGATGGAGGAAGGAACACTAGACCGGGACTCAGAAGACCTGAGTTGGAGTTCCACCTCCGCTACCACATTTTGTGTGACCAACCTTGGGCAAGTCACTCAACCTCTGTATCTTCTTATATCTCTTTACTTAAATCATACTTGATCTTTATAATTTTCCTACATTCATCTTTAGTTTCAAAAGCTGCCTCTGCTAAAAATCTTTGTTATGTTCCCCTCAGACCTCTTTCAAATTTTTTTGACATGCCCAACATAACAAAATATAGTAACCAGTTACATCATACTTCTACCATGGTGATTTCTCCACATGCTAATACAGTAGTAAAATAAGGCAAACTGAAGATGAACAAAGTAAGTACGCCATGATAACCAATATCTGTGAAGACCTTAAGCCTTTAGAAATGATAGAGCATTTCATTTAGAATCATGATTACGGCAGTAATTAATCTGTAGAATATCCACAAGGTTTTCTCCTCTTGCTCCTCTTCTTCCTTCTTCTTCCTCCTCCTCCCCTCCCTCTCTCATTTAGCAGACACTCACGGGACCCACAATCATCATGGAAGATTTGACCTGCTCCACTTCCAACCTGGACTGATTCACCCCTCCTTCAGCACCCCCTGCTCCCAGAGATTCACTATATTGGTGATGGACTAATCAGATTAGTCCACTACAACTCAGAACTCCCAAGTTCCAGTGATCCACCAGTCTCAGCCTTCCCACAGCAGGGATTACGGGCCTGCACTACAGCAAAGTTAAGTCTTTTCAGGAAGAATTGGTTGGTTTGTTGTCATGCTTTGTTCCCATAGAAGGCCAAAATAATATCACTATAGTAGAGGCAAGTTTCAATGTGTCCGACTGTGGTTGAACAGACTAATGCAAGCTCAGAATGCTCTACCACATGCTCTTAGCAGGTCGGGCCCAAATAGAAAGCAGATAGTAATAAAAAGAACTTTTTTTAACAGAATAGATACAGTGAGGTAAAATACAAAGCAAAACACTCGAATGAGTCTAGTCTTCTTTAACTCTGCTCTGCCCTAAGCATTCCATAATCTAGCTCCACTGGCCTATTTCCTGTGTGTGCCTCACACCTAATACTCTATATCTTTGTAATGAATCTCTCTTATCCCTGAAATGCCCTCTCTTCTCTTTTTTTCCCTTGTTTCCTTCAAAACTCACCTCTAATCTCACCTTCTTCAAGAGGCATTCCCTAGTCCCACTCCATACCCTCAAATGCTATTACCTTCCCCTCTGTGATTATCTTCTATGATTTACATGTTTTCTCCCCCAATAGGATATAGGCTCCTTGAAATTTTGTGGTATACAATACTGAAGATATGTTTAAGAAATATAAAGGTACTTCAGACTTCTGGGTCTTGTGACCAACAAGATGGAGGACTAAACATTTTCTCTGATTCTCAAAACGTCTCAAACCTCTACAAAATAGGAATTATGTTCAAGAGACAAAAACAATTTCATTTGTCTCCATAGTCTAAGAGACCAAGAACCCTGAGGTGATAAACCTGATGAATAACAGCTGAGAAAACTAATCCTTAGAGAGCTCATTCAACACACCCTCCCCCACCTGCCACCGTACTCCGGAAGGGCTTACAAAAGAACTCAACTCTATACAACATCCCCATACACCAAGGAAAGTAGAAAGCCTGCTATGCCAGAGAAGGCAGCATCACAGTACACTGTGCTATGAAAGTGGTCAGCTTGGAATAAGAACGAGATAACAGTGTGTGGGGACAGGCCTGAATGAATGGTATACATCTGAGGCCAGTCACTTGGGACAGAGACTGAGGTCAGTGAAAAGTGAGTTCCCCAGTGTGGGAAGGGGCTGGCACAGCTCTGAGTTCAAGCACCTCCTCCCCTCCCTATTCCCCACTTCCCTGTCACAGCACTAATGCCATTGAAGGGAAAGGAGTAAGAAAGGGAGCAATAAGGGAATATAAGGAAAAAAGTCTGCAGTTAACAGTTACTTCACCTGTAATCCTTTTAATGTTTCCTTCAGTCCTTCCATTTCTTTTTCTTTTATTTCTGAAGCAAGTTGATATTGTCCCTTTAAATAAAAAGTTGATGTTCAAGTATAAACCTCATTACAAAAAGGTAAAACTCTATGACTTTAAAATCAAAGGTCTACTTTTAAACATATCTAACAGAATAAATATTTGTTTGTTCTAATTTCTTTTAATTTTAAAATATTTTAAAGTTTTGGAGTTTTTTTGCTGTGAAACCTGAAAGCACTTGTGCAGCTACACATCATTTCATCAGTGAAATGTGCCTACCTAAGAGTCAGTGTGATGATTACGCAAAGAGCCTTGATAGGAAGTAATTCTGGATATACGAGTGCCCAATAATCAAACGGACCTGTGACCTCACAGATACGGCTATTTGCCTCCAACAAAGCAAACTGCAATGCATTTATGCTGGCCCATGCCATACAACTGTGTCCTCCCATAAATTTACCACAGAGGGCGCTCTGAAGGGTCTTTCTTGCTTTCTCTTGATACTCTGAGGACACCAGTAGAGCATGCAGGAGTTTTTATTAGTTATCTTTCCTTCTTGCCATGTGACAAACTCATGATGTACCACTCTGTGGTCTTCCAGTTGAGAGTTATTTTTAATTCATCTGAGCCTGTAGTGTTTCATGGCATAGACTCATAATCTTTCTGGCTTTTGTAGGAGAAAGTTGTAGGTGAAAAAAAAAACAAGAAGAAAGACAGGAATTAGGCTGAATGAGAGGAAACTATGTTGGTGATTTGAACTAGTAAAGGTCAGAAACTGAATTGAGGAAAATAATTTTTTTCCAAAAATAATGAAAATTTGAAGGAAAACATCTCCAGGTCCATATACTTTTGTCTTTTGACAGAGAAGGTTGAAGGAGACAGAGAAAGGACAAGATCAAGAAAGATGTGAGGCAGAGGATGGGGGAAGGAGGAAAGAAAATAACTGGAAAGATAGGGCAAGGTAAATAAGAAAATTCTAACACAAAGTAAATTAATAAGCAGATTGGTATATGGGGCTGAAAACAGGCAGGTTGGTACAAGAAATAAAGGACATTCGTTAATTCTAATGAGTGCATTTTTAAAAATACCTTATATTCCCAAGAGCTGCATCCTGGCATAGCAGTAGCTCTTAGCAGGAAGGAAATGAAACCTCGAACAGAATGTTTATAGTTTAGATTTTAGCAAAGCATTTGATAAAATGTCTCCTACCATTCTTGTGGAGAAGAAAAATGCACACCAGCTGATGATACAATTAGATGGATTCAGAACCAGTTATATGGCAGGAATCAAAGAATATTCATTAATGGTTTAATGTCAACTTGGCAAGAGGTCTCCAATGGAGCACCCCAATGATCTGTGCTTGGACCTTCAGTCTTTAAAGTCTTTTATCAATTACTCAGAGGTACAAAGGGCAGATGGGAATCAATAACTAACACCTTACATGATAGGTGGTATTGAACAAGATCTTGACAGAATATTAGATTGAATCCAATAATATAAAATTCAATAGGGATAAATTAGTCTTATGCTTGCACTCAAAATAATCAACTTTGCAAATATAATATGGAAGAAACATGATTATAAATAGCAGTTTGTCTGAAAAAAAAATCTAGGGTTTTTAGCAGACTGCAAGCTCTATATGAGTAAGCACCATGACAACAGCCAAACCTTCATCACCTCTCTCCTCGATTATCGCACCAGATTTCTCACTGCTCTCTTTGCCTCAAGTCTTGCTTTACTCCAACCTGTCCTACACACTGCTACCAAAGTCATTATCCTCAAGCACAGATCTGCTCATGAGGTTCCTCTACTCAACCACCTATAATGGCTTCCTACTGCCTCTGGAATAAAATATAAACTCCTCTATTTAGCTTTCTTATCTCTATACAGCCTGGGTCCAACCTTCCTTTTCAGCCACATTGGACATAACTCCCCCACAGGCTGCAAACCAGACACACTAGCCTTCTCGCTATGCTTCACTCAAGACACTCCATCTCCTTACCTAATGGTTTTGCCCTGGCCATCCCAGAAACCTGGAATTCACTCCCTTTTTATCTCTGCCTCACAGAGTGTCTCTCTTCCTTTAAGATGCAGCTCAGACACATCTTCTACATGAGGTCTTTCCTGATCTCTCCACCTCTGCTATGGCCTCCCTCCCAAACTCTGTTATGTTTAAGTACATTGTATGTATTTGTATTTATTTTGTGATATTACTTGGCATTTACCATGTCAATGCCAATCAACTGTTTCTTCAAAGTAGGCATTTATAATACATAGGTATGATGTTTTTGTGTAGTCTACAAATCTCTGGCCTCTCTCATTTCTTATTCCTGGACCCATTTTTTTCTAACATTTTTTACTGACCTTGCCTATCACCACTATTTCATTAATGTTATTAAATATCAAAGCATGTTAGTTTAATTTGGAGGATTTTATCAAGCTCTTGGTAGAATTTCTTTACATTCTTATCCTTTGCAATGGATGTTGATGCATAAGCTACAATTTATTTTCAACAAATCAATCAACAAGCATTTATCAACCTACTTTGTACCTGACACCCTGCTAGTCATTGGGGATGCAAAAACAAGTGTGAAACAATCCCTGCCCTTAAGGAGAGACAAAATCTACAAAATTATGCATGCTGTTGTTCAGATGTTTCAGTAGCATCCCTTGCTTCGTGACCTTATTTGGGGTTTTCTTGTCAGATACCAGGGTGGTTTGCCATTTCCTTCTCTAGCTCATTTTATAGATGAGAAAACTGAGGCAAACAAGAGTTAAATAACTTGCCCAGGATCACATAGATCATAAGTGTCTGAGGCTGGATTTGAGCTAAGGAAGATGAGACTTCACAACTTCAGACCTGATACTCTATCCACTGTACCACCTTGCTGCTTTGATATGTATATGCATATTTTATAACTAAAAATAGATATAGGATTATTTTAGGGGGAAGGCATTAACAGCTGGGGAATTAAGAAAGGCTTTGTGTACAAGGTGGTGACTAATCCACACCTTCTAGGAAACTAGGTACTCTAAGAAATGGGAACAGTCAATGCAAAGGCATGGAGGTAGGAGATGGACTGCTACATATGAGGGACAGAATATGGCCAGTTTGGCTGGACTGCAGAGTGTGTCAAGGAGTGCAATGTACAATAAGAAAGTTAGATTGGAGTCCAGTTATGAATAGCTTTAAAAGTCAAATAGAGGTGTTTATATTTGATCCTGGAGATAATGGAGAGACACCTAACTTACTGAAAAGGGGAGTGATGTGGTCAGATAAACACTTTAGGAAAATCAGTTCGACAAAGGTAGGAAGAATAATTTGGAGAAGAGAAAGACTTGAGGCAAGGTGACTAATTAGGAGGCCAATGCAACAGGTGAGGTGAAAAGTGATAAGGGCCTTAACTAGAGTGGTGGCTATATGAATGGAGGAAAAAGGAGATATGCAAGAGATGTTGTAGGTGAAATACACAATTTGGCAATTGATCACACATGTGGATTGAATGAGAGTGAGGAGTCAAGGATGATCTTCAGGTTGTGAAGTCAGTAACCAGAAGGATAACAGTGCCTTTGAAAGAAATAGGAAAGTTCAGAAGAGTGGTGGATTTGGGAAAATAGACAATGAGTTGGATTCAGACATACTGAATCTGAGATGTATATGAAGCATCCAGCTTGAAAATTATTTTGTAAATACTTATCATGAACACTGTTAACAGAAAAAATGTTCAATGAAATTGTTTCTTGTTGCCTTTGAAAACACAATGAGTTTATCTGCCTCTCCAAGGAGACTCTGATCTACCCTTCCACTTATCTCCAACTTCCTTTGGTCATCTAGCTTCCCTTCTGATCTAAATTTCAGTGTTTCCTTTGTTGGTTGCTAGACAAGTGAAATTTAGCCTTCCAAGAACTTCTAGAATTGGCTGAGGTAGAGGATTCTAGAGGCTCAATTAAGGTAGAAAATCTGTGTGCGCATACACTTTTTTCAGACTCATCAGGTGTTCAAACTGCTCTGCCCCTGGAGAGATTTCCAGTTACGGTTTTCTTGGCCATATGTGTAAAAAAAAAGAGAGAGAAGCCAACATATAAATTTCATATTGAGTTTTACTTAGTGGCTAAAACCACCTGTGTCACTGCCTTGACAGGTACAATGACAAGAGTGGAATGAGAACTGAAATTAGCCTAGGCTCCCAAGTGGAATCCAAGTAGCTGGGTCCAGGGCTCTGGTAGGGGACAGTAACAAGAGGAGACCCAAGGCAGTGAGATGTAAACTGGAGTGAATAAGACCAGCAGCTGCCGGGACACAGCCATCAATGAGATCTTTTACTTTTCTCTTTTCTTCTTCCGCTGTTTACTAAGTACTTACTGAAGAAATCTACTTTGAGTTCCAAAACTTTCTAATCTTTTCCTTAAGAGCCCCAACCCAGAGATGGGAGAAAAGAGAAACAGCTCAAGTTGCAAAGATCCTGCAACTTACTATCTGACAGTCTTCCATTTTGCTGCTTACTTGGTTTTCTGTGCCACCTTATGGTTTTAATAAATCTGTAGCCCTTAAGAGAAAACTGTCAAATCTATGACTTGGGGAGCTGTGGTTGGGAAAAGAGGAAGAAGGAGGGATAGAGTGACAAATCCAATGCCCAAGTAGAGAGGTGAGAGATTTTCTATTTTTTAGTTATTTGGGGGCATAATACAGACCATATCAATAGACCTTTACTGAACCTAGAAATAAGGTTAGTTTCAAAGGGGCTCCCTTAGAGCCAAAGGAGTCTAGAGAAAGACACAATTCGGAGGCGGCCAAAGCACCATCTGGTGGCCAAGTCATACACTACAATTTCATAACAGCCTGCTGCTTGCTCTCCAGAGGCAGAAAGCAGCAGAAGCTAAGGCTGCACCAATACATTGCTACAGGCACCTCTCAGATTCGCCACCTAAACTAGTTGTCACACGAGATTCTCAAATCTGGATTACCAACAACTAAATTAAAGTTAAGAGATGACATAAACACTGTGATTCTTTGTACCCCCTACCCCATTTTCTGCCACCACTATTGCAGATGCAGAGAGCGCCACACAGCACTGACAGCCATTTTTAAATTTTACATTGTTTTATGCATGGTTTTCTGTGACTAAAGAATCCATTACCAAGTAAGTCAGCTTATTGTAATAAACATCTACATGCTCAGTTAGGCTGGTTCTCAGGAAGCAAACTCAACCTACTCCTGGGACTATACTCAAAGTCTTCCCAGAACTCATCATCACTTGGTAATGCCTTCAAGAACCCAGGGAGAACTCAACACAACAAGACAATAGAGGAGCAGAACTTTGTGAAGGGGGCCTAAAAATACCCATTTATAATAAAGTATATAACAAATGCCCTACAGTTACAAGAAGATGAGAGTATTTTTTTAAAAGAATGTCTTCATGCTAAAACTCACAAGGTCTCTAAATTCTAATAAGTCTAAAATGGATGGTCTCTACTACAATCAGCAACTGTTTAATAGCTTGTGAATTATTCATTTTGCATAGCTTAGTCATGGAAAATAATTAATCCCAAGTGAGTAGCCTCCACTTATCTAGCACACTTCTAGGCCATGTCTTCCTGCTTCTACTTGGTATATTCTTAAAAAGACTAATATCAAGATTAGTTTATGTAATTCTACCATATTTAAAAAGGTAAATCTCATGGAGGAAGTAACTCCAGGGTACATCCAATAGTAAATACTGAATATTTTTAGATTTTTCTACTATCACTTGATAGTTAACTCTCAATTACATTATAAATTATTAAAAAGAATGAATATAAATACCTTTTCTTCTTCCATAGCGCACATCCTTGTTTGCAACTTGATAAACAATGAAAAATTTAAAAATACAAAATAGCAACATACCAATTAGATATTATGCTCTAATCAACAAAATAAATATACATTTCTATCATAATGCATATAAGATTCATAAAATCATAGAATTTTCTGACTTTAGTCTAATGATCTTATTTTATAAATGAGAAAATTAAATCCTAGAGTGATGAAATGGAAATGAAGAGTAAAAGGCTTGAAAAGTAAAGCTTTTATAAATATATACCTTTTTCCTACCAGTGGCCTGGGAGACAAAGTACCAGGTTCAAGTTCCAAACCTGACACTAACTAGCAGTGTGATCTGGCTCCTTAACCCATCTGGGCCCTCCAGATCTGAAAGCATATGGTTCTGTTACTTTCCTAGCAGAACTCTTTTCTGTTCTCCAGGCCCCAGAGTCTTTGTGCCTCTTTCTGGCAGCCCCAAGCTTCTTTCTATAGCATTCCAACCAGGTTCTCCCTCAGCCTACCATCCTCCCAAATTAGAACAACCTCCAAAAAAAGCTCAGACTCTCTTGGTTCTGTTGACCTCAGCTGGAAATAAGGAAAAAAGATATGGGGATAAAGGAATTCACACAAAGGGTATGATTAACATGTTTAACCCTGAGGGCATAAAGTAGTGGCAGTTTAAAAGAGAAACTTGGTAAAAATCTAAACGAATCTCTAGTTGATCGATTATTGGGGAGAGACTAAATAAGAGGTCCTTCCAAGTATCCCTAGCCAACTCCCTAAATTCTTTCCAATTAGATATTTAAAATATATAGATAAAGGTATATAAAGCATTTACAAGTATGTGTATGCATGTGACAAACATACATGTCTCTCTGTATGTATATATGTGCTTTTACATATAACATATACATCTCCCTTTTACATACACATATATTATATATACATATGAATGTATATTTGTGGGAAACAAATATGGATATATAGATGTATATATATGGAGTATCTTTGTTGTAGGTGGAAAGAGGGATAAAGGGAAGAGGAAGAGAATACATAAGTTTGGGGAAAAGCCTGCAATGGGCATCCTCCTTTCTGTAGGGAACACTGACTTAAGTCTGTGTGTTCAGTCATTTTTCAGTCATATCTGACTTTTCATGTCCCTATTTAAGGTCTTCTGGGCAAAGATACTAGAGTGGTTTGCTATTTCCTTCTCCAGTTCATTTTACAGATGAGGAAACTGAGGCAAATAGGGTGAAGCAACTTGCCCAAGGTCATACAGCTAGTTAAGTGTCTGAGGCTGGATTTGAATTCAGGAAGATGAGGCTTCCTCACTCCAGCCCAGCACTCTATTTACTGTGCCTGCGTAGAAACATTATAGAAATAATTAGGAGATGAAAAGAAGTTTTGAGAAGTCACAGAAGCTAAAACTCTGGAATCCCAAATAATTAAAGGCTATGGTCACTCAGTTCTTTAAAAATGTTTTCTCAAATACGTATCTTCCCCCTGACAGTTCTTTCTTATTACTAACTGCTCAACTGAGAGCCTACTTTGTAGTAATCACCTCCCCTGAACTTTAACATCCCTATCACCTCATTAACCACCCCTAACTTCTCAACACTCTAGAAATTCTGCTACAGTTTTCCACTTTATGCATATACACAGGGGCAATGTGGGAAAGGGTGATTGCCAGAACCCCTAGAGTGAAAGGCAAAAAGTTTTCAAACAAATTACTTAAATTATTCAGCACCCAGGAGTACTTCTGGGTATTTTGAAAAGATAATTCTAACAATGCCCCTGTATAATTCTTTCTGCTACCTAATTCTTTTTGCCAACTTCAATCTATTATAGCTACCAAAAACTTCACCATTCCTTTTCTTCTGTCTTTAGGGAAGATGCACACTAGTAGTGAATAAGATCTTCTTAAAGAGGTAAAGATTAAAATTTAAAAATAGAGCTTTTATTCTATCTTTATTGAATTACCTGCTTTTTAAAAAGTGCCATTGCTTCTTTATGCTGCTTTGTTAATGTTTCTTTTTGATGTTGAAGATTTTCCTGTGTTTAAATTGAGACATATTAAAAACCAAAAAAATTAGATGTTATTTTATTTCTTAAGTTTCATACATTTGAAATTTAAAGAAAAGTTAACCATTTCAATGGTATCATTTCCTTCTCTTGAAAAAATTAATTTTATTTTATGATTAGCAGTGTCTAACACACAGTAAGCTCTTTAAAATGCTTGGTGACTATATGAGGTTTTGGACTTATTGATTCTCCTGAAGTCAACATAAATTATTTTTGATATCACTCTTTTTCCTTTCACAATATGTGCCATTATTCTAGCATAGAAAATTTGGACATGGCTCCCTCCAGTTTCCTTCAGCAAAAGAGTTGTTAATTAATGGTCACTAAAGGGAATAATTTATTATTTAAGTATACTACATTTTAGGGCCCTCAGAAGAATGCTTTGAGACAAGGTTCACAAAATGAACTTAGAAGTTCATACTGTAATACGTTTTGATGAATTTGTTGAACTAGTCAATAAATATAAATTGAACATCACTTATCTAAATATACAAATATAATTAATGCATTATCTGACATTTGGTTTCTCAATTTTTTTAAAGTAACATTTCAGGTTCTTTAAAAAGTTATTTCAGCTGAATGTACCAAAAATATATGTGATTCTTTTAGACATCACAATCAGTTTATTATGGTGTACTTAAAAGCTTTGGAGTCAGAAGGTTTGAACCCTGGCTCTACTACTTACTAACTGCATAAACCTGAGAAAGTCACTTTGGGCCTCTCTGGGCCTCAGTTTCCACTATCTAAAATGAGGAAATGATTGGCACTCTTTTTTACTGATTCTTTGGAATCATGGTTAGTCACTGAATGGATCAGAGTTCTTAATTATTTCAAAGTTGTTTGTTTTTACAATGTTGTTATTATATTATAAATTGTTTTCCTGGTTCTGTTTACTTCACTCTGCATCATGATCTTCATACAACTCTTCCCAGGTTTATCTGAAACCATCCCTTTTGTCACTTCTTACAGTACAACAGAATAGACATAAGGGACTAAATATGCAATAAGACATATTTTTGGACATGGTCACTGTAGAAATTTGTTTTGCTTGTTTATAAACATTTGTTACAAGGGTTTTGTTTTTTCTCACAGTTTTTGGAGGGCAGGGGAAGGAAGTGAATAGGAGATAAAATAAATACTTATTCATTGAAAAAATGATTTAATTTTTTGAAAAAAAAGAAGGAAAAATAAAATGGGGGTATTGAATGGATTGGATGATCTATAAAGTTCTTTCCAGATCAAAGTCCTATGATGGCTTGGCATAGTATCAATGAAATGATTCACCTCTTTAACAACGTGACACCCAACCCTTTCATTTTACAAATAAGGGAATGGAGGCCTAGAGAAGTTCAGTGTCTATAGCAAGATAAGACACTGCAGAACAAGGATCTGAACAAAAGTCCTCTCACTCCAAATCAAATGCTCTTTTCCTTGCACTCTGTTGTGTCTGATCTGTTATGTGGAGCTCATGTCCCTACATGTCCAGTCAATCAGTCAACAAGTATTTATTAAAATGGTCAAAGGATAGGAACAGGCAGTTTTCAGAGGAAGAAACTAAAGATATCTATTATAATATTTAAAAATGTTCTAAATCACTATTGATTAGAGAAATGCGAATCAAAACAACTCTGAGGTACCACATCTCACCGGCCAGATTGGCTAACATGACAAAACAGGAAAATGATAAATGCTGGAGATGTCGGAAAATTATAACATTAATGCATTGTTGGTGGAGTTGTGGTCTGATCCAACCATTCTGGAGAGCAATGTGAAACTATGCCCAAAGGGCTATAAAAAGGAGCATACCCCGTTAGCCTCAGCCCAGCGCACATTAGATATAGGACTAAGTCTCTAAACCCAGAGTTGTTTTCTAGGCTTCAGCAGAGTTTTCTCCTGCCCTTCAGGTTCCCAAGTCCTCTACGTCTAATCTTCGCTCCAAACTCTCTTCACCAGTGTGACTTTAAGGACCACAACACCCAAAGCCGTTGTCCAGCTGCTGCGGTTGCTTACACTACACAATAAGGAAACCTGGAGGCTTCCATATTGGTGCTGGAGCCGAACACGCCATTATCCTGGGCAAAAAGTACCCAAGATCCTCGTATTGCCATAGGTCATCAATCCCCACTAGAAAAAAAAATTATGCGTTTAGGTGGTCTACACACTCCAGCAGCAAGAAATCTGTTAACTCAAATACACAAAGAGGAACATGAGACACTCTCTAAAGAAAAGGCTGTGTCTTTTGACTACCAACTTGCCAAGGCAGAGAATTACTACTATACAAGAATAATGGAAATAATGGAATAACAGAATGACTTTAAGAAGCCCAGAATAGAGTCGGTGACAACACCAAAAAGCCAGAAAAACTCAGAAGCTGAAGAACGGGACTATTTAGTATCAGAAAGAGAGTGAAAACAAATAGTGTCATATATGAAGAGCAGAACAGGCCAGATGTATTAAAGATGAAAAATGTGAATTGTTCCCCCAAATCCCAAACAAAACACATTTTCCCCAAATCCTTTTTCCTGAAAGTAAAAAGGATGCCATCCAGAAGACCCTGTTGATGAGAAAGGAAATCAGAGAGTGGGACCGGAAGCAGCAAACAAAAGAACATCTAGAACGCATGATTTGAGGTAGAGAATTTAATGAGGAAAGAAACAAGGAAAGGCTGTCTGCAAGAATCCCAAGTCATCCTCCTCCATTTCTAAAGCGTATAAAGAAGAAGAGCCATAAAAGATTTGGATGGAACACTGCTTATCCACTTCTCCAACCTCAAGATGCAAGTCCAATTGAAGTGGATGTCCTTGTGCAAGAATCACCAGGGAAAAAAAGATGTGAGAAAAATTTAAAAACGAGTTCATAGAACAAAAAAAAAAAGGAGCATACCCTTTGACCCTGCAATACCACTTCTAGGGCTGTATCCCAAAGAGATCCTACAGATGGGAAAAGGACCCGTATGTTCAAAAATATTTATAGCAGCTCTTTTTGTGGTGGCAAAGAAATAGAAATCAGGGCAGCCAGGTGGCTCAGCGAGTAAGAGCACTGGCTCCAGTGTTGGGATGACCTGGAGATCGAATCCCGGGCTCAGACGCTCAGCACCACACCCAGAAATAACTGGCCGTGTAACCTTGAGCAAGTTACTTAACCCCGATTGCTAAAAAAAAAAAAAAAAAAAAAAAACAAAGGAAAGAAATGGAAATCAAAGGGATGCCCTTCACTTGGGGAATGGTTAAACAAGATGTGGTATATGAATGTAATGGAATACTATTGTGCTATAAGAAATGAGGAGCAGACAGACTTTATAATAACCTGGAAAGTCTTATATACACTGATGCTGAGTGAGGGAAGCAGAATTACAGACAATTACAATTGCAGACACATCATATCTGGGATGATGAACTTTGATAGAATGGGCTCTTCTCAGCAATACAATATTATAAGACAACTCTAAAGGACTCATGATGGAAAATGCTATCCACATCCAGAGAAAGAATTATGGGATCTGAATGCAGATTGAAGCAAACTACTTGCTCTCTCTTTCATTTTGTTTTGTTTCTTCTTCCTCGTTGTTCATTCCATTGCTTATAATTATCTTTTTTACAATTTGAGTAGTGTTAAACATGAAGGTATATGTAGAACCTGTATCAGATTGCATGCTGCCATGGGAGGGAAAAGGGGAAAAAATTTGGAACTCAAAAACTTGTGGAACTAAATGTTGTAAACTAAAAGTAAATAATTTTTTTAAAAAACCAAGTATTTATTAAATGTTTACTATTTGCCAGGCACTGTGTTAAGTACCAAAGATACAAAGAAAGGCAAAAACACTATCTGCCTTCAAGTAGCTTATATTCTAATGAAGGAGACAATATGCAAATGACAATCTATGTAGGCGACATACAAAGTAAATAGAAGGTAATCTGAGAGAGAAAGCACTAGCAATTGGGAAGGGGGAAGGAGAAGGGAAGGCCTCCTGCAGCAGGTAGGAATAGAGCTGAGTCTGGAAGGCAGGGAAGCTGGGAAACAGGTAAGTAGGGAGGACAAACTAGCCACGGAGAATAGCTAGTGCAAAGGTAAGGAGATGGGAGGGGCAAGAAGTAAGCCAGTGGAGCTGAATCATAGAATATATGGACAATTCTCAAGGTAGGAAGGGGCCATGTTGCAAAGGGATTTAAAAGTCAAACAGAGGATTTCATATTTGATCTTGGAGGTAAGAGGGAACCACAGGAACGTACTGAGTGTATCACCCCCAGGTGATATAGTCACATTTTCATATTAGGAAGATTACTTGAGTGGAGAGAGATTTAAGGCATGGAGACCAACCTGAAGACATGAGGAGAGGAGAGTCTCATTTGGGTGGTGGCTGTGTGAGCAAGGAAAGAAGAGAGCATATACAAGAGATGTTGTGATGACAGAGACAAGACTTGACAAGAGATTGGCCACATGGAATGAGTCTGAGAAAGAAGTCTAGCTGATGCTAAGGCTGTGAGCCTGGGTGACCAGGGATATGGTGTTGCTCTCATAGTACTAGGGAAGATGGGAAGAGTGGATGGTTCATGAGTAATGATACTGAGTTCCATTTGGGATCTGCTGAGTTTAAGATGCCAAAAAGAATTTGGCGAAGTAAGACTGGAGCTCAGGAGAGAGGTTAGGCATATGGATTTGGAAATCATCTGCATAGAAATGATAACTGAACTTATGAGAGTTGAGGAGATCACCAAGTAAACAGAGAGGGAGAAGAGAATAGGACCCAGGACAGAGCGTTAGGTGACACCCATGGCTAAACTGTGTGATCTGTATAGACAACCAGAAAATGAGAATGAAAAGGTATAATTAGACGGGTAGGGAGATAAACAAGAGAAAAGTGTCACGAAAGTCTATACCAGGGGTGGAGAAGCCATGGCCTCAAGGTCACATGTGGCCCTCTAGGTCCTTAAGTGTGGCTCTTTGTTTGAATCCAAACTTCACAGAACAAATCCCCTTAATAAGAGGATTTGTTCTGTAAAACTTAGGCTCAGTCAAAAGTCTGTACCCAAGGACCTAGAAGACCACATTTGACCTCAAGAAAACAGGTTGTCCCTCCCCTCCACACCCTACCCCCCACCCAGACCACTAGTTTTAGCAATTAAGAGATTATTGGTGATTTTGAAGAGAGTAATTTGGTTGAATGATGAAATCAGAAGTCAGACTGCAGAGGGCTTAAAATGGAGTGAAAGGAGCCTAAGTGAAGACACCAATATAGACAAGTTTTTCATGGAGTTTACGGGAAAGAAGAAGGAAGACACAGAACACTGCATCACAGCAATGGCAGGATCACATAAAGGTTTTTTAAGGATGGGAGAGATTTGACACGTTTTTAGGCAACAGGGAAGGAATAAGTAGATAGAGGGAGATTAAAGGTTATCAAGAGAGTAGAGATGACAGAGGGGACAATGTGTGGTAGAGATGGAAAGAGATAGGACTAAAGATACAAGTAAATGCAATTTGCCTTGGCAAGGAGAAGGTCCACTTCTTCATGAGCGACAAGGGTAAAGGAGGATATGGTGGAGGAAGATGTCTGAGTGATATGAGATGAGGAGCTGCAGTGGCAACCACACTTGCATACCCAGAATGGCTGCTAGCACAGCTTCTTAGATTTGCTTCACTAGGAAAGATAGCTGTTCAAGGGATCAGCAATCATTTTTTAATCGCATTCATTAGTTCGGGGGGGGGGGGGAGAATCAGCACCTTGAACTTCAGAGAAAATCCAAACAAAGAAAACAGAGAAAATACAAGCAGAGAAATAAAGACCAACAGACAGGGTTTCTAACTGTCTGAGGAATTAGCACAGATCAACAGACGGATCCAACTGTCTGACCAAGGCAATATATACATAGTTACCAGGGAGAAAAGCACCAACATCTAGGTTTTTCAAAGTTGAGGAGCTCCTTAACAGCTACCCAAAGTCTCATCTGGTCAAATCACAAGAACACTCTTCCAATGAGTAAGCCCCAAAGCAAAATGCTAACCTCAGAGTATATATACATACTTCAGGAGCAGAGGGCATCACAACTCATGACCCACTGCCTAATTACAAAGTAACAAAAGGTGTGGGTCTTTCTGAAAAACAAGACTCCTCTAATCAAGCTTCCCCTTAATGGGTTCCACATGATGCCTTTTAATGGGCAGGGAAGATCTTATATCCCATTAACATTACTGGAGGAAGGAAGAAGAAGGACCTCTGATTCCTGTGTGGAGAGCATTAAATGTAAACCAGAGCGCAGGCAAGAAAAATAAAATGAAATCTAGCTTTAGGACCTATAATGACTAAGAATAATCCATTTTATAAAGGAGAAGTATCAACATGATAAGACCAGACCACATTCTTAATTGGGGAATGGAGGGTAGCACCTGAAATAATACTGTCTGGGTAGCTGTAAAGTAGAAGTTTCCATAGACCATCAAAGGAGAAGATATATTGAAGTGAGAGAACATGAATATTTAATTAGAAAAATATAAAAATAATTTCTCTAGATTAAAAAAAACACATCTTGGCTATCAAAAATTAACAGAGTGCCCTCTAATTATGAAGCTCTCAATCAGCAGACACATGGTCCTTAGGTCTCAAGAGATTAAGGGAATGAATCAATTTAATCTATATAATATCAACATTTTAAATGTATAGGATTTTACAGTATATTAAGTATTGATTTCATATTCTTTTATTTGATCCTTGAAACAACCTTATGAGGTAACGCAGGTCAGGTATTATTTTATAAATAAGATAAGTGATGTTTAGGGGTTAAAGTAATTTACCTATGGTTAATAAACTAGTTAATGTTTGAGTCAGGGCTTGAACAAAACCTACTCCCACTCCACCACAAATGGCCTCAAGGAAAGCATGATTCTGGTACTAAAGGCATACTGCAGTTCATAAAAACATAACAGCATAGATTTAGAGCTAGAAGGGAACTATGAAGCCAATCCTCTCATTTTACAGTTGAAGAAACTAAGGCTCAGAGAGGTTGTGACTTACCCAAGGTCACACAAGGAGTAAACATCCACAAGAGCAGCTGAAGCCAGAGCCACAGCTGTTTTAAATGTACTAAACTGTAGACTTTATTTCTTTAAAGCAAAACCTAATAATTTCCAGACCTGAAACTGAAGGTTTAGGCTAATTTTCAGAATAAGCCTAAATATAACAATGTTTGGAAGCTTGGGGAAAACATTTACTTTTAGGCTTTTGTCAGTTAAAATCCGAGAATTAGGTAAGGCTTAGCTCTAAGATTTTTACTTTCATGACATAATTTTCAACATATTTTCAAATGTAAAATTCCAAATTCTTAGTAACTATCAGGACTCATCTAAAATTTAAGTCTAAAAATTCAAATTGGATAGAAAAATACCCACCTTTTTTGCCACTGAAGTTCTTGCTTTCCTACAATTATCTTCCTAATCTGCTCTTCATACTAAATTTCTGCTTCCTAATTTTAAAATTAATTATAACTTAAAAATTCAAATTGGATAGAAAAATACCCACCTTTTGCCATTGAAGTTCTTGCTTTTCTACAATTATCTTCCTAATCTGTTCTTCATACTGAATTTCTGCTTCCTAATTTAAAAAAAATGAAAGAAGTTAGCTACTAATTGAAATCTTAAAGTACATCACTAATAAGAGAAATACAAATCAAAACAATTCTGAGGTTTCAAGTTTTGCCAGCAAATTGGCAAAGCTAAGAAAAGATGGGAATAGTCAGTGTTAGAGAGGTTGTGGTTTTGTACCTCTTGTGCCAAACTGATAATTCTCCTTCTAAATCTCTCCTCTACAGTTCTTATTTCTTTTCCAGTTCTTTCCTTATTATCACTCTCATTTCATTTATATTATTTTTTTAAACTCTTGCATCATTTTTTAAATTCTTGCATCCTTTCTTTTTTTAACTTTTGTATCATTTCTTCTATCATCTTGTGGGCAACTTTTGTTTTTCTTTGAGTCTTTGTTTTAGGTACTTTTGAAATCATTGTCCTCTTCTGGATTTGTATCTTGGGCATCTCTGACCTCATATAAAGCTCTTTATCTTTATTTTTGTTTAGTTATTCTTTCAGCAATCTACTTGGTTAACCTAGCATTGCTGGCCTGGCTGGGAGCTCTTTTGAGGCACAGTTTGTAATCCCTGTCCCTCTGGAGGATTCCTGCTATGCTGGTTTCCACAAAGGGCTTCCCACCTGCCCTGGTTGGTCACGTACTAAGGGGTCAGAAAATCCAGTCTTATCTGAGTTCATGTCCTAATTACAGATTTACTAGCCTGGGATGTGTCCAGAGTCCAAGACCAACTCTGAGACTTCCTGTGCTATAGGCACAGTTCAGAGCTCTGGTGCTGGGTTCAAGGCTGATGGCCTCTCCGGGAGACCTCCAGCTGTTAGCTTGTTAGCTGATTTTATATAAATGTAATAGAATACTATTGTGCTATAAGAAATGACAAATTTGATAAGAAGAGAACCATGGAAAGACTTACATGAACTTATGCAAAATAAAGTAATAAAGCCAAGAAAACAATCAACTATCATACAACCATATCCAAAGAAAAAAATAACAAGCACAAAATAAGTGAAAAATAAATTTTGCAAAATTACAAGGAACAAGTTTGACCCCCCCAAAAAAGAGATAGGAGAAAATGCTTCCCTCTACTCCTTTGCAGTTAGGAGGAGTCCACAGGTATGGAACACTGTATATAATTTCAGATTTTTTATTTATTGATCAGTTTTATTGAATTTCTTCCTCTTATTCCTTTTTGTTTTTTCCTGTTTTAAAAAAAATCAGTTATAAGGGATAATTTTGGAAGATAGGGATACAGGGGAAATGTAGGAAATGTAAAAAAACAAAAGTTATCAATAAAATTTATTTTTTAAGGTATATGAATACTAAATCAGTAAAATTATCATAGCTCATGTATATGACATGTCCTGGTTTACAAAGAATTTTTCTAACAACCTATGAAGTTGGTAGAGTAAATCATCCCCATTTATAGATGAGGAAATAGTTTCAGAGAAGTTAAGCTACAGCCAAAGCTGAGAACAATCCCTGTTTTCTAATTCACAGTCTAATTATGTGATTTTAACAGTTTCTTTTGTCTTCTGATAATACAGGAGCAAGCCAATTTTAAAATAATTCATATTTTGGAATAAAATCTCTTTACCCCTGAAAACAAATGAGGGAGGATAGGGAAGCCAAACTATAAAAGGAGTACTACACTCAGTTCTATATATAGAACAAACAGTATAAAATTACTATATAATGTGGTGCAACCAAAAAATGTTATCGACTCCAGAATGAAGAGGAACAGGGGGCATAAGCATGATCAAATTACTTTTAATGTCATTTTTGGAATGTAAATTTGTTTGTCAAAAGGACATGAATCTAGGTCATTTTAACTCAAAGCCATGTCTCTATCCAATATACCACATTAGCTTTCTTGTCATTTAAAATTATACAATAATATTCCATTAAATCATAAACACAGTTTCTTAGTCATCCTCAGTTAATGGACACCCACCTTGTTTCCACTGCTTTACTAATATAAAAAGTGTTAATACAAATAGCATGGCACATATTGAACCTTTCTATTTTTCAGCCACCTTAGGATTCAAGCCCAAGGGAATGAACAGTTTAGGAACCTTTTTCCTCTAATACCAAACTGTTTTTGAAAATAGTTGTACCAATTTATAACCCTAGGAACTGCCACACAGCAAATGATTTATATTTTTGTTAAGCTAACACAAATCATAACTAGGAGCAACAATAATTTAGAATAGAAACTCTGTGGTAGTCTTACGGAGGACAATAGTAGATCATGAGCAGTCTTTTCTTAAAAGACAACAAAAGGGGCTGCTAGGTGACCCAGTGAGTAGAGCACCGGCCCTAGAGTCAGGAGGACCTGAGTTCAAATCTGGCCTCAGACACTTAACACTTACTAGCCGTATGACCTTAGGCAAGTCACTTAACCCCAATTGCCCTGCCCTCCCCCCTCCAAAAAGAAAAAAAAAGACAACAAGAAATGCTAGAGACAAAAATAAATTTGCAGAGAGTTTGGTACAGATTTAATTAAACCAGATCATCTCAGGAGCATTTAAAGATAAACCTGGAAAGTCAACAAAAAGGAAAAAAAATTGGAAACCATCTGTCAAGGTTTTTATAACAAACTATTTCCTTTGTTAACAACAGTGGAACCCCAGCATTTGGATTATAACTTGATGTGTGAAGAAGTAGAAATGGTACTAAATAAAACAAATACAAGTAACTAGACTGGGCCAATTATACATTGAGAATGAAACACAACTTTGAGATCACTGAAGAATCAATTTTCAAGATACATGAAATAAAATAGAATACCAAGTTACTGAAAAAAAATCACAGATGCTATTACTATCAAAAAATTGCAGTAAAAAAGACATTAATAAATACCAACCAACATACTTATTTTTTCATACCTACACACCTTATGAAGATTAGAATAGTCTCCACACAAGGAGGAGTCTGATGAAAATAGGAGATTGGAACAGACATGGTTTTTGCAAACAATATTCTCCAATAGTCCACATCTTTATAATCATACAATGGGCAAAAAGGTTTACAGATTCACTAAAGTATTGAAGTATCTTTCTTTCTATGTCTTAGTACCTCAACAGGCTATGCAATTTTAAAAGAATTTTATGATGTATATATAAGGCTACTGGGTAGCACAGTGGATAGAGTGGACAGGCTTGGAACCTGGAAGGCCTGAGTTCAAATCCTGCTTTAGATACTTTCTAGCTGAATGACTCCGGGCAAGTCACTTAACTTTCAGCCTCAGTTTCCTCATCTGAAAAATGGAAATAATAAATAGCACCTAAAATAAGATTGTTGTGAGGATCAAATGAGATCACATATAAAAAGCACCATGTAAACTTCAAAGTGCTACATGTTAGGTATTATTATAAACCAATATTATTGATTATTTTCTAAAAATCTGACTTTCTTAGGACATAAGAAATGAGACAATTATTATGGAAAGGCAAAGTAAAGTGAAGTTTAAAGATGCAAGGTATTGGGGCAGCTAGGTGGTGCAGTGAATAGAGCACTAGCCCTGGAATCAGAAGGAGCAGAATTCAAATCCGGCCTCAGACACGTAACACAAAACTAGCTGTGTGACCTGGGGCAAGTCACTTAACCCCAATTGCCCTACCCCCTCCCTCCAAAAAAAAGATGCAAGGTATAGTAAAAGGAACAAGCACAGGATTTAGAATCCAAATATCATACCTTGGCCCAAATCCAAGATTTGACTATTTGGTATCTATGTGACATCAAGCATTTATTAAGTGTGTACTATGTGTCAGTCAATCAATTAATCAATCAACAAGGATTTAATAATCACCAATATGTTCCAGGTACTGTATTAGGCATTGAGAACACAAGGGTAAGGAATGAAGCATTCTCTATTCATATCAGTTGATATTCCAATGGGAAAGACAATAAGTATATATAAAATATATGTAGTCAGTCAGTCAACTAGCATTTATTTAGTGTCTATTCTGTGCCAGGTCACTGTGCTGAGTTCTGGAAATACAAAGATTAAAAACAAACAAACACACCAATCCCTACCCCCAAAGAGCTCACAGTCTAAGGAGGGAGATAACATACAAACAATTGTATACAAACAACATACATACAGGATAAACTGTAGGTAATCTCAGAGGGAAGGCTCTAAAATTAAGGAAGACAGGGAGAAACTTCTTACAGAAGGATGGACTTCAGCTGAGACTTAAAGCAAGCCAGGCAAGCTAGGAGGACGAAATGAGGCTGGAGATTGTTCCAGGCATAGAGGACAGCCAGAAGAAAGACTCAAGAGTTGGGAAATGGAGTGCTGTGTATAAGGAATAGCAAGAATGACAATGTCGCTTCATTATAGAATACAAGATATAGCACATACATATGTGCAGATCTACATTACAGAGAAATATGTAGCAATATATATAAAGATATACAACAAATATAAAGTTAATAAAACTTGCATAGGTGTATATGTATAGATATATACATACAAAAAAATCATTAAATACAGGATAGTTTGGGAAGAGCACTAGCAGTTGGGGATGGAAGGAAGATCTGGAAATAGTTCATGTAGAAGATGGTGCCTGAGCTGCATCTTAAAGATATGAGGCAGAGGTAAAAAAAAAAAAAATGGAGTTACTCCCAGGCATCTGGGATGGCCATTAGGAGAGGAGATGGCTGCTTTGAGTAGGGAACAGAGAGAAGGCCAATTTGGTGGCTGCATCATGAGGGAGAGGGGGCAATGTCCAACATGGCCGAAAAGGCAGGCTGGGCCCAGGTTCTGTAGGAAAAACTAACTAAGGGAGTTCAGATTTTATTCTAGAGGCAATAGGAAGACACAGGAGTTGGCTTATCAGGGGAATCTCTTGTGCACACATATACTGCAGGAAAATGTCTTTGGCAGCAACGTACAGGATAGGTTGGAATGCAACAAGAATTGAGGCAGAGGGGCCAATGAGGAAGCTATTGCAATAATCGAGGTGAGAGGAGATGAGGGCTTAACCTAAAGTAGTACCTGTGTGGGGGAGAGAAGGGTCAGATGTGAGAGATATTGTGAAGGTAGGAACAGCAAGATCTGGATCACAACTGAATAGACATATGGGGTGAGGAAGAGTGAAGAGTGCTCTGGATAATACTGAGATTAAGAATTGGAAATACCGGAAAGATGACAAAATCATTTTGAAATAAGAAGGGAAGCCTGGATGAGGAGAGGACTTGGCGGGGAAGACAATGAGTTCAGTGCTAGATATTTCTGGGACTTCCAGTTTAAAATATCCAATATGTGTTTGTTGATACAGGCCTGAAATTTGGAGAAAGACGAGGGTTGGTTACATTTCAGTTCAAATCTCTCCACTAAAATAACTAGTTTGTATCTAGTTACTAAGTAACTTGACTACAGTGAGTAACCATTAATTAGGCAGTCAGAAGAGTCAATCTGTGCATGTATATGAAACTTTAAAGTTCAGGTTTTTTTAATAACTTTAAAATAGGTCTTCTTGGTTACATTAAATCTATTATGGAACAAAGAGTCTGTTACGGACAAAAAAAAAAGATTAACAAACAACAACTTCAACCTTGAGAGGAGACTCCCTCTACTATAGTTTCTCCTGAACCTCAGTTATCTACAGAAAGGGAGGACCCCAGGAATACACAGTACTGTTCTTGGCAACTTTGCACCTCTTGACCTTATTAATAATGCCAGTGAGAGGATAGAGCAGAGGCCCACAAGCAGCTCATAGACAAGGACCTATTTGTCTATAGCCTCAATAAAGAATGGCTTCCTGCCCAAAATATACTGACTCCTAGAGCCTGGCACCTCCCCTGCATCCCACCTTTATCAATCAGTCAACAAATGAATCTGTCAAAAAATGTTTTCTGAGTGCTACTATATTTAATGTGCTGCGATAGATGCTGTGGCTTCCAAGGTCCCTCCCAGTTCTAAATCTATGACCCTATAAGACATAATCCTTTCTCTCAATAGACTTATGACGAATTGGGAAGATAAGACATACAAATGTCACGCACTGCCTCAAAATTAACTTTTTTTTTAAGCAATTGGGATAAGTAACTTGCTCAAGGTTACATGGCCAAGTGTTTCTGGGTGGGGGTGCTAAGTGTCTGAGCCCGGATTCGATCCCCCAAGTAATCCTGACCAGTGCTCTTATTCGCTGTGCTACCTGGCCGCCCCAAAATTAACATTTTTCTGAGTGCCAAATGAATAATACAAACAATAAGTGCTACAGAAAAGGCACCAGAGAAGGGAGAAATCACTGTGGATCAGGGTATTCAGAGAAGACTCAATAGAGAAGCTAGAACTTAAGCAGAGCCTTAAAGGTGAGTTTGATTCTGATAGACAGAGCTAGGGAAACCTCCCCCCACCCATACTGGTACTAGGTCCATGGCAGAGCATAAATGAGAGGGTAGCATAGGTAACATTTTGGAGCTTCTTAGCTCCTGATGGTACCCTTTCCTCCTTCAAATACCAAACACAGTATCATAGATCTATAGCACAAAATGGCCATCCTGTGTCCCATGCTTACTCTCAGCTCATTTAATCATTAAAAACTTCAGTGAATCCAGTCATATCAATGTGGTGTTCCATTCAAGAGTACAAACTGTCTTCCCAGTTTTTTTTACACATTCTTCTCATCAATATACTTGGTGGCCTTAGTGGCCTTCTAGCCATTTCCTATACACAATCCTCCATCTCCTATTTCAGAGCCTTGGCATTCACTAGCCCCCATGCCTGGTATACTAATATATACAACAATATATACTAATATATCACTCTTCACTTCTACCTCTTGGAATCCCTAACTTCTTTCAAGAGTTAGCTTGAGTTCCACCTTCTCATGAGCCTTGTTTTACACCATCACCCCTTTATGCTAGGGACCCCCACCCAAAACTACCATATTAATTTGCATTTATTCTGTTTATACTTGTAACATACCCACTGTGTCTCTGCTCCCTCTTCTCCACATCCTATCCCCCAGAATGTAAGCTTATTGAAGGCAGAGGCTATTTCACTTTTGTGTTTATATCTCTTAGTGCTTAGCACAGTCTGTGCTTGGGCATATGGTAGATGCCTATTAAATGCTTGCTGACTGACACTTTCATGTTAAGGAAGTATTTCCCATGCATTCCTATGACTCATCCACAGAGAATCTACCCAATTCATGGGATACCTTCCCCTGGGTTCAGCACATTCCATGAGTACTAGTAAAGCACTTAACCTGCTATCCTACTCTAGTCAGGTGACTAGCCCATCTCATTTTCTGATATAGATATTTCATTCCACAGTAGCTTCTGTGGGGGGAAAAGGGGTGAGACTATGTGACTTATAGGCACTGCCCTCACTTTTCTTCATCATCCATTCATTCCTACCCTTGAGATAGTAGGTATGAAGGCCATGCCTAAAATACCACCTTCTATTACTAGATGCTAACAGCAACCCTTGCCAGCTAGCTGTCACCCAACAAATTTCTAAATATTTTTTAATTATGAATTGTTTTTCCCTCACATCTATGTGCCCAAATTGATTTTTCACATATGTAATTAAATTCAGTCAAATACACCCTAGCATTAAAATTTTTTAATTAAATTTATCAGCAAATAGAAGCAATTTTTTCACGTAAGGAATTTCTACCTTTTAAATATAAAATAGGGCACTTATACAGTACTGATAATACTTCCACTTATTATGTGGAAATAAATATTATTCTTATCTCTGGACTGCCCTGAAAGGTCCTTAGGAATTCTGACATGGTAAAGTCTGAGGCTAGAAGCTTTTAGAACTGTTCAGTTGCAGACTATCAGCAGCACTCTAATTTGAGGGTAAACAGCATAGAATTGTGGCAATGATACAGAACTTGGAGTCAGGAGCCCCAGGTTCTAGCTCTGCTAACAACCATACATGTGATTTAGAGCTGTTTCCTAATCTGTAAAATGAAATGGACTGGAGGACCTCACAGATCCCTTCTAGCTTTGACATTTTATATTTTAAAAACCCACTCCCCTTGTCTTTACTCTGTAAACACAGTACTCATACTCATAATTATTTCCTAATTATTTTCCAGATATGGAAAATGTTCTGTAGCACCTAACAAGAAGAGAAAATAAAATAAAATAAGATCAAATTTTTGTTCCTATGCTAAACAGTACTTTGTTACCACAACAAATTTCATTTGTATACTAATACAGAAACAATAAATTCAAATATTCCCCTTCACTCCATCATGAGTAATAAAAGGATGATTTCATAGAAGGAGGAATATAATCCCAAATAATTTCAGTTATAAATATAATTAAAATGTGCTATTTAAAAATTATGCATTAAAAAATAGATTGCATATATCTTAATATTGTGAACATTCTTCAGAAGTCAAAGTTTTATAACTAAATTGTCCAACAAGTTATTAAACATTGATTAGCAATGCCTTGAGTTTAAAGGATGTTCCCTGTTCCACCAAAGCTCATTTTAAACACCAGGGATATTCTTTAATTTCAATGATTCTCTATAGCTGCAAATCAAGCAACACCAATATCTCAAAAGAATGAAAATTGCAAGTAACTCACAGGCCAACAGAAAGATAAATTGTGGAAGTGAGGAGGTTGTAGCATATTGCCAAGGATGACTTGTAGTAGAAGTGGTCTAAAAAAACGACATAAAAAAGCATGTAAGACTAGAAAAGGTATTCTGGGCATACTGACTACCACACTGTTACTCAAAGACTGTTTCAAGACCTAGAGAAGCTCTCCTGCACATTAGATTCTCTATGGAAGATTTCTAGAAAGACATGGAAAAGACAGGATGAGAAGATGTGGGAATATTGTGATTCACATCAGTGGAAGGACTACTTGTGTTTTTTTTTCCATCATGAGTCTTTTGGAATTGTCTTAGATCTTTTTATTGCTGAGAAGAGCTAAGTCAATCATAGTCGATCATCATACAGTGTTGCTGTTACTGTGCACAATGCCCCTCTAGTTCTGCTTACCTCACTCAGTATCATTTCATGGCTTTCCAGATTTTTCTGAAATCCTCTTGTTTACCATTTCTTATGAAACAATAGTATTTCTTTACATTCACATAACACAACTTGTTTAGTCATCCCCAATTGATGGGCATCCCCCCAACTTTCAACTCCTTGCCACCACAAAAAAACTGCTATAAATATTTTTGTATTCATAGGTCCCCCTCCCTTTTCTATGATCTCCTTGGGACACAGGCTTAGAATTGCTGGATCAAAGGGTATAGCTAGCATAACTTTTCAGTGATGTGGAAATGTTATAAATATTGTTGTAAATATCTCTCTGCCCTGTCTTACACTTTGGCTGTCTACTATTTTAGATATTTGAGTGCCAGTATCTTGATATTTATACCAAAGCTACTGTCCTTCACAATTTTGGGTCACTTGGTAGGGGTATTTTTAATGAGAGACATATCCCCCTCCCCTTTTTTCCCCCTAAACTTCTGAGTATTGGAAAAGGACATCATAGATGGAGTCACCAAGTTGAATTGATTAAACTGAATGGGCATAGTACTAGTCATTTTACATTTCTATGAATCATTGTGTTACTCAGAAAAATGACACATGCATTCATGTATTTTTTTTTTGAGGAATGAGCCTAATTTTTACTGTCTTTTTATGGCTTCCATGCTTGCCATGGCTGAGTCGAGATGCTAAAACTGAGACTTTGGCTTATCATAAAGAATAAGTGTTATGTTTTATATCTTGTGGTTTTGCTAAATTGTCGAACTGTGAACTATTCCATTCTGGAGAATATTTTGGAACTATACCGAAAGGGCTATAACCTGTGTGTACTCTTAGACACAGCAATAGCACTATTAGGTCTACACCCCAAAGAAATCAAAGAAAAGGGGAAAGAACCTATTTGTACAAAAATATTCAGTACCCTTCTGTGGTGCCAAAGAGCCAAAAATTGAGGAGATGTACATCAACTGGGGAATAGCTGAACTTGTAATAAATTGTTTTGATGAAATACTGTTGTGCCGTAAGAAATGAAGAGCAGGATGTCCTCAGGAAAGCTTGGGAAGAGTTAAATGCAAAGTGAAGTCAGCAGAACCAGCAAGACACTGCACACAGCAACAGCAACACTGGAACAGTGCTCACCTGTGAAAGACTTGGCTATTCTTTTTTTTTTTTCAAATGCTTTAACTTCTGATTTACATCATTCATTTCCGCCAGATTTTGAGTTACAAATTTTCTCACTGTTTTCCCCCTACCCACCACCCCAAAATAGCAGTCCCATAGGATATCCCCTCTTCCAATTTGCTCTCTCCATACCCCTTTCGACTTTTCCAGTGGATCTCTATGCCCCAGTGCCTACATATCTTATTTCCCAATTACATGTAAAATAGTATTAATAATAGTATATATATATACACATATATATACATATATATTTGAATATTTGACTTTAAAATTTGAATTTCAGATTCATTCCCTTCTTCCTTCCTTGTCACCCACCCTTACTGGGAAGATAAGCAGTACAGTATAGGTTGTACATGTGTGGCTAATGCAAAACAATAACATAATAGATATATTGTAAAAGACTAACTATATTTACCTCCCTCCTATCCCACCTCCCACTTGTTCTATTCTCTACTTTGATCCCACCCCCTTTCAAAAGTAAGTGCTTCCAACTTCCTTCCCCCCACAGCCTGCCCTCCCTTCCATCTTCCCCCCTCTCATCCCCTTCCCCCCCTACTCTCCTGGAGGGTGAGATACCCTATTTAGTGTGTATTTCATTCCCTCCTCAAGCCAAATTCAATGGGAATAAAGTTGACCCATTCCCTTTTGCCTTCCTATTCTTCCCCTCCATTGTAACCATTTTCCCTTGCCTCTTCTGTATGAGACAGTTTACCCCAATCTGTCTCTCCCCATCTCTTCTCATTATATTCCTCTCTCACCTCTTAATTTCACCTTTTAAGTATCATCCCTTCCTGTTAAATTGGTCCTGTGCCCTCTATGTATACCTGTAAACATATATACACACATTCACATATGTATTCATATGCCCATATACCCTCATATATAGACATATATATATATTTCTATTCCCTTCAACTACTGAGAAAAGTTTCATAAGTTACAATTATTGTTGTTCTATGTAGGAATGTTAATAGTTCAACTTTGATAAGTTCCTTATGATTTCTTTTCTGTTCACCTTCTCATGCTTCTCTTGCTTCTTGTATCTGAATTTCAAATTTTCTATTCAACTCTGGTTTTTTCATCAAGAATGTTTGAAAGTCTTCTATTCCACTGAATGACCATATTTTCCCCTGAAACATGATACTCAGTTTTGCTGGGTAGGTGACTCTTGGTTTTAATCCCAGCTCCTTTGACCTCCAGAATATCATATTTCAAGCCCTTCGATCCCTCAGTGTAGAAGCTGCCAGATCCTGGGTTATCCTGATTGTGTTTCCACAATGTTCAAATTGTTTCTTCCTGGCTGCTTGCAATATTCTCTCCTTAATCTGGGAATTCCAGAACCTAGCTATAATATTTCTAGGAGTTTTCTTTTTGGGATCTTTTTCAGGTGATGGGTGGATTCTTTCAACCTCTATTTTGTACTCTGGTACTTTGAGAACTTCCTGGAGGATGATTTCTAGGTTCTTACTTTGGTCATGGCTCTCAGGCAGTCCAATAATTTTTAAATTATCTCTCCTGGATCTATTTTCCAGGTCAGTGGTTTTTCCCATGAGATATTTCACATTGCCTTCTATTCTTTCATTTGTTTGGATCTGTTTAACAGCATCTTGATTTCTCATAAAGTCATTAGCTTTCATTTGCTCCAATCTAATTCTGAAGCAATGATTCTCCTCATTGAGCTTTTGAGATTCTTTTCCAATCTGGCAAATTTGGCTTTTTGAGGCATTCTTCTCCTCATTGCCTTTTTGAGCCTCTTTTGCCATTTGAGTCAGTCTGTTTTTTAAGGTGGTATTTTCCTCAGTCAGGATGTTGACTCTCATTTCATAAAATTTTCTTGCATCATTCTCATTTCTCTTCCCATTTTTTCCTCCACTTCTCTTATCTGCTTCTTAAGGTCCTCTATGGCCTGTAACCTGCTCATATTTTCCTTTAAAGCTTTTGGTGCAGGAGTTCTGACTTCACTGTCTTCCTCCTGTTCTATGCTTTGCTCCTTTTGTCCCCAAAATAGGAGTCTAATGTTGGAATCTTCTGCCTGCTTTGTTTCCTTTGCCTGGTCATGTCGCCCCTCAGTCACTTGACCCCTGGGCTTTTTGCCGCAGAAGGACTCTGCCACCAGACAGGGGAGCTTTCATCCCAAATGCTGGGGTTTTCTCAGCTTCCAGAGGTATTAGATGGGTGCCCTCTCTGAAGTCTCTACACACTCTGGCAATCTGGACACACACCCCAGGACCTCCACCCTAGACTGCAATCCAGATCCAAGCAGGTTAAAGCAAGAACTATTACCCCTCAGACTGGTGCTTGGTCCCCCTACACTCTGCAGGCCAGGAGCTGAAGCCACCACATGGTGCTGGCTGGCTGTGCCGGTGTCTCAGCAGCTTCTTGCCCCATGGGGCAAAAGCCACGCACTCCCACTTACTGGGTCCCAAAGTCCAGACTGCACTGACCTCTCACTTTGTCCTTCGCATCTATGTGTTGATAAATCTGGAGTCCCTACAGCCACAGCAGGTCAGACTTGCCCTGGGGCTAAAGACTAGGCAGAGCTGGGCTCAGCTCCCAGAGTGCTGCTCTTGCCGATTCCTGCCAGCCTACTGGGTTGTCCTCAGTGGGAGGTTAGCTTCTCTGTGTCATTTTGTGGGTTCTGCAGCTCCAAAGTTTGTTCAGAGTCCTTTTTATACATGGATTGGGGAAGGTGGAAGCTGGAGCCGTGGGAAGGTCGTACTTCTATTCCACCATCTTGGCTGCCTCAAGACTACTTGTGTTGATGAGATCCCAAATCCATCCAAGAATTGGAAAATTAAAGTTTACCACCCCTTTCAGACTACCTTCCAACTCCCTAGATCACCAGAAGTTGGCTACTACTTTTCCCCTTCAGGGATCTGGAGGTAACACTGAAGGCTATGAATGGTTTTTCTAATACTATCACTCACAACCCCTCACCATTGTTCCCCAATATTGATTAACCAGTTGATATTTTCCTAATATCATGTAACCAACTAACATCAATTAACTATTACAAAGAAATATGTACTAAAAAGATGCAGAAAAAGCCAAACTACAAACATCCTCCCAAAAATCTGGGACACTTTCTCCCACAAGTACATATGAAGCCTAGGGGAAAGTAGGCTTAAATTCTGAAAGAAGCCAAGGGGTTACTAAGCGCTGCTAGTTACTGGAAGTCCTTTTCTCCCTTCCTGGAGTCTTCATGAAATTCTCCCTTAGTATTACTCTCAGTTGGTTTCTTAAGATTGGTACTTAAGACTGAAGCTGCTTTTCCTCATAGTATCTAGATGGTCCTTGGTTCTAAATGCAAATGTTGCCATTAACCTCCAGGAACACTCTTACCATCACCAATGACAAGTCCAAATCTTCTGACCATTTGAAGTTCACAGCAGTTGGGAAGTAGGAAAGAGTCTTTCTTTCTCCACCACACAATTTCCTCTGGCTTGGCTAGCAGTGTTATACACCATTGGGTTGGCCTGCTATTTGAATACCAGATTCCAAAATGGCTTACTCTTTTATCCTTGCTCCAAAAGAGCTCGATCAATTCTCTTCAACCAATTTCAGTATACTTTCTGTGTAACATCATCACATTTTATCCCATAGATTAAAGCATTTCACTCCTTCCAAATTAAGGATTTTTTCACAGCTAGTATATACCTCTAGTTAATTTATTTATTCAACAGAGGTATCTAGGAACTGTGGGGTGACTGATACTGTTTGATGCAATCTGAGAAGTCAGAGATGCCCATGAAGTGTGGGCCTATTGTTTCCAATTGGATGGGGCAGACCCCAACCCTTATAAAAGTTTCATAGACACTTTAATTAAGACTCTATAAAATAGATATCAATTGTACTTCACATTTAAGTACTTTTTCCTATAGGTTACTGATTTTTTTTACCACAGTACATGTCATCATAAAGTTATCTTTGGTTAGGTCTGAGTTTTGGTTGGGCATGACTGCATCTCTGTGGGAAGCTACCTATGTGGAAACACCCTTTACTGATAGAGATCAGTAATTTATCTACAATTGATCATTTCAGAACTTTGCCAAAAGGTTAATGAGAATTCTCTTTTCCCCTTTGCTAAATTCTGCTAGTTCTCCTAAGAGTTATCTGACTTGATTTTCTCTGTAAAACTTGGTTGCTAGCAGGATTCTTATTCAGTCTTTTCTTCTGCAGACAAAAATCTCTCCAGTTCCTCCAACTTATCCTAAAACAGCATGTTATTTCAGTCCAGGTAGATGCTGGTACAAAGTGATGGATTAGGATATGGGGAGACTGAGTTAGTGAGGCAAACAGTTAAAAAAAACAATACAAAAGAAAAAACCTTTTGCTGAATACAAACAAACAGTTGGCAAAAATAAAAATGAATATGTACAGTTCTTCAGATCATTAACCTATAGGAATGCACCCAGACTGATAACAACTGTCTGAGCAGGAAAAAAAAAGTCAATCAGGCCCAAAGAGCTACATCCTCTTCTTGATGTTGGTTTATATAAGATACACCCAAAAAGTGGCCCTTCATGCATTTAACCAATCCTCTTTCTATGTAATAGATACCTATGTGTTTTATGTCACTGTTGTTATACAGAATCCAAGGTCTAATCAGAATTAGTAATGCCTAAGACACATGGTCTCAAGGCTCTTCACCATCTTAGTTAATTTCAGCACCTCTCCAATTTATCCATGACCATCCTAAAACACAACACTCAGAACTAGACACAGTATTCAAGGTGTGACAGAGGACAAAGGACAGCGCCATTATCAACTCCTTCAATCTGACCACTACATTTGTTTACTATCACTTAAGATAACATTGGCTTTTTCTGGATGCCACATCACACAAGTGCCTCATACTAAATGTGCAGTCCCAGAAAAACTGCTCTCTTGATACCTCTCTTATATTGTTATCTGCGAAGTAGATTATGTTTATTACTATGAGGTCTTTTTCATTTTTCACTTGAATTTAGCAAACATGAACATTTCTTTATACAAAGAAAAGAAAACACAATGTAAAGTTGTGAGTCTGTGGTTTGGGTTTTTTTTAAATGTATACAATGCAGTTTTTAAGGACTTTTAGAACACCCTGTATTAAATTTAACACAGTAGTAACAAAGCTGACCTACTTTTCTATTCCCCTTTGAATTTCCTTCCATTCTCCTCTGTGTATATTTTTAACATTTAATGATAATTCTATTCTTTCCTTTGTTGATTTTTTTTTGCATCTCTACCACTGCTCACCAATTCACCATTCCTTTTCCCCACCATAACAGAAGGCTTTTACTATGATGAATAGGTATAATCACCACTAAAATCTGTTTGCCAAGATGAGTAGGGAAAAAAAAAAAGAACTTATTTATATTTATAGCAGTTCTCTTTGTGGTGACAAAAAACTGGAAATTGTGGGGATGCTAAAAAGTTGTGGTATATGATCATGATGGAATACTACTACTGTGCTATAAGAAATTATGAACTCAGTGATTTTAGAAAAACATGGAAAGACTTACATGAAATAATGAAAAGCAAAATGAGCAGAACTAAGAGAACACTGTATACAGTGACAGCAATACTGTCTTAACAACTTTAAGTCAGTAATTCATTTTGAGTATTATAAATACTTAAATCAACTACAAAGGACCTATGAAGGAAGATGCTATCTGCTTCCAGAGAAAGAACTGATAAACAGAAGTATGTAGAGCATAGCTCTACATATATATGTGTGTGTATATATACATATATTATATACATATTTGTGTGTGTGTATCTAATGGTAGCCATCCTTAGGGCAGGGTAGGGCAGAAAAAATACTAAAACTGAACAGCAGAGGATAAAAGAAAATTTGGAAGGAAGCATAGATGACAGAGTACCTTTGAAAATGATGTGTAATGCTTATCATACAGATTTTGAAAGAAAAGAAAACTGTCAAGTGGTAAAAAAAAAAAAAACGAAGAGGTATAATCAAGTAAAACAAATGAACACACCAGCCATTCTGAAAATGCATGTCTCATTCTGGACATCTAGTCCATCACCTTTCTACCAAGAAATAGACAACATAATTCATCATCAGTCTTCTGGAGTCATGAATGATTGCTGCAAAGAGTTCTGTTTTCTCCAAGTTGTTTTCCCTTACATTATCATAGTTACTGTGTAAATTGTTTTCTTGGTACTGCTCATTTCACTCTGAGGTCTCTCTGAATCCAGCATAGCCATCATTCCTTTTTTTCATTTCTTTTTATTTCTTTTTACTTTTCAACAGTCACTTTTATAAGATTTTGAATTACAAATTTTTCCCCTTCCTCTCCTCCCCCTTCCTCAAGACAGCATGCAATCCGATATAGGCTATACATGTACAATCATATTAACTTGTTCAGCCGTTCCCCAATTAATGGGCATTCCCTCAATTTCCAATTCTTTGCCACCACAAAAAGAGCTACTACAAACATTTTTTGTACATTGGGTCCTTTTCTATTTTTTTATGATCTCTTTGGGATACAGACCTAGTAGTGCTATTGCTGTATCAAAAGGTATGCAGAGTTTTATAGTCCTTTGGGTATAGCTCCAATTTGCTCTCCAGAATGATTGGATCAGTTCACAACTCCAGCAACAATGCACTGATGCATCATTTCTTCTAGAACTATAATCTTCCATTTATTTATATTTATATTCCATAATCTGTTCAACCATTCCCAATTATGGTAGCCACTTTGTTTCCAGTTCTTTACTACAATAAAAAGACCTTCTATAAATACTTTTGCATAGATAGATCCTTTCTTTATTTTAACTCTTTAAGGAGCATGCCTAGTAGTGGTATCATTGGGTCAAAGGTATACAAAGTTCAGTGACTTTTTGTGTACAGTTCCAAATACCAATACAGGATTAGTCTGTCTATCTTCCCAAAGCATCCCCAATAATTTCCATTTTCCAGTTTCTTCCCTTTTGCCAACTAATAAGGAACCTCAGAATTATTGTAATTTTTTTTCTTACCATAAATGATTTGGAGTATTTTCCCATGAAGTTGTCAAAAGCTTCCATTTTTTCCTTTGCAAACTGCCTATCATAATCCTTTGACCATTTATTTGTCTATTGGGAAAAGCTCTTGTTCTTATATATTTGTTATCATTACATTATTATGTGTTATTTTTCATTATTATAATTGCATAGATTCCTTATACAACTTGGATAACAGACTTGTCAGAAAAATTTGCTAAGGAGATTTCTTTCCAATTATTTTCCCTTCTAATTCTAACTGCATTGATTTTGCTTGTGAAAAAGCTTTTCAATTTTATATAAGAAAAACTGGGCATTTTATCTTCTTGTCTTACTTGAAAATTTCTCTCCTTCCCCTCATATTCAAAGTTTAAAAGAACGTAAAAGATATGTTCTTCCATTTTCTTCTAATTTGTTTATGATATGACCTGTTATAATCATGTAGTCATTTGGAGCTTATTGTTATCCCTATTAAATTTCACTGGGACTTCTGAGAGCCAAGATGGAAAAGTAAACAGTAAATCACCATAACTCTCCCATATTCACTTCCAAATAACCAAATAAAATAGCACCCCAACACACATCCTGGAACAGCAGAATCAGCAAAAAGACAGAGTGAAATATCTTTGAATCCAAGAAACTTGGAAGATCAGCAGGAAAGGTCTGTCTCACTCAGGTAAAGGGAGAGCACCGTCCAGGAAAAGAAGTGTCCCAGCAAACTAGCAGCCTGAGCCCCAGAGCAGTGGAGCAGGCAAATGCCAACACCAGAATCCCCCACATGCCTCAGCATAGCTAGGGAAACTGGCAGATTCCAGCTTACCAAGAGCTTTGGCATAGCACCAGGCAACTAGGCAACCTCCAGAAGCCTGACTGTCACATCTTCAATGTATCCTGGGGAAAAGCAGAAATGCCCCATTGTCCTCAACATATGCCAGACACCACCACTAGGACCCCAGCTCAGAACCAGGTAAGCTGCCAGACTCCAAGGCCTCCAATAGCACCAGTTACCCCCTGCCGCATCCCCTCACACAGTGCCAGACACAAGAATTCCCTGTAGGCCTCAAGGCAACATCAGTGCAGCACCAGGTAAACAGCCAGGATCTGCATCCCCTGGCACAAGAAGCCTGAGACAGTGCCCCTTCTACCCTAGGAGCAGAGCTCAAATTTAAAAGAAAGTAAAAAGGTAAAAAAAAAAAAAAGATCAGTAAAAAACAACAAAATACTAATCTGACCCTAGAAAGTTACTATGGTGACAGGGAAGATCAAGACGCCAACTCAGAAGAGGACAACAATGTCCAAACACCTATGGACAGAACCCCAAAGAAAAACCAGGAGTGGCCTCACAACCAGAAAGAACTTATATAAAAGCTCAAAAATGAGCTTTAAAAAATCATATAAGAAAGGTAGAAAAAATTAGGAAAAGAAATGAGAGTGATGCAAGAAAATTATGAAAAAAAGAGTTAACAGCTTGGAAAAAGAAAACAATTGCTTAAAAAGTAGAATTGGCCAAATGGAAAAGGAGATACAAAAATCTACTGAGGAAAACAACTTAAAAAGTACAACTGACCAAATAGAAAAGAAAGTACAAAAGCTAATTGAGGAAAACAACTCCTTTAAAAGTTAGAATTGGACAAGCTAATGTCTCTATGAGACATCAAGAAGCAACCAAACAAATTCAAAAGAATGAAAAAAATAGAGCAAAATGCAAAATACCTTATGGGGAAAACAGTTGATCTGAAAAGCAGATTCAGGAGACACAATGTCAGAATCATTGGACTATCTGAAAGCCATAGTCAAAAGGAGAACCTGAACAACATCTTTCAAGAAATTATTAAGGAAAACTGCCCTGATATCCTGGAACCAGAGGGCAAAATAGGAATTGAAAGAACCCACAGATTATCTGAGGAAAGAGATACCAAAATAAAAACTCCAAGGAACATTATAGCCAAATTTCAGAATTATCAGGTCAAGGAAAAAATACTGCCAGAAAGTGGCCAGAAATAAATAATTCAAATACTGGGGAGCCACAATTAGGATTACACAGGACTTGCAGTGACTAGGTGGTACAGTGAATAGAGCACAGGCCCTGGAGTCAGGAGGACCTGAGTTCAAATCCGGCTTCAGGAACTTAACACTTACTAGTCATGTGACCTTGGGCAAGTCACTTAACCCCAATTGCCCAGCCTTCCCCATTCAAAAAAAAGAAAAGGATTACACAGGACTTGGGCTGCAACATTAAAAGATCAGAGGTCATGGAAAATGATATTCTGGAAGGCAAATGAGCTAGGACTACAACCAAGAATCACTTACCCAGCAAAACTTAGCATAATACATTAAGGGAAAAATGATCATTCAACAAAATAGGATGTCAAGCTTTCATAAGACCATAATTAAACCAAAAATTTGATCTCCAATACCAAGACCCAACAGAAGTATAAACAGGTAAAAAGGAAAAAGAAAACATAAGGGATTCAATAGAGATAAACTGCTTACATCCCTTTATGGGAAGATGATACTTGTAATTCTGTTTTTGCTTTTTTGGAGGGGGAAGGCAGGGCAATTGGGGCTAAGTGACTTGCCCAAGGTCACACAGCTAGTAAGTGTTAAATGTCTGCGGCCGGATTTGAACTCAGGTCCTCCTGACACCAGGGCCAGCGCTCTATTCACTGTGCCACCTAGCCGCCCCCAATACTTGTAATTCTTAAAATAAATAATAGCACAGTTAGAAGGAATGTGCATAGACAAAGGTTATGAGCATAAGAATTTGAGGGAACGACATAACAATAGTTAAGGGGTAAGAAAGAGGAGCACCCCGGGCACAGACGTAGAACGAGGTAAGTTACTTCACATGACGAGCCGCGAAAGGTCTCTGAGAGTGGAGGGGACGATGAGAGGGCGGGCGATCGGCATTGCTTGAACCTTACTCTCATCAGTGCTGGCTCAGACAGGGAATAACATACACAATCAGCTGAATATAGAAATCTGTCTTACCAAACAGGGAAGTAGGAGGGGATGAAATTTTGTACAAGAGAGGGGTGGGGGAAGGACTGACAGACGGGAGGACAGATCACGAGAGGTGGTAGATAGAAGCAAAATACTGGTGAGGAGGGAAAGGGTGAGAGAAGAGGGAGGAAATACAGTTAGTGATTATAGCTGTGAATGTGAATGGGATAAAGTCTCCCATAAAACAGAAGTAGACAGCAGAGTGGACCAAAAAACAGAATTCTACAATATGTTGTTTACAAGAAACACACTTGAAACAAGAGACACACAGGCACATAGAGTAACGGTAAGTGATTGGAGCAGAATCTATTATACTTCAGCTGAAGTAAAAAAAAAATCAGGGGTAACAATCCTGATCTCAGACAAAGCAAAAGCAAAAATAGACCTAATTAAAAGAGATAAGGAAGGAAACTACATCTTGCTAAAAGGTATCATAGACAATGAAGAAATATTAATACTATTGTCACCCAACCTATTAGCTATCCCTCCCAGCTTTTTGTCAGCCACAAATTTGATAAATATTCTATTTATACCTCCTTCATCCAAATCACTAAATAAAAATATTTAAAAAAACAAAATGAAACACAGGACCAAGGAGAAATCCCTAGGCTATGTCACTAGAGACCTCACTCCAAGTTGGGTCCCATCATTCAATCTGTTTTTAATCCATCTGCCTATATTTCTCCATCTTGTCCACAAAGATAATAGGTGACATTTTGTCAAATTTATTTACTTTAGTGTTGTTGTTGTTTTCTTGTAACTAGGAACAATGATCATTATTTTTTGTAATGAAATGTGTGTACATATACAGTATTTATTTTCCTAACTTTACTATTTCTGTCTTACATGTTTATCCTTTTCAGTGTTGCCTTCAATTGTAAAACTCCAGGGAACATGACCTAGTACAAAGTCATGCATAATTAGGTACTTAATAAATGCCTTTAGATTGTAATAACAATGATAGTGTAATCCACCTGGATTGTAAAATCCCCAAAGAAATCTGTCACAATCACAAAATATTAGAGCTAACATGACCTTCAAGAGTTTAATCTCATTCATTCTCCTCCCCAATGCTAAGAATGTATCTACAAATAATTCAAGACAAATGACTAACTTATTAAATTTTTACAGCAGGGGTCTTCAAATGATGATTAGGAATCTACTGTTAGATCTTAAAACTGTTTGCTACCACCATTTCGCCAACTTCTCTAAGTTCTCCACTTCATATAAGAACTATAATTTCAACCTATAAAAAGAAACTCAAAATTCCCAAACCTCCTATCAAGATAGAGGAGTATTTACAATTAAGAGACCTTCTACTCTTTTTAGGGGCCAGGAATCCTCTACAAGTACCACCATGGTTATACATGTCTATACACCTCAATATTTTACTTCTTTCCCTTCTCAGAAGAAAGCCATTTTGATTTTAGGCAAGTATATTTACTTACAAATGAAAAAGTATAACTTCAGAAATAATGTGCCAGGTTTCAAGTAACTAAAAATGTAACTAGACAAAAACAACTCAGTAAGTATGAACGCAGAACTCTCATGCTATTTAGCTAAAAAGTCATCCAATGAAATGAAAAATCAATTAAGGCCCTAAAGAACAGATAATGGAACATATCTTTGCCTTCATGAGAAGTGGGGAACCATCCGGACTAAATATTATCTAGATTATCAGATACAGTTACTGTACTGGATGTTTTTGCTTAACTGTAACAAGGGATGGTTCAACAGAGAGATGGGAGGGTATTTGGAGTATATTGAATTTTTTTCAAATTGATAATAATTTTAAGAATTTTACAAGTTGAACAACTTTGTAAGCTTTAAATAAGTAATAACCCATAAATTTAAATACTCAGCTTTTTAAAATTCATAATGAATCTATAATTTAAACTCCTAGAAGTCAGAGATCGCATTGGATATATGTGCCTCACTGGTACTAAGGATGCTCTGAAAGATAGCTGATGGGGAGAAATGCATCAAAAAAACTTTTTCTAACTTCCTTGTCCACCTATATAATACTCATTCCTTCTAATATTTATTAAGTTCCTCATACCTGCAGGGCATTGTGAGGTATACAACGATGAATGAAGAACAGTCTCTATTCTAAAAAAGTTTATTACAAATAAAGTAGATTTAAGTAACTGCAATAAAAGAATTACAAACCAAGTTGTTCAGATGGATGAATAAACTAAGTAGAAAGAAACTCTGGCATTCTCAATTAGCAATAATGGAAGTCACAACAATTTTGGAGAACTTTTGTTAACTTTCAAATAAATTATAATGATTTGATAGGAATAATGTATGGAAAAACTCTGCAATAATACAGTAAATAGTATTTGTAAACCACTTTAAATAACATTTCACTATTCTAAAAAAGTTTGCTATTTTGTGGGTAAAACCATGTCTCTAACAGTAATATACAGGATATCATATCTCTCACTATAACAAAAACAAAATGCCTAGAAAGTGGCTATCTTCATTCATTAGAACTCGTTTTAATTAGTCTCTATTATCATATTTGTTTTCATTAAATTTCATGATTTTTACAGAAAAATCTTATCATTTTACTTTTTAAAAAACTTTTATTTTTCTTTTTTCCATCTACCTAACAGGGCACTTTCAAAAGTTAGTACTAAAAAAAATGTTTACTAAATTAAGTTGCTCATAAAAAAGTTAATAAATTTAAGAAAAGCATCCAGTGTAACTTGAATAAAGTACAGCAGAACCCACCATTTATTTTTTTTATTATATGCCTTAGGACTACAAGGATTTAAGTGTTTTTACAAAAACAATAAAAGAGGAGTAATTTGATGGTTTATTTACTCGTTATAACCTTTAGAAAGTGTCATGCTTTTTTAAAGTGTTTGCTTCAGGCTGTAGTTTTACAAGATGGGCTGTGCACTGGTCAGGCCTCTTCAATTCCTGACCCTGAACAGATTTAGGAACAAAGTACAGCTGGCTCATGACCAAGCAGCCAAAACTGCAGCTAGGTACTTGTACTATCTTTTTCAAACTCATAATACACCTCCTACGAAATTGAACTATTCAATTTTTCATGCAATTCCACCAAATAGTTATCATTCTTTCATAGGGGTTTGGTTTTTGATTAGAGATAAAAGAAATCTATCTCAAATAAACATAACACAGTGTAAAAGTCTTCAAATAACTTTCCAAATAACATTTAGTATTTGTGTTAGGGACTAGAATTTCACCTTGAACAAATGGTTCCAATGTATGTTTAAAAATAAAAAGCATATATGAATGAATAATAGGAAAATAAGATCGAGTTCATTTCTCTTCTTTCTTTGAAATGCTACATCAAATAATCAGAGTGAAATTAAATCATTTTTTAAAAATTCTTTTCACCTTTTCTAGAATAAGGAAATTGTGCTGTGAAGTGTCAGAAGGAAAAGTGTATCCTGGCATCTACTCAAGTATTTGTCCTAGTGCAAGAGCTTGCTCACTTCCTTCCCTTTCACTACCATAATTCACTCTTCCAATAACTAAGGGAGAAGGGAATGATAAAGTTCAGGTTAAGAAAACTAAATGACAATTTTTATTTCATCATGTCAATTAATTGGAATTTATTAAGCAACAAACCTTTATTAAGCACCAACTTTGTACAAGACATTGGGCCAGGTGCCATGAATACAAAGATGTAAAGACACTCCCTGTCCTAAGAAGCTTAAATTTTTGTCAGAAGGGAGTAGGAGGGAGCCAAAGAGGGAATCAAACATCTATGCAAAAAAATATGGCAGAAGGCAGGGAAGAGATTCATAAGAGATCGATTTCATTTTAAGCTAGGGGTATCAAGAAAGTTTTTAGGGGAAGGTCAGTCAGTGCCTAAATTGATTCCTTAAAGAAAGAAAAGAATATCAAGGTGTGGAAGTTGGTAAGGAGTGTGTTCCAGGCCTGGGCCTTCTGTTGTATGGCGAGAGATGTGCTATGTCTTTCTGGGTTTTGTTTGCTTCTGAGGTTTTTTGCTTTTTGGAAGGGGGAAGGTAAGGCAATTGAGGTTAATTGACTTGCCCAAGGTCACACGGATTGTAAGTGTTAAATGTCTAAGATTTGAACGCAGGTCCTCCTGACTCCAGGGCCTGTGCTCTATTCACTGTGCCACCTAGCTGTCCCTGTCTTTCTGTTTTTAATTATTACTTATTATTCATGTATACAGAGTGTCTTTTCATTCCCCCTGCCACAGCCTACTCTAAGGCCTTATCATTTCCAGCCTGAATTACTCCAACAGCCTCCTAGATAGTATCAAGCCTACTGTCTCTCCCTTATCCAATCCTTCCTATATATCACTGCCACACAAGTCATTTCAAACCACTATTTTCAACCCATCATTCCCATTTCAAGAACCTACAGTGATTCTCTACTGCCTTAGTATATCAACTATTCTGCCTAGCTTTGCTAATCTGGTCCTACATTACCTCTTCAACCTTACTCCCCACTAAAAAACAATAATAATAATAATAATTCACACTTATGCAATTTTAAGGTTTTGAAAATAACTTTCTTCCCAATAGTAAAATACTTTTTTTTCACACAATTCTCCATAAGGAAACAGAAAGGTTAAGTTACTTGCCTGTGATCACACAGTTAGTAAATGTCTGAAGTGGGACCCAAATCCAGGTTCCCTGATCCCAAATACAGTTCTCTATCCACCAAGAACACCTCCTCTCCAGGAGAATCAATCTTTTCACTCTCAGCTAAACATACTATGTTCATTCTTAGTGTTATGCTATGGAGACCCTGGCAGTTATCCCTCCTGTCAATTTATCAAAATCCTAATCTTCCTCCAAAGATTAATTTAATTCCCAACTTGTCCAGAAAGACTCCTTCTCTAATGCAAATTCATCTTTTCCTCTCTAAACTTAGAATAACAGAATTTCAGAGTTACAGGGGATCTCAGTGGACCTCTAAACCAGCCCATAACTAAAAAAAAAATCCCTCCAAACCATGCAATTTCTACCACACCTGCAGTCAAAAATATACTGTTTACCACTTAATTGGTCTTTAATCATTTCAGGGGCCAAAGAAGGGAAAAAGCATTTATGGAGCACCTACTATGAGCCAGGCACAGTGCTAAATGCTTTTTACAAATATCTTGTTCAAACCTCACAGCAACCCTGCCAGGTGGATGCTATTATTATCCCCATTTCACAGCTGAGTTAACTTCACATGTTAGTTTTAGCTCTTCAATTAAATTATAAATTCCTTGAGGACAAGGAACCTGTTTTATACTTCTTCCTTATGACTCATAGACCTAATATAGAAGTAGCCACACAATAAATACTAAATAAATATTTGTTGATTAATATAAATAAATTGAAATGCCATATTTTTGTAAAATTGGAGCACATATAGAATAGGGCATTACATGTAATAATTAAGCAATTAATAATTAAATAATTACATGTAATAAATAAATAAGTTACATAGATGAAGCATATTTGCTTAAATAAAATATTTTTCATTTGTTGATACCTACCTTTTACTTTACTTTTAAATCTGTAATCACTGAAAAATGAATTTGAAGAGTTTATGATAAAAAATTTAACAGATAATTTATAAATACAATACTTAAAAGCAGAAATACAGTAGTAACCCTTTCAATTCCCTAATGTTTAAATCCATCTTAATGATATAAATAGAACAAAAGTTTCCTTTCTAGTACATACTAACAGGAAATAACAAACTCACAAAATTCTTTTAAGTTTAAAACAGTCATTTTTACAGGTTAGTACTCTAACCAAATATAATAGAGAGGTCATACTATGTTAAAAATGTAAAGGGCAATAGGCCACCACAAGACAAGAATATATTAGCCTTGAGGGAAAACTGCTAGCCAGCTTGTCTGATAAATTATCCAAAGAAAGAAGCTCCAAAGCCCATTTTTCTATCCCACATGTGCTCTACAAAGTTCACAGCAAACATGTATGTAGTAAGTACAGTTTACAAGTTCCACAATGAAAAAAAAAATAGAAGTAACTTTACCTTATAGAATGATGTGTGGAATTTCCTTCAAACTGTCACCAAAATATTTAATTCCATTATTTTATATATTAGAGGGTCAAAATATGTTTAAAACAATAACGCCATTTCTTATTTTGCATAAAAATACTTTTACACAATATTTCAAATGCCACATGTGTCAAACTTCTTATAAAATAGTTCATATTGTAAAAATATTTTGTTTCTTTAATTATATTGTTTTTCCAAAATTCAAGCAAAATAGGATCGTCCTTTTTTTATCATACAAAACTGAGTTTCATGGATGAAAATGTACTAACTGCTTCTTAGAAATAATTTCAAATAAATATAATGAAATGTGAGAAATCTATTTTTAAAGTATAAAAATTCAAATCATTCATTATGAAGCTATTTGCAATAAAATCAAACCCAATGGAATTTCTTAAAATTATTTTTTGGCTTACTGTTTTCTGAACCAAATTCAAAGGCATTTTTTTAAATCGTGAAAAACTTCTCTGGTTATTTCTGCCAAATAATTTTTTTTTGTTTGTTTGTTTTTATTTTCTTTTTTTTAAATGCTTTATTAACTTCTGATTTACATCATTCGTTTCCGCCAGATTTTGAGTTACAAATTTTCTCCCCGTTTTTCCCCCACCCATCCCCCCAAAACAGCAGTCCCACATGATATCCCCACCTCCAATCTCCTCTCTCCCATATTTTCTCCCATACCCGTTTGAACTTTTCCAGTGGATCTCTATGCCTCAGTGCCGGTATATCTTTTTTTTTTCTTAATAACATGTAAGATGGTATTAATAATAGTATACACACACACACACACACACACACACACACACATATATATATATTTGAATATTTGATTTTAAAACTTTCAATTCCAGATTCATTCCCTTCCCCCCCTGCCACCTACCCCCACTGGGGAGACAAGCAGTTCAGTATAGATTGTACATGTGCGGCTAATGCAAAACAATAACATAGTAGATGTATTGTAAAAGACTGACTATATTTCCCTCCCTCCTATCCCACCTCCCACTTGTTCTATTCTCTACTTTGATCCTGTCCCTTTCCACAAGTGGGTGCTTCCAACTTCCCTCCCCCCCAGCCTGCCCTCCCTTCCATCATCCCCCCTCACATCCCCTTCCCCCCTATTCTCCTGGAGGGTGAGATCCCCTATTTAGTGTGTATTTCCCTCCCTCCTCAAGCCAGATTCAATAGGAATAAGGTTGACCCATTCCCTTTTGCCTTCCTATTCTTCCCCTCCATTGTAACAATTTTTCCTTGCCTCTTCTGTATGAGATAGTTTGCCCCACTCTGTCTCTCCCCATCTCCTCTCATTATATTCCTCTCACCTCTTAATTTCACCTTTTAAGTATCATCCCTTCCTGTTAAATTGGTCCGATTCCCTCTATCTATGTATACCTGTAAACGTATATACACACATTCACATATGTATTCATATGCCCGCATACCCTCATATAAAGACATACACACACACACACACACACACACACACACACACACACACACACACACACACATATATATATATATATATATATATTTCTAATCCCTTCAACTACTGAGAAGAGTTTCATAAGTTACAATTATTGTTTTTCCATGTAGGAATGTTAATAGTTCAACTTTGGCCAGGTGGCTCAGCGAGCAAGAGCACCGGCCCCAGTGCCGGGACAACCTGGATCAAATCTGGGCCCAGACACTCAACACCACACCCAGAAACAACAACTGGCCGTGCAACCCCAAGCAAGCCACTCAACCCCAATTGCTTTAAAAAAAATAGTTCAACTTTGATAAGTTCCTTATGATTTCTTTTCCCTGTTTACCTTCTCATCCTTCTCTTGCTTCTTGTATCTGAATGTCAAATTTTCTATTCAACTCTGGTTTTTTCAGCAAGAATGCTTGAAAGTCCTGTATTCCACTGAATGACCATATTTTCCCCTGAAACATGATACTCAGTTTTGCTGGGTAGGTGACTCTTGGTTTTAATCCCAGCTCCCTTGACCTCCAGAATATCACATTCCAGGCCCTTCGATCCCTCAGTGTAGAAGCTGCCAGATCCTGGGTTATCCTGATTGTGTTTCCACAATATTCAAATTGTTTCTTCCTGGCTGCTTGTAATATTCTCTCCTTAATCTGGGAATTCCGGAACCTGGCTATAATATTCCTAGGAGTTTTCTTTTTGGGATCTTTTTCAGGAGGTGATCGGTGGATTCTTTCAACCTCTATTTTGCCCTCTCATTCTAAAACATCAGGGCAGTTTTCTTTGAGAACTTCCTGGAGGATGTTTTCCAGGCTCTTACTTTGGTCATGGCTCTCAGGCAGTCCAATAATTTTTAAATTATCTCTCCTGGATCTATTTTCCAGGTCAGTGGTTTTTCCCACGAGATATTTCACATTGCCTTCTATTCTTTCATTTGTTTGGATCTGTTTCACAGCATCTTGATTTCTCATAAAGTCATTAGCTTCCATTTGCTCCAATCTAGTTCTGAAGCAATGATTCTCCTCAGTGAGCTTTTGAGATTCTTTTTCCATCTGGCAAATTCGACTTTTTAAGGCATTCTTCTCCTCATTGCCTTTTTGAGCCTCCTTTGCCATTTGAGTCAGTCTGTTTTTTAAGGTATTATTTTCTTCAGTTGACTCTCATTTCATAATTTTCTTGCATTGTTCTCATTTCTCTTCCCAATTTTTCCTCTACTTCTCTTATCTGCTTCTTAAGGTCCTCTATGGCCTGTAACCAGCTTGTATTTTCCTTTGAAGCTTTTGGTGCAGGAGTTCTGACTTCACTGTTTTCCTCCTGTTCCATGCCTTGCTCCTTCTTGTCCCCAAAATAGGAGTGTAACGTTGGAATCTTCTGTCTGCTTTGTTTCCTTTGCCTGCTCATTTTTGCCACTCAATTATTTGACTTTTGGGCTTTTTGCCACAGTAGGACTCTGCCACCAGACAGGGGAATTTTCGTCCCAAACGCTGGGGTTTTCTCAGCTGCCAGAGGTATTAGATGGGTGCCCTCTCTGAGGTCTCCACATGCTCTGGCAAGCTGGACACACACCCCAGGACCTCCACCCTAGACTGCAATCCAGGTCCAAGCAGGTTAAAGCAAGAGCGATGACCCCTCAGACTGGTGCTTGGTCCCCCTACACTCTGCAGGCCAGGAGCTGAAGCCACCACGTGGCGCTGGCAGGCTGTGCTGGCATCTCAGCGGTTTCTCGCTCCGGGGGTAAAAGCCACGCACTCCCACTTACTGGTCCCAAAGTCCAGACTATACTGGCCTCTCACCTTGTCCTTCGCATGCATGTGTTGATAAATCTGGAAACGGCCACAGCTGCTGCTGATCTGGAGTCCCTCTGGCCGGCGGCTGGTCAGGCCCGCCCTGGGGCTAAAGCCTCGGTGTGGTGATGGGCTCGGCTCCCAGAGCTTTGCGCTGGCCAATTCCTGCCGGCCTGCCGGGCTGTTCTCAGCGGGAGGTTAGCTTCTCTGTGTCATTTTGTGGGTTCTGCAGCTCCAAAGTTTGTTTAGAGTCCCCTTTTTACAAGGATTGGGGAGGGTGGAAGCCAGAGCCAAGGGAGGGTCGTGCTTCTACTCCGCCATCTTGGCTCCGCCCCCTGGGCTAGCCAAATAATTTTTACAGTTGTATCTTTATCATTCTACTGCCTTTTAATACTAATTTTAGTAATCTAAGATTAAGATATCCAACTGTTCCCTCAGCCTTTTAATCTATTCCTGCCCTCATGTTCTTCTATCTGTCAGAGGAAAATGGAATGCTAAAATTAGGCATCCACTTTGTGCTACTAAATAGGCTAGAATTATCCTATGAATGATATACTACTGTTTTTCCACACAAATTCCTACAAGGTAGGGGTTCCACAAGCCCTTCCATGCTCTTATAATCTGGCTCGTGAAACTTTCTCCCAAATCAGAGATTAAATAGATACAGTATTAAAATCATCTACTCAGACCTCCTTCACTATCCTTTCTCTCCAATTCAAAACATCTTCTTTATCATCGTTTCACAGGAACAAATGTCCCTCCTCCTTTCCAAGGCTAGTCCTTTCACCCATGCTATTGATCTAATCCTTCTCCTCTAGGGTCTTGTACCTTAAATTATGTACCCCCTTTTTTATCTAGCATCTCCAATATTTCCCTCTCCACTATCTCAATCCCTTACTCAAATACTCAGATGGATCTGTAATATTATCAATATGGGAGTTTACTCCAATAAAGCAGGTTGCAATTCATCTATATCTGCCCAACCTATACCACTCTTGTCCATGTTCTCTCATATATTTACTACCCAATATGCAGAAAGTCTTCCTCAATTTCTCCCGACATTTCAAGGGTACCAGTGGAGCACTCTGGCTCTTATCCATCTGTCATCTCACTCTCACCACATGACCAACCCATATTCGCTTACTATTATATATTTCTTTGACGACCATTTATTTCTATTCATCTTTCAAATTCCTCATTGGTTATATGTTGCAGCATTCTGACACATACTATATACTTCTCCATTGCCGTGACATATAGATATAGATATACATATAGATTTCTAATTCTTCAAAGATTGTTGCATTCCATGGATCATTGTATACACTACCAACAGAAAAATGGTATTTGAAAGATAACCCTTTCTTTCTATGGAAAGCTTAGAATCACTCAAGGAATTTGCAATTAAATCACTAAAGGAATTTCACAATTTCCCAAAAACAATCTAGTCCAACCTTTTCCTGATCAATTTCAAACCCAACTATTTGACCATCTGTATTACCTGTCTCAAATATTTATGCTAATAAACAAGTTCTATGGATTTTCCATCCAAATATATGTCATAATCTGGGCAATAGACATTCTTCATTCATTTGGTCTTTCCTGTGATCAGGTCAAAATCTTTTGAATGTTTGCAGATCTCTTGCAGGAACCTGTGCAGTATTTCAGTTTAATGTAATCAGTACAAGGTTACCCACAAACAAAAGCATCTTTAAGAACTTACCATAAACTAAGAAACTATCTTCAACTTGGATTTTGTGAGGACTCTCCTCCATCACTGTGGGAAACACCTTTGGTGAGTATACATCTCACTTTTTTGTGTCTCACTTGAAATTTATAATCAGTTTCAACAATCTGAGTTGCTTCTGTTATGTCTTTCAAAGAATCATCAATGATTTTGATGTATGAATGAGAAACGTTTTGGTAGAAAAGAGTCTTTAAAGACACTATGAAATCAATTTTTTCATAATTTATAAATAATAAGCACAATGGTATTTTATAATCTCTACATCTTTTTATCAATAATAAAGATAAGATCCATTGTTGAATGCAGCCTGTAAAAGATTTCTTATTCCCTAATACCCTCATATATGAAGCCCCCATTTTTATGCACACACACACATACACACACAAACTTGTATAAATTCATTTTTAAATTATTTACTTTTAACTGAATTGCCCACTGAATTTTTTAATTCAATTTTCACTGAACTGCCCACTTCCCATTTATTTCCAGGTATATACATCTCCTTTAAACTGAGGAAACCAAACTTTGACCCCTCAGTTCCCTGAAGCTAACATTCTGTTTCCCTTCTCTTATTCATAGTCAGATTTGTAGAATGTACTCTATACCTACTGCTTTCATTTCCTTATCCATCCATTCACTCTTTAACCTCCATGTAATTAAGCTTTAATTTACCCCCCCTATAGTGAACTACCACTCTTAAATGGCAAAATCAGAAGATTCCTTACACCTCAGTTATCAATTCTCTCTGACTTCTCTAAAGCAATTGTTACCACCATATCCTGATTCTCTTCTTACTGTGCATTTTCCATCTCCTGTCATGGTTTTTAAAACAGCAATTGTTCACCAATGCTTAGTCCTTAATGACTGAATTTCTCTTTACACTCACCCTCTGAGAACTTGCTCACTCTCATTTACTTCAAAAAACCCATGATTTCATTGATGTCACCATTCTCTCCATCAACACAGAAAGCACAATCAGATCATATTTTCTGGTTGGGTTTTTTTTTTTTTTGCTTTTTGAAGGGCAGTTGGGGTTAAGTGACTTGCCCAAGGTCACACGGCTAATTTTTGTGTTAAGTGTCTGAGGCCGGATCTGAACACAGGTCCTCCTGACTCCAGGGCCGGTGCTCTATTCATTGCGCCACCTACCCGCCCCTAAGATCATATTTTCTTATCCTGTGCAATTCCTGTCCATGTTCTTTCATAAATCCTTGAAAGAAAAGCTATCTAATATACTGAATGAACCTTTTAGCCTTTTTTGGATATTAGTGCAATACTTAAGGTGTTCATCTATTATTTCTGCCCATTTTTTTCCACCCCCATACCTAGGTCATCCTTAAAAATATATTGCAGTTAATATGTACCAACTACATGTCTTTCTGATAGCTTTTACAGCACTTGCAATTTTCATTCTTCTAAAATCCTAGTATTCATAGTCTCATGATAACACTGAGAAAATGACTCAAAAGACGGATTTTCATGTTTGTAAACAACTTCAGGATTATTAAAAGTGCTATGCCATTTCCCAAATGTGATGCCAGCTGCTCTTCTATGCAGTTCTGAGACAAGCTCATTGCCTACCTGGAAGACGGATCTAAGATCTATGTACTGAAAAGCTAATGCAGTAGAATGCCCATCATCTCAATGGCATTCTTATAAGAAATTTACAGGTAGGAGAATGTAGGCAAGTAAGTCACCAGCTGCTGATGTCTTTTCAGTTAGCTTTTTTGATAATAATGATCTATTTTTCTATTTTGGAGTTTTCTTCCTCTTTATGAGATCATGAAAAATCAGTCCTTGAGTTTCTTTAAAAGTGTATTGCCTCCAACCTAAATATTTTGTCTTATCTATGCACTCTTTTCTACTTTATATCCTTTCAAGTAGTTCAATACTTTTAAAATTATCTCTCCTGGATCTATTTTCCAGGTCAGTGGTATTTCCAAATAGATATTTCACATTGTCTTCTATTTTTTTCATTTGTTTGGATCTGTTTTACAATATCTTGATTTCTTATAAAGTCATTAGCTTCCATTTACTCCATTCTAATTTTAAAGGAATTATTCTCTTCAGTGAACTTTTGAACTTCCTTTTCCATCTGGCCAATTCTGCTTCAAGGCATTCTTATCTCCATTGGCTTTTTGGGCCTCTTTTGCCATTTGAGTTAATCTATTTTTAAGGTGTTATTTTCTTCAGCATTTTGAGAGGGATCTCCTTTAGCAGACTGTTGACTAGCTTTTCATGATTTTCTTGCATCATTCTCATTTCTCTTCCCAATTATTCCTACTTGATTTTCAAAATCCTTTTTGAGCTCCTCCATGGCCAATTCATATTTTTCTTGGAGGTTTTTGATACAAGAGTTTTGACTTTGTTGTCTTCTTCTGGTTCTATGTTTTGATCTTCTTTGTTACCAAAAAAAGATTCTATAGTCTGATTTCTTTTCCTTTGTTTGCTCATCTTGCCAGTCAATTACTTGACTTTTGAGCTCTTTGCCATGGTAGAACTCTGCTTCCAGAATGGAGAGTGCTGTGTCCCAAATTTCTGGGGTTTTTAGAAGCTGCTGTCAGAGCTACTTCTAGGCAACTACCTCAGAACTGTGAGGACTCCCTCTCCACAGTCCCCATAAGCTCTGTTTTACCAGTGCTCTTCCTCACCCCAGGACCATTAGATAGCCTGAGACTGAGACCCAGATCCAAGCAGGGCAAAGCAAGAGAACCCTTCCTCAGAGCCAGCAAAGAGATTCCTACAATTGCCCTCTGATTGGTAGCTTGGTATTCCCACCATCTGTGGGCCTGGAATTCTGGAAGAAGCCACTGCTGCTGCTGCTGCCACCTCCACCTCCCCAGGGGCAGGGGCCAGACCTCCACTCTTCTCTCATCCAGGTCCAAAAGAGTTTCCCCACTGACCTTTTACTTTGTCTTTGGTGCTTGTGGGTTGAGAAGTCTGGAAACTGCCACAGCCGCCAGTGATTCAGTCCTTGGAGGTCTGCTCTGACCTTATTTGTGCCAGCACAGCCTCAAGGGACGGCACACCACTCCCAGCTGGGTGTGAGGAACCCTTCCTTTCAGCCTAGCAGGCTGTCTTCAGTGGGAGACTTGTTTCACTCTGTCATTTTGTGGATTCTGTAGCTCTAAAATTTGTTTAGTCATTTTTTACAAGTGTTTGGGGTAACTGGGAGACAAGCTCAAGCAAGTTCCTGCTTTTACTCTGCCATCTTGGCTCCACCCCCTCTCTACTTCATATCCTTAAATACCATTTCCATATTTTCATATAGTCCATTAGATACCAGGTTTTAAAGTAAAAAAAAAAAAGTCAAAGAATTCCAATTTGGAAGGAGCCTCTGGGACCACCTAACCCAACTAACACATGAAAAGAATTCCTTCTGCAGCATACTCTAAAAAATTATTATTCAGCTTTTGCTCAAAGGAGGAAAGAGGTAGGAAGGGGAGCTGGGAAGGAGGGTGATATAGGCCAGTAAGCTTGACTTTGATACCTGACAAAATTCTTGCACATGCAATTAAAGACATGATTAGTGTATATTTAGAAAAGGAAATAATTTACAAAAGTTCATCAAGAGCTGCCCATTCTTAGAAATGGCCTTATTTATTTCCCTTTCGAACACAGTTGCTAAATTGTAGTTCAGAGTGATAAGGACTAGGGGCACCCCAAAATTTTGGGGTGCATGGTGTATGTCTCAAAAGAATTCACTCAGACTCTCTCCAAATCAAGTAAAGGCATTATTGGGGGGAACACAACATACCAAGAACAACACACCAAGCAGGCTCCTTTGCTCCTTAAGGGAGATGCAGTTTAAGGGGGGTTACAGCCCCCTAAGAGAGAGAGGGAAGGACCCTCCAAGGAAAAGCCCCTCCCCTCACCAAGGAGATGGCCACTTATGGGAGATGGGTCCTTAAGGGGGACACCCTCAGATTAAGGAAGACGCCACCTAGCCACAAGAGGCTAGAAATTCTTATAGAATAAAAGCATAAAACCTGCAGTGGGCAGGGAGATGAGGTGATCAGGGAAACCAGAGTTTCAGCAATATCTAGGCACATTATTCCATTGTTCAATCCATTTGCTGCAGCATAGAGTCCCCAGTTAGTTTTGGTATTTCACTGACCAGCTTATTTGAATCTCATTGTCTCCTAAAGTGGTTTTAAGTGGTACTTGAAATAATGGGCTTCTCTCTGACCACTCTATTTGAATCTCATCATGTTCCCCCTCAAGAAGTAGGCACCCAAATTCTTTTGGCAAAAAGGGTCCATGATGCCTCATCAGGAGGAATGCTGGAGATGTAGTGATGAGGTATGGGCTCTAGGAACCCCCTAGAGCTCTCCTTGAGTCCTTGAGGTACAGGCTCTGGGAACCTCCCTTAGACTCTTGATTAAATCATCCCATTTGATGAGGTAAGTCTCTTACTAGACTTCCGACCCTTGAACTGGCCTAGCCCACCATTGTTTGTGGTCTCCAGGTGGCTTCCCACCCTTAATCATTCATTGACCTCATTAACTCCTCCTGAAGACCCTCCCCAAACTCCTCCTCTAGACCACCCCTAGATTCCTCTCACTACCTTCTGTATATAAGACCCCATCTTATATCCATTTGTGGGATAGCGCTATAGAATAGGGAGAGCACCACAGAATGACCTAGCACAGACTTACTCTGTGTCTAATGCAAGCGAACTTTTAATAAATTTTACTTTTCTTTGGCTGAGAAGACTCAAGTCAAATTTATTTGGCAGGAACCGATGTGTTGGTGTTTTGGGGTCTCCAGAGCCTTAACCCTCTTAGTGGGTAACCTCTTCAGTAGTTTGGTTAAACATTTAATAAAATGTTTCAATAAATTCTTATGGAAAAGATAGAGAAATGTTGGTTAGATGGTTGGTTGTACAATTAGATGGATTTTAATTGATTGAATGACTATCTACAGAGTTATCAATGATCCCTGTCAACTTGCAAGGAGCTTTCCAATGCAGCACCCCGGAGAGTTATGCTTTTTATGTTTGATATTTTTATCAATGACTGGTTATCAGTTTTTAAGATGACAGAAAACTAGAAGGGATAAGTTACTTTGCTAAGCAGTACAAGGTTTTGTTTTGGGGGTTGTTGGGGGGGGGTTTTGCTTTTTTTTTTTTAGAGGAGCAACTGGGGTTAAGTGACTTGCCCAAGGTCACACAGCTAGTAAGTGTCTGAAGCCGGATTTGAACTCAGGTCCTCCTGACTCCAGGGCTGGTGCTCTATTCACTGCACCACCTAGCCACCCCAAGCAGTACAAGTTTTAATACATATTTTAGGTTTTCTTACTGTTTACATTTTGTTAATAGGACTTATTATACTTCTTGTCAGTTTTTCTTACTCTGGAATAATGTTTAAAATCTAAAATATGATTTCTTTAGAAAACTGAAAAATATCCTTAGTAGCCACCTCATTTTCTGAGTTTACTTTCTTGGAAAGCCATTGTTCCTCACTGAGATTTTTCAACAACTTGGATGCTTTAATTGGTTTTTCATTGGTGTCCAATTTACTTAAGTCAGGATGTTTTGATTAGAAATGGTGATGAAGATTTCATTCTTTTGGAATGGCTATTACTTCTCAGCAAACAAGGCACAATATTTTGTCTCTCATGTACGTAAGCAAGTATCTATTTGTCCACACTGGATTAAACACTCTGTGCTCTGATTTGATCTTCTGTTTCTTTTTATCACCCATTTTACAAAGTCACCCCCAAAACTTTAATGTCAGAAGTAAAAAATCTCTACAGCAACTGCTCACATACAAAGAAATACTGAACTGAGTGTCTGACCTTGGAGAGAGTGCCAGACTCTCATGTAACTTGGAGGGAAGCTGAACAACTAGGGAGGGGAAGAAGCTCTCAAGTTGTTTTAAGATGTCAGCTGTGTTGGTCAGTGGCTGCACTCACTTTGTCCCTGTTCAACACCAGTAATGACCAAGAACACAGTGAAAAGATACAACTCTCTCTCTTCTCAGACTAGAAACAGACTGATGATGGTTGGTTTCCAAGGGTCATGTGACAAATAGGAAAGAGAACACAGTGGCAACCCACCCACCAAGTTACATGACAGGCATATTAGTGAGTAGTGCAAGGTGGGTTAAGAGGGACATGGACAAAGCACTTGTTATATCTTTTCTTTTTTTCTTTTTTAATTATTATTTTTTTTTAGTTCAACATTCATTTCCACAAGATTTTGAGTTACACATTTTCTCCCTGTCTCTCCCTTACCCCCCAACCCTAATATGGCAAGCATACTGAATACCCCTTCCCCCAATCTGCCCTCTCTTTTATCCCCCCCCTTACTTTCTTGTAGGGCAAGATGGATTTCTATACCCCACTGCCTGTATATCTTATTTCCCAGTTGCATGTAAAAACAATTTTTAACATTTGTTTTTAAAACTTTGAGTTCCAGATTCTCTCACTTCTTCCCTCCTCACCCATCCCCACTGGGAAGACAAGCAATTCAATATAGGTTATACGTGTGTAGTTACGCAAAACATTTCCATAATAGTCATGTTGTGAAAGACTAACTATATTTCCCTCCATCCTTTCTCACCTCCCATTTATTCTATTTTCTCCTTTGACCCTATCCCTTTTCAAAAGTGTTTGCTTCTAACTACCCTCTCCCCTAATCTGCCCTCCTTTCTATCATCCTCCCTGTTATCCCCTTCCCCCTTACTTTCCTGTAGGGTAAGATACCCAGTCAAGTGTGAATGTTATTCCCTCCTCAAGCCAAATCCAGTGATGGTAAGGTTGACTTATTCCCTTTCACCTTCCTGTTCTTCTTCTCCATTGTAACAGCTTTCTTTTGCCTCTTTTATGTGAAATAATTTACCCAATTCTATCTCTCCCTTTCTCCTCCCAATATATTTCTCTCTCACCTCTTAATTTTATTTTTTTAGACATCATCCCTTCAGATTCAACTCATCCTGTGCCATCAGTCTATGTATACATGTGCGCGCACACACATATCACCTATACATACATATATGTATGTATACATACATATGTGTATGCATACATATTCCCTTCATATGTATGTTTACATACATATTCCCTTCATACTGAGAAAAGTCTCATGAGTTATAAATATCGTCTTTCAATGTAGGAATGTAAATAGTTCAACTTGAATAAGTTCCTTATGATTTCTCCTTCCTGTTTACCTTTCCATGCTTCTCTTGCTTCTTGTATTTGAAAGTCAAATTTTCTGTTCAGCTCTGGTCTTTTCATCAAGAATGCTTGAAAGTCCTCTATTTCATTGAATACCCATATTTTCCCCATATTATACTCAGTTTTGCTGGGTAGGTGATTCTTGGTTTTAATCCTAGCTCTTTTGACCTCCAGGAAATCATCCAAGCCCTTCAATCCTTTAATGTAGGAGCTGCTAGATCTTGTGTTATCCTGATTGTGTTTCCAAAATACTCCAATTGTTTCTTCCTAGCTACTTGTAATATTTTCTCCTTGACCTGGGAACTCTGGAATTTGGATATAATATTCCTAGGAGTTTTCTTTTGGGGATCTTTTTAAAGAGGCGATTGATGACTTCTTTCAATTTCTATTTTTCCCTCTAGTTCTAGAATATCTGGGCAGTTTTCCTTGATAATTTCTTGAAAAATGATGTCTAGGTTCTTTTTTGATCATGGCTTTCAGGTAGTTCAATAACTTTAAAATTATATCTCCTGCATCTATTTTCCAGGTCAGTGGTTTTTCCAATGAGATATTTCACATTGCCTTCTACTTTTTTCATTGGTTTGGATCTGTTTAATAGTAACTTGATTTCTCATAAAGTCATTAGCTTCCATTTGCTCCAGTCTAATTCTGAAGGAATGATTCTCTTCAGTGAGCTTTTGAAATTCCTTTTCCATCTGGCAAATTCAGCTTTTTAAGGCTTTCTTCTCCTCATTGGCTTTTTGGGCCTCTTTTGCCATTTGAGTTAATCTATTTTTAAGGTGTATTTTCTTCAGTATTTTTGGGGGTCTCCTTTAGCAGACTGTTGACTAGCCTTTCATGATTTTCTTGCATCATTCTCATTTCTCTTCCCAATATTTCCTCTATTTCTCTTACTTGATTTTCAAAATCCTTCTTGAGCTCCTCCATGGCCTGCAACCAATTCATATTTTTCTTGGAGGCTTTTTTGCAGGGGTTTTGACTTTGCTCTCTTCTTCTGGTTCCATATTTTAATCTTTTTTGTCACCAAAAAAAATGATTCTATAGTTTGATTTCACTTCCTCTGTTTGCTCATCTTGCCAGTCAATCACTTGACTTTTGAGCTCTTTGTCACAATAGAAATCTGCTTCTAGAGCAGAGAGTACTATGTCCCAAATTTCTGGGGTTTTGTGCAGCTGTTGTCAGAGGTTCTTCTAAGTACCTGCCCCAGAACTGTGAGGAGGACTCCCTCTCCACAGCCTCAACAAGCTCTTCCATGCTAGTGCTCCTCACCCCAGGACCACCACCCAAGACTGAGACCCAGATCCAAGCAGGGCAAAGCAAGAGAATCCTGCCTCAACACCAGCAGAGAGATTCCTGCAAATGCCCTCTGGTCAGCCACTTGTTCCCCCCACAATCTGTGGGTCTAGAGCTTTGAAAGCATACACAGTGGCAGCTGCTGCCCCCTCTGCCACCCTGGAGACAGGGGCCAGATCATGCTTTTTTCTCACCCAGTTCCAACAGAGTTCCCCCACTGACCTTTTACTTTGTCTTTGGTGTTTGTGGGTTGAGAAGACTGGAAACTGCCACAGCTGCCAGTGATTCACACTCCTGAAGTCTACTCCAGCAGGTCTGTGGTGCCAGGTCTAGGCTGGTACAACTCACACAGGACTGTGCTCCACTCCCAGTCCCAGTGCGATAGACCCTTTCTGTCAGCCTGCCAGGCTACCTTCAGCTGGAGATTTGTTTCTCTCTCTCACTTTGTGAGTTCCGTAGCACTAAAATTTGTTTAGAGTCATTTTTTACAGGTATTGGAGGTGGTTGGAGCACCAGCTCAAGCAAGTTCCTGCTTTTACTCTGCCATCTTGGCTCTACCCCCCCCCCTTACATCCTTTCTTTCTTTTACATCCTCTACATTTTTTAATGCTACCCAAAATCCTTTGGTGGACCACAAGCAACTTGCAGGTCATATACTGTGTAGGCCTCAATAAGGATTGAGAAAGTTTTCCTGTAGAAGTTGGGATTTTAGCTGGGACCTGAAGAAAGCAGGGAAAGTCAGTTGGAAGAGATGAGGAGGGAGACTATTCCTTTAATGGGGAGCAGTCAGTGAAAATGTCCAAGCAGATAAGGCATCTTATTGATGTAATATCAAGGAAGCTAGTGCCAGTGGCTCACAGAATATGTTGTGAGGGAGGGGGAGGGAGAGGTAGAAGGAGAGGAGATGGCCCATGACCTCCTGAGGTGATCATTTCACTTTTGGAGAGCTCTAATTATTAGGACATTTTTCTTATACGAAACCTAAATTTGCCTCTTGGCAACTTCTAACCATTACTCCTAGTACTGCCCTCTATAGTCAGAACAAATCTAATCCCTCTTCAAGTGGCAAAATCCTAATCTGAAGATATCAAATATGTTTCTTCAAGTCTTCTCCAGGTTAAACATCCTCAAGGCCCTATACCAATCCTCATGCTCTCTTCTTAATAATCTCTAGCTTATAAATGTCCTTTCATAAATACGTCACCAAGAACTGAACACAACACATCAAATATAGTCTGACTAGGGCAGAATACAACAGGATTAGTACCTCTTTAATCCTGCAAGCCATGCTTTTTTTTTTAAATGCAATGTAATGCAGCAAGATTTTACTAGCTTTTTTGCCAGCCAAATTACACATTTGTGTAATCTGACTTCACCTTGGATCAGACCCTTTCGGGAGCACTGAAAAAACACAATACTCACAAAGGAACCTCACAACCCCCCCCCCAAAAAAAGAGCCTAGAAATCCTATTTTCAAGAAATCTCAAAACTCCCCACATATCTTAGAATCAGAAGCTAAAGTGGAAATACAGAGAATCCACCAGTCACCTCCTAAAAGAAATACTGAAATGAAAATTTCCAGGAGCATTATATTTTTTTGTTTTGCATTTTAAATTTTGTTTTAGCTACTTTTTCCTCTATTTGGGTGTGGTGAAGTAGTCTGGACAGACCTTGGCAAGCATCAAGGCAAGCATGAGCCAAGAAGAACAGTGCAATTTTTAGTTGTGAGTGTAGATGTCACACATGTATAATTGTTACACAAAAGATTGTTAACTCAGGGATCATTTAACAACCAGGATGACGGTGTCATGGGAATTTTTGTGGACTCTTCATATGGAAGGGGAAGATATTTGAGAATTTCAAAGCAACTAGCATTTATTAAGCCCCTCTTATGTACAAGGTACTAGGCCGTGGAGAACTAATGACAAAAAAGTCTCTGACCTCAGGAAGCTTACATTCTATGAAACAGGGGAGAAGTATAGGGGGAGAGAATATAACATATAAATAAAATGATAAATATATACATAATTATTTGAAGAAAGAAAGAGCAGCATCACTAGGGAAAACTTTCTATAGCAGACAGTATTAAGGGATAAGGGAAGATTCTGAGAGGTAGTAGATGGAAGAAGGGAGTATGTCCTAAGGATACTAGTCTGGACAAAAGCACAAAGGCAACAGACAGAATCCTGAGTCAGAGGATAGTAAATTTTGCTGGAATGCAGAGTGTTCAAAGGGAAATCATGTGAAATAAACTTAGAAAAGGAAGAACATGAAACTAGGAATCTAATGTGATAGGTAGTTTGTTATTAAAAGAACAAGGGATCCATAGGGCACACTGGGGGGGAAACTTGATTGGGTTATAGACAGAGGTGAAACAAGAATGCCATAGATGAGGAGGAGGGAGCAGAGGGTGGCAGTATAGGAAGGGAGGAGCCTCTGCCTATGCAGCCTGGGACTCTGAATATAGAACAAGAGTGTCAAATCCTTCACAGGAGCAATGAGACTGCTGATTTGATTATCATTCGTACTAGAGTAAGAAGCAAAAGTGTTAATGGTAATGGGGGTTGAGCTATGGACAATGGTAGGACAGATTGAAAATCCCTGGTCCCTGCCCAGGGACTAGTGACCAGACAGTCAAAGACAGGTATTGCAGTCTGGAAGGACCCAAGTCTAGGGCCTGGATAGCCAGGGAGGGGTGAGGTATGGTTCACTTACTCCTAATTCAATCTTCAGCCATGGCAACTCTGCCCCAGGGTCAGTTCTAATGCTGAGCTAAGTACAGATTGTGTATGGGCAACCCATTGGGCTAGATTACACAGAGCTAAATACATATTTCTTGATCAGATGAATAATGAGCTAGACTGTGTCATTTTTTGTATCTCCAGCACTTAACACAACATCTGGTACAATCGCATATACTTAATACTTATTGAATGAATTGCTTTTTAGATCAAAAATATACTCTCTTGGTTTGGCTAATTTTAGAATCCTTTCACATACTAGTAGGTCCCAGCCTACTTTTCCAAACTATCATACATCATTCTCCTTCCCTCCCTTTGTGGTCCAGCCAAACCGCCCTTCTTGCGGTTTGTGTTTGTCGCACACAGCCCATCTCTGTGTCTTTGCATTGCTTGGGATACCCTCTTGCTGAGATGCCTTTACCTCGTAGACCCCCTTGCTTTCTTCAAAACTCATCTCAAGCACTACCTTCTCCATTCAATCTTTCCTGATCTTCCTAGTGGCTAGCGCCCTCCTGACCAAAATTAACTTTGTAGCTTACTTTGCATATATTTTGTATATTCACTTAGATATGTCCATGTTGCCACCTCTCCTAGAACATAAGCTCCTTGAGAAGCTGTTTCATTCTTGCCTTTGTGCCTCCAGTGCCTGGCAAGGTTCCTAGCACATAACAGTGTTTAGCAGATGCTGCATTTGGGAAGTTGCTCATACAGTCAATGATCCCAAGGTGATCCCTGAAACAAGAAGCCATCTTTGAATATCTACATTCTTCTCATAGCACCAGAGAGCAACAAGTCATGGCATACCGGCATCTCTGATGAATCAGAATTCTGGGTGACACAAAGGTCAATAGAAAGACATATGGTGGGAGTAAGGAGTCTGCTACATATTATCAGAGATGACTTATATAGTAGAATAAAAGAAATTACTCAGGAAATATCTGATGAGAAAAGGAAGTGGCTAGTTATATAGGGAGAGTGAGGAGTAACAAATAGTCCAGGCACTGCATAGACATGCTGGTAAAGGTAAAAGACCTAGATGCGGATATATGCATAGTGGGCAGATACCATGTGGAAGTTCAGTGGAAACACAGGGACAAGAGTCACCCTGAATGAAAAAGCATCAGTTGGCTTCAGTCTTTACCTTTAGAGAAATGCCCACACTGGAAAAGACCACTGATTCATTAAAGCATTATATTAGGACTAATATTTTAGGGAAATAATTTCTGGAATATTTAAAGGGAAATAAAAGATATGATCAAAATCAAATACTTTCTTTAAAATAATCATAACAACTAAAAAGTGCTCACCCTTCTCATGCGTAATTCTTCTAATGCCTCTAACAAACTTGTTTTGAATTCTAATATCTGGATAGAAAACAGTGGTTCTGAAGCACTTTGAAGTGAATAGGAAGTTGATTCAGTCTTAAAGTCTTTATCCATAATAAAATTTGGTTCCTGCAATATAAAAGTTAAAAAAAAGATTAAATACTAGTGTGTTACATGAAGCACAATTATAGTAAAAACCTCTATTTGTACTCATTTCGACTTCTATGCCTCAGACATAAGAAATAGCATGGTACAATGAATAATAATAGCTGGCTAGTAGCTAGGTGATATTTCCTCGTTTGATCCTCACAATAACTCTGTGAAGTGCATGCTAGTATTATCTCATCTTACAGATGAGGAAATTGGGGCTGACAAATGTCAAGTGATTTGCACAGGGTCACATAGCTAATCAAGTTGTCTGAGACAATATTTGAACTCAAGTCTTTTTGACCCCCCAGTCCAGCATGCTACCCACTACACTACCTCGCTTCCTCTAGAAAATGGAGAGCTGAACTCAAGAGTCCTCAAAACCCAGGTTCAAATAGTGCTCTCACCTCTCAATACTCCAGGCACTGGGACCCTGAGGGCCCAAGGCATTCAGTTGCCCATCAGTCACCAATCTTCATTGGGAGAAAGAGCTCACAGGATCCCAGCTCTCAAGCTGGAAGGGACCTCAGAGCCATCTATCCTAACCTCCTTGTTTGAGAGATGAGGAAACTGAGGCCAGAGAAGTGACATGAATGGCTTGCCCAAGATCACATAGGTAAATAAACAGCAGAATCAGGATTTTACTTAATTCAGGTCCTCTGAGTGTAAACCCAGAGCCCTTTCTATCGGGTCACTTTGGCCCCAAATGCCAAACACTGCCACAACCATGTTTAAACTCAGAGCTGCCAGTGTATGCTGTCACACACAGTACACCAACCTCTGTCCTACAAAATAGTCTTCCCTATACTGACTGAATCTCGAATCCAGTATTGTTTCTAAAATGCCCTTGAGCAAGACATAAAATGCAGACTGCTGAAATACTCCAGACTTCCCCTCTACTTAACCAAATCCTACCTATTCTTCAGAGTCCTGCTCAATTCCTAATTCTTTCATGAAACCACCTCTAGCTACTATATCCCTTGCTGGTCTCTCCCTTCTTTGACCATCTACCTACTGAACTTCTAAGTTGGCCCTAGAATTCAGTGCTATTGATGACCAAAATAAGGCCCAGAGACATTCAGTGACTTGCCTATAGTCACAGAGGTAGTAAGCAACAGAATGGGGTTTCAAACTCAAGCCCTCAT
>NW_027185804.1:22417839-22471389 GCF_028583685.1 Petaurus breviceps papuanus
AAAAAACTTTACAATCCCTTCTTAGGACCACCAAAATTTATGACATAGTGGGAGCTGAGTTGGTTAACTATGCAAAATTGTTTTATAAAAAGTGAGGATAGGTTTGTATGTGCTTTAGAAGCTCCAAAACTTTATAACAAATGTCCTAGGAAAAGTGGATCTTTCTGTACTGTAAAACACATGTTCATTTACAATATTCAAGTTGAAGTATGTGAAGATTTCAAATTTATGACAATAAATCAAAGTCTGATCTAAAGGATATATGTAATGACATAAAAATGAAAGAAATACATATGTACAGACATGTAGCTGTATATGTGTGTACATATATATGTATTATATGTATATGTATTATATATGTACATATATAATCTTCTCATCATTAGATCTTCAGTTTGGAAGCATCCATCATCATTTTTCTTCCTAAAACCCCTTAAAACTACTACTATAAATATTACATTCCTGAGATTATGAGATTTTAGAGGTCAGAGTCCACAACAACTTTATGTCCCACAGAGTTGTACAATAAAAATGGAATTAAAATGTTAGAGTATTGGTAACACATGGTTCTGGGAAAAAGCAGTATGGAGGAGATTGGGAACCATAGGAAATGGAGAAGGAAACAATTACCTACAATACTTTAAATGATTTTTATATTCCTTGCCTGAGATAATGCTTTACATAGGTATGGCACATATATTTCAAGAAAGATTTAGTAGAGCTCGTACAGTTCTAAGAAGAATCACTGAAATAATAAAAAAAAAATAGAAATCCTGAGAGGGATACATTTTAGGACTACTTAACATGAGAAAATAAAGACTAGAAGGGATGGGACAGAAGTTTGGAAAATCTAATTCTAATATTCAACAAAATTGGGTAAGGTGAGATTGGCATCCTCTGAAGTTTGAAAATTAAAGTTGTAGGACCAATATAAGATAATACTCCATACTTTCAGGTCACATGAGCAATAAGATGGAGGACTAGACATTTTCTCTTAACCCAAAGACTTCTCAAACCTCTCTAAAAAAGAAATTATGCACCAAAAATAAAGCAGCTTCAGCTCCTCTGGTCTCAGACAACTAGAATCCAAAAGATGAACTGATGCTTACTGACATTTGCTCATCAGATTCCCACTCCACCTCCCATGTTACTGGTCTCAAGACTGCACTAGCAGACCTAAGGTGCTAACATAACAGTTCGGGGTTTACAATACGACACAACCCCATACACTGCTCCCCCTCACTCTTCCCAATGGCATGAAGACACTGGATTGAGGCTATGGAAATCGGCTCTGCTTGGGCAGTAACAGACAGTTTGGCAGACAGCAGCCCATTGGAAGCAAAAGCCTTCTGGAGACTACCACCTCATAATACCAGCATGCAAAGCTCTGAACTATAGGAGCTTGGCCAGAGAACTGAGGAAAAGAGATAGTGGGACAGGACATAACACCCAGACAGGCCACATTTGTGGGAGAGGCTGTGTAGCAGTCCACTAAACCTGAGGAAAAGAACACAGCATCCAGCTGGGGCCAGTTTTGACCACCCAAAAGTCACCTTGGAAAGAGACCTAGACTGCTAAAACATGAATTTCCGAGCATAGAAGGAAGTTGAGATGCTTTGAGATCCAACCCCAGAGGAAATCACTATCAGAGGGGATAGTCAGGAATTAAATAGGGAAAACTGGAGAAGGGGGAGACTAAAATTATTGAAGATACCAGGAAAAAGAAAACTTAAATACCTTGAAAATAAGCAGATAGTTCAACAGCAAAAACATTAACGAGAGAAGTTAAATGTGTCCTCCAGATCTAAAAAACAAGTTCAGGCATTTACAAATAAATACTGCAAAATTCAGGAAAATGATACGATACTTGATGAGACAGAGGACTTTGTGGAACGTGAGAACATGAAACCACAATACACTGTTCCTGAGTGGTTCAAAAGAGAAGTGAGAATTATGAGAGCAGAGTTTATGGCCTGCACAGAAAAAAATAATGAGTAGAATAGAAAACCTGAAATCTTCAATGGCAAGTGTTACTAATGAAACAAAAGAAAGAATAATACATTGGGAATACAAATATATAGAACTGAAGAATAATCTAGAAGAAGAGAATCAAATACCATAGCATTAAAAGAAAATATGTTCACCATGCAAGCAAAATATACTGATCTTGAAAACACAATGCATACAAACAACTTAAGAATCATAGGTCTTTCAAAAGAACAGGACAGGACAAAAAGACTTGACACCATAAGGAAGGAAATAATAGAAGAGAACTGCTCAAAATTTCTGAATATAGAAAATGAAATCCCACAGATATTGTCCAAAAAAATGATCCAACGCTGCAAAGTTCAAGATACATGTAGTAGCTAAATTTGACTACTGAATTCATAAGTGACAAGTTCTGCATGCCATCAGGAGAAAGATCTTCAAATACAAAGGAAAGGATATTTGAATAATGCAAGACTAGTCTGCACTCACCATGAAACATAGGAAGGAATGGAATGATGTATTCCAAAGAGCAATGAAGCTCAAGATGCAGCTCAGGGTGACCTATACTACAAAATTAAGCTTGACTATAAATGAAAAAATATGCACATTCAATAAAAAGGAGGCATTTTAAACATTTCTAAAAGGAAAACCAGAAATGAAGAGATTATTTGCTTCTTAAATATCCTAAACAATAGAAATACAGGAGGACTGAATAAATGTAGCAGTCAAGAACAACAACAGGAGAAAGACTGGGTAAGGAGGAGGAAAGGACTGAAAATGGGGGGAAAGGAAGAGATTCTTGCTTTAGTGATGGGAGGGATTTCCACTTATGAATGCTCTTTTAGGTGAAGAGAGATGCTTTGTAAAGGGAGAGGGGGACTTTGCACTGGGTGTAACCAGAGAGATTTGGTACTTGAAAAGTACTTTAACTCAGGAGGCAGGGGAAGTTGGAATACCTGCAGACCACTGGCACCAAAGGAAGTGGAAGAACATGGACCCAGAATGGAGATTTTGAGGCAAATGGGAATGCGGAGAGAAATCACGGGAGGGTATAGTTCTGTAGTGAGTTGAATAATCAGAGATGTGGTAGAGTTGGGGCCCTATCATGGAGCAGTATCCTCTCTGACCCCTGCAATAATTTGCAATGTTCTGGGGATAAGGCACAATGGAATAAGAAAGCTTTACAAAGCAGTGGCAGAAACAACCTAAAAGAAAAGCATAATATGGATAATCTGGAAGTTTTGATTGAATGAAGAATACAGAGGAAAGAGAGACTAGATAATTGTAGAAGTCATGAATCAGAAAATGAGGGTCTAGCATAGACAGAAAAAGAGAATGGATAATGAAGAGAGTAAGAAAAATCCTTTTTTCAAAGGGTCAAAGGAAAATGAAAATTTAAAAACTAATGAATAGGACTAGTTGAAGAGGAAAAGAAGAAGGGAGAATATACTTGAAGGAGAGGAAAAAAGGAGGAAGAACTATATAACCAGATAAAAGTAGAAAAGAAAAAGGAATTAATAAACAAAACCTAAATGGAAAGGGGTAACAAAGAAGAGGAAGGGATCAGGGATGAGGGAAAGAGCACCATTGGGAACAGGGTTACTTAAAAAAAGATTAGAGTTACTGAAGGAACATAGGACTGTGTTTACAGCGAAAAAGGGGGAAGGAATCACAACTTGAGGGAAAAAATAGAGACAGGAAAATATAAACCTAACTCATAACTTTAAATGTGAATGGATTAAACAATCCAATAAAACAAAAACAACTGACAGATTGTATAAGAAAACGAAGTCCTACAATCTGTTGTTTACAGGAAACAAGTTTTTAAAAAAAGATAAAACTGAGGGTATGGAAAAAAATTAATTTTGCATCAATTTGCAAAAAATCAAGAGTTACAATCATGCTATCTAACAAAGCAAAAACAAACATTCAAAAATTAAAAGGGAAAAAGAAAGAAAATATATATTATGCTGAAAGGAATCTTAGACAATAAACCATTATCAGTAATAAACATGTACACTCTAAATGTCTTAGCATCCAAATTCATAAAGGAAACATCTGAGCTACAGGAAGATCTAGACAGTAACACAATGTAGCAGGAGACTTCAAAATTCCTTTCTCAGTTTTGGATAAGTTTAACAGAAATATAAACAAAAGAAAAAATATGGAACTAAAAAATCCTGGAGAAACTAGTGTTAAAAGATTTCTTCTAAATGGGACAGCAAAAGAATATACAATATTTATAAGCCTCACATAGAACTTTTATAAAAACTGATCATGTACTAAGACATAGAAATATTCCAAGCAAGTATAAAAAGGCAGAAATAGTTAATACATCCTTTACAAACTATAATGCAATAAAAATAGTAATTGGTTTAAGGACTACAAACAATAGATAGATAGACTGAACCAAATGGTGATTTAACAACAAAATCCTAATTACTGAAACAAAGAACTAAAGCAATTCTCAGATGAAAAATCACATCTTTACAAACATAAATTAATAAAATAGAAGAGGGAATTAATGAAATGAATATGCATTTTCCAAAAGTTAGAAAATCAGTAAATAAACATAAAATAAACTCAAAAGAGGAATTATTAAAAATTAGAAGGGAAATAGATATATTAGAAAGCACCCCCCCCCCAAGAAATGATAAAAAAAAACCTTAAAGCTATTTCTTTGAAAAGACCAATAAAATGTTTAAATTTTTAGCTAATCTGATAAAAGAAACAGAAAAACCAGCATGCACAGTATATACTAACAAAAGAGACAACACAAAAGAAACAAAGGAATACCTTTAAAAATATAAAATACTCAAACTATCAAAAGCTTACTTAAAGAGCTTAAATAACTCAATATCAGAAGAGGAAACAGATCAAGCTATAAAGGAATGTGGAAAGAGAAAGCCTGATCCTAATGGATTCACAGGTAAATACTACAAAACTTCTAAAGAACAGTTAGTACCTGTACTTCATAAACTATCCTCAAAAATTGAGAAAGAAAGCACCTTGCTAGAATCTTTTTCTGAGACAAATACAGTCTCAATATCTAAACCAAAGAAAGATAAAACCCAGAGAAAAACTATAGGCCAATATCATTACTCAACTCAAAATTTAACTCAAACCATTGATTCAAAAATTTAAAAATAATCCTATCAAACAGATTAGAGTGGTTTAGCTGAGAAATAGTACATTATGACCACGTAGGATTTATACAAAGAGTACAAGGATGTATGAAAACAATTAATTATATTAGTCATATTAAAAACCAAAACATCCAGAACCATAAAATCATCTCAATAGAGGAAGAAAAAGTTCTTTAACAAAGTACAGTACTTTTTATGCTAAAAATCTACCAAGTATAGGCATAGAAGACCTTTTTAAAATTTCATAAAAAGTAAATGTCTAAGCAAGCATCATATGCAATGGGGATACACTAGAATCTTTTCCAATAAATATCAGAGTGAAGGAAGGATACCTACTATCCCCACTCGTATTGGATTTGGTTCAAAAAATGCCAAAAACAGCAATAAGAAAAAGAAATTAAAGGCATAAAGATCAGTAAAGAGGATATAGAACTATACCTATTTGTGGATATGACAGTTTGCTTGGAAAATCCTAAGGAATCAGCAAAGATACTAGTTGAAACAACTAATAGCTTCAGCAAAGTTGCAGGCTGCAAAATAAATCCTCAAAAATCAACAGCATTTATATATAATAATAACAAAACACAAGAAACAATGACAGAAAACTCTATTCCAAATAAATACAAAATGCACAAAATATCTGGGGATCGACCTACCAAAGCACACAAAATATACACACCTTGTATAATTTCAATTACAAAGCATTCCTTAAAAAAATAAAGAACAACTTGAATAGCTGGAGAAATATTCAGCATTCATGGCCAGGCCATATCAATATAATAAAAAATACTACCAAAATTAAGTTACATTTTTAATGCTCTACTAAGAAGATACTTTATAGAATTTGATAAAATGGTAACAAAAGTCATTTGGAAAAACAAAAGATCTAGAATATCAAGGAAAATGATGAAAAGAAATCGAGACAAAGGGTGGGAAAATTGGGACACTCAAATACTGTTGATGAAACTGAATTTATCCAACCATTTGGGAGAACAATCTGGAATTATGCCCAAAGGGTTATAAAACTGTGTATATTTTCCTTTGACCCAGGAATACCACTAGTAGGTCTTTTTCTCAAAGTGATCAGAGAAATGTTCTGAAATGTTTCTAGTAGCTTTTTTTATGGTAGCAAAGAACTAGAAATTGAGGAGATGCCCATCAATTGGGGAATGACTAAACAAGTTGTGGTATATGATTGTGATGGAATACTACTATGCTGTAAGAAATAATAAGCAAGTTGACTTTAGACACTGAAAGACTTGCCTGAAATAATGAATAGTGAAATAAGCAGAAGAGAATATTATATAACAGTAATATTGTTTGAAGAATAACTGTGAATGACTAAGTTGTCCTGTATATAAATATTCAAATGAAGTACAAAGAATCTATGAAAGAAGATGCTATCCACCTCCAGAGAAAGAACTGATAAACAGAAACATGAACAGTATCATTTCATATATATGAAGGGGGCAGTGTTTTGTGTGTGTGTGCATGTGCGTGTGCATGTGCGTGCATGTGTGTTAAATGATGGCCTTCTCTAGTACAGCGTGGGGAGGGAGGGAAGGAGACAGTTTAGAACTTAAAATGGAACAAAAAAATTAAATTTTAAAAAAAGAAACAATAAATGTTGATATTATGATAACAGATAACCATGGACTGGTTGCACAAACTGACACAAAGTAAAGAAAGCTAAGTCAGTTAAACGAGAAACAATGATTACAGCAATATAAATGGAAAGAATAACAAATATAAAACAGTCAAAACAAAATGTTGTGCGTGGCTAATATGGAAATATTTTATATGACTTCATGTATATAATGGGAATTAAATTGTTTTCCTTCTTAATGGATAGGGGAGAGACTGAAAGGAAGGAGAGGATTTAAAACTAAAACTTTAAATGAATGTTTAAAAATTTGTTTACTAAAAATGAAATGTATTAAATTATAGAATAATGAAATACATTAAATTAAATCATATTAATTTTAAAACTTAATTTTATGAAATTGTAACTTCAATCCCAAAGAAACATGGGAAGACACCTAGCAACCTCCTTTTGTAGAGGTCAAGGTCCATGGTTTATAAGGTCAGTTTTTTTCAATAAGTTGACTGATTTTGTTTAGTATTTTTCCTTTTCCCTTTAAAAACATTTTCCACTATAAAGGGCAGTTCTCTGGCAAAGAGTAGAAAAGGTTCCCGGGGAAAGTTAGTCCATATTAAAAAATTATTAATAAAATCTATTTTTATAAAATCTCCTTAAAAAGTCATTTTTGTCTTTCTAAAAAAATCTTTCCAACTATTGTTTTTATAATTACCGGACTCACATTCTGTGAACTTTAGTATCAACTGTGAGACATGAGAGATGCTGACACAGGGACTGCTCAGCATGACAAAAAAGGCACTGTGCTCCCTGAGCAAAGCAGAATCACAGTAGCACAAAGGAAATGTGAGATATGCAAATCAAGAGATATCTCCATCCCAAAAGTTCATGTGGACTGTTTGTGCCCGACCTATGGTAAAGCCTTTTGAGTTCATATCGAACTGACCAGCCACAGTCAAACACACTATACCTTGACTCCAACATTGTGATGTCATTGGTCCTTGGAGTATAAAGAATGAATGATACATAGGCAAATGGGGGGGAAAAATGAGATTTTCCCCCACTGTGTGGTTGTCATAGTTCTGTAAAAGCAAATACATACTAACCCTGCTGTCTTTCTCTTTTTGCTTCCTTTTCACTCTTTGGACAAGAACCTTTTCATTTTTATTTTTTCTACCTTTCCACTCATTTCTCTTCTAAATTATTAAGGCATATCTGGTCCATTAGCAATATCAAAAGTTCTGTTTGAGGGATAAGGCAGAAGGAATGAGTTTATTACTGTTGTCTTATCTTTAAGACATTCAGTTCAACAAACTTTATCACATTTCTATCTACTTTGCAAAACTGTAGGAAGAATTGCCCCCTTGATCCTGACTCTTAAGGAGTTTCCTCCTCTCATTCCAATCTCTTTAACACCTTTGATCTCTCCTTCCTGAATTTTTTTCTGTCTCCAGATATGTTGAAGTCCCCTTTTATCTTCAATGCAAATGTCCTTCCTAACAACATTTTTTCCTTCCTAATGATATCAAATATACCAAATGAAGGGTCTACATCCTTATCTGTATCTAATCACTACCCAATTACTTCCATTCCTACCAACTTCCTGAAAAAGCATTCTCAGAGGTCGCTTCCTTCTAGCCATATACAAGGTAGTTTCTCCATTCCCATTCTCCTTGGCCTTTCAGAAGCATCTGATACTGTTGACAGTATCCCCCTTGAAACACCTCTCCTCCGCTGGTATCTGTAGCAATGTCCTGGTTTTCCGCTTTTCTGATTTCAGTGCCTCAGACTCCTTTATTGCTTCCACTTCTTTCTCCTACATCCTAATTGTGCGTGTTCTCCAAGATTCTATTCTTGGCCCTCTACTCTTCTCTCTTACTCTTTCCACATATTCATCCCTGATTCATGGTTTCAACTATCACCTTTATATAGATCCCCCACAGAAAATAAGTTCCCTGAGGACAGGAACTGCTTCATTTTTTGCCTCTGTATCCCTAGCCCCCAAAACCTAGCATTTCATGCTTGTTTGATTACCAAAGCTGACCTACTATACCAGCCTTGACCTACTACATTTCAGTCTTGTCTTTCCAAATACCCAAAGAATATTTTCTATTAAGATGACCCAGAATCACCTCAACCTCAGCATTGTCTAATTCCACATAATTAATGTCTAATCTCATTCCACATCCCTTTCCCCATTTAAACTGCTTCTGTCTCCCAAATTTCTGACTTCTGTCAGTGGGACCACAATTTCCCAGTCTTGAATCCTTGGAGCTCCCTTTAGGTCTCCTTTCTCCTGTGTCCCTCTATCCAAGTATTATTGGTTTTTCTTTCCAAATGTGTCTCTGGGGTATATCTCACTTCATTTCCAGAGTCACCACCATTTTGCTTTTATCACCTTAGACTTGAATTGCTACAAAAGCTTCTTCCCATCTGATTTTTCTACCTCTAATCTCTATCTCTTCATTTCACTTTGTATGCTACTGTGATATTAATCTATCTCCCTTAGACACCACTATCATAATTCTACTTCCATACTCAAAGGTTTTCAATGGCTACCTATTTCCTATTCCATAACTACAGGATCTTCTGACTGGCTTTCAAGGCCTTGAAAAATCTAACCCTTCCCTATTTATCTAACCTAATTTCCCAGTATTCTCCAAAACATATCACCTGATCTTATCTGGTTAATATCTTTATCATTCCCCAACACACACATCCCCCTTCCCCCCCACACACACATACTACTCATTCCTGCCTTGATCTTTTTTTTTTTTTTAAAGCAATTTGGGTTAAGTAACTTGCTCAAGGTTATACGACCAGTTATTTTGTGTGGGTGTTAAGTATCTGAGGCTGGAACCAATCCCAGGTCTCCTGACTCTGGGGCTGGCGCTCTTACTCACTGCACCACCTGGCTGCCCCACTTCAACCTTTTTTATTCATGTATTTATTCAGGTATTCCCCTACTTGGAAAACACTCTACAATTCTCTCTACATAGTATATACCCATTCTTCAAGGGCTCACTCAATTCTCATCTCCTTTATGAAGCCTTCTCTTCCTCCTATAGGCTACAATCATTTTTACCTTTTCTGAACTTTTTGTAAATTATTTGTGCTATGCAATTCAGTACTTTATTATGTCAGTATATAATGCAATCATATTAAATACTTTCTTGTTCACCAACTATCTCATGTGTATATGTATTTTTAATCTCACAAACTAGATGGTAATGTTCTTGCAGGAAGGGACTATGTCTTAAATGTTTGGCATCTTACTGTACTTAACACAATTCAAGAAACACAGTTGGTACTCAGCAAAAATTTGGTTAATAATGTAATTGAATCTTAGCATCCTCAATCTATATATTTTGAAATCTAAAAAATTTTGAAAAGTATCTTGAGTCTCTTCTAGAAAATGTGATCAAATGCAAAATATTTTATTAATATTACCAATAATCAATCTTCTTTGATGGAAACTGATCTCAGAAATGTAAATAAAACTGATACTTAAAGGGATAGAATATGTGGCCATAAAGAGAAAAATAGAAGTTTATTGCTAATCAATAGACAATATCTACTAAGAGTTTAATATGTGGGGGTGGCTAGGTGTTGCAGTGAATAGAGCACCAGTCTTGGAGTCAGGAGGACCTGAGTTCAAATTCTGCCTCAGACACTTATTGTTTACTAGCCATGTGACCTTGGACAAGTCACTTAACCCAATTGCCCTGCATTTTCCCCTCCAAAAAGCAAAAAAAAAAAAAGAGTTTAATATGTGCCAGGCACTGTGTGTACAAAGTACTGAAGTCAAAAATAAAGCACAAAAACAAAACGAACAAAAAACCCTCAAGTAGCTTATATTCTAAGAATCCTATTCTAATCGTGAGAAGGGCAGATGTGAAAATACACAACCAACTAACATAGGGGTTCTCAGTCTTTTTTGTTACATGACCCTTTTGTAGTACGGTGAAGCCTCCATAAAACAAAATCTATAGAATTGCAAAGAAAACCAATGATATTGAAGTAGTTATCAAAATAAGTTTTAAAACAAGTTCATGGATCCCAGGTTAAAACACCTTGATCTAAAGGAACCAGTAATTTAATGCCTTAAGTTTCAGCAAAAAAATCTAATTTATCCAAAACAAACAACACAATTGAAATGTTTTGCATTTGTTAACTTGGTAAATACAATATAGAAAGCTTGTTTTAATGTAATTTGGGAAGAAAACAAGCATTTATTAAGGACCTGTTATATCCCAGGCTTAGTGGTAAGCTATTTATCTCATTTGAGCCTCACAACAACCCTGGGAAATAGGTGCTATTATTATACTTAGCTTACAGTTGAGGAAACTCAGGCAGAGTTAAGTGATTTGCCCAGGGTCAGACAGCTAGTGTCTGTGGCTGGATTTTAATTTAGGTCTTCCTAACTTCAGGCTCAGCTCTCTATCTACCACACTATTTAACTACTTCAATATCAATGTTTTAAAGTTATGTAAATTCTATAAGTATGAACTAAAATTTATCTATATGAAATAGGCATGTATTGCTCAAAGCCTTTCATTTAAACTGGTTTTTAACACAGAACTTAACTCTCTTAATTTAAAAGAATTCTATAGAATTAGCAAGAAATGAATCCCTGACAGTCTGACAAAAGCTTCTTATGCTAAATAAAATTTGTCAATTTTATCTACAGAGAAGTCAAAATAATTGCATAGATTACTGACTCTTTTCCCTTTGACAGATTAAGCCAGCAAAACAATGCAGAGCATTAAGAAAATTATCAGAATAATTTAGGCACAACACGTGCTACCGTTTCAAGTACTTAGGTTACACAAAAAGCATTATTTTTGTCTGATCTATCTTGATAACTGGCTCCATTATTCATTTTATTTTGTTAATTGAGCTTTGACTTGGTTCAAGCATTAAAAATGTTCCATATTCAGAGTAAATGCACAGTCATTAATGTCAATAATGAAACTATACCTGAAACATATGGGATAGCAGCATTTATCAAAAGTTAAAACTATAATATGTCATACTGTGATATCAACTAATCAAGAATCATTTTTTTTTCTTGAACCAGAGTTCTTGTACTATCTCATTAGTTAATTTGTAGATCTATCAAACGTAAGTTTGAGATACAATTAAATTCAAGTCAATTCTTATCTTTCTGCATCCCAACAATAAATTTGCTAACTTTAATTTCTAAATCCTTATACAGGTTTGCACAAGCTGAATTTGTGCAAAAACAAAGAATCTCAGAATTGATGTTTTTTATACAAAACAGGAAGAAAGGAGGAAAAAAATAAAGAAATATTCTGTTAACATGAAGAGAACAACTGAGGATCTAAAAATTATCCTAACCTCTGAAAAGCAAATTTCAAGAATTAAGGTAAATTCAGTGAAAATAAGGCAATTCAGAATCTATCAACCAACAAAAAAAGGTGTCATTAGGATAGAAACGCTTGCATATTTTCATATTTCCTTTATGTAATGAAGGACACTTGATGCAAAAGGATGTGGTTATGTTGCCATCCATAGGTAAGTTATAACTTTTTAAAAATCATGTTTATAGTGAATATTTAATATCAGTGACCTTTGGGGTCCCTGTGATTCCAAGAAATTCAGATAATATGCATAGCAGACACTAAATAGCTTAAAAACAGAATTGTTTAAAAATCTGCATCCAAAATATCCTATCCAATAAGTGAGAAAAATTTTTTTCTGTGAAGTTGGTAAACTGTCTTCTTCATGTAAATTCCTTTGTTAATTAAGAAAAATGTCCTACTCTTAATGTAATTTATTTTCTTTTCTCTAGTAATAAAAATACACCACAGGCTTATATAAAGCTATGTCTTAAGTATTATTTCCTGCAAAAGTCTCATGGCCAATGCAGTACTTGGATTTCAAATGAAATACCTCTTCTCTAGTGGCGCCCTGAACCAAAAACACTCTGCTGCCACCTCGTGGGCACTGTGGTGAATGTTCACAGGAGTCATCCCGGGAAATGAAACTGACGTTAACCATATTCCCACTACTTGATTACACTTTTAAAAACCTGTGTGTGTATATGTACATGTGTATATATAAATATGTACTAAAATTTACGTAAATGAAATAAGTATGTGTTGTATAATGTGTGTGTATATATACTAAAATTTACTTATGTGAAATTAGCATATATTGCCCAAAGCCTTTCATTTAAATTGATTTTTAACACAGAACTTAACTCTTAATTTAAAAGAATTCTATAGAATGAGCAAGAAATGAATCCCTGGCAGTCTGATCAAAGCTTCTCATGCTACATGAAAATTTTTATTTATATATATGTGTGTGTGTCCACATATACATGTACATATATACATACACATATACACATACATACACGCACGCACGCACGCAAAAGGTGCTGCCTCGCACTCACACGAAGCCCAGCGCCACGCTCCGCCATAACCCAGAGCCGCCGGGGCACCAGGCTGCGGGCTCTCTCTGCAGAGGGGAAGGCACCTTCGGGGCCTCCATGACGGAGAGGCGGGTGCTGAACGCAGAAAGCGATTTGCAGAGTTTGAACCATCTGAGTGGCTTGGGCTCGTCTGATGTATATAGGCCACAACTCTCAAATGTAACAAATACATAAAATGTGGGTTCGTTTTTCTTTAAATCAACCAGCAGGGGCCTTCGTGCTTTTTCCTACACGGGGCGCCATTTAACAGGACTCCCAGGGCCAGAGGCAGCCACAGGGAAGGGACGCGGCTCATTCCACGCCGCACCTCGCCGTCTCCGGCCCCGCCCCTCCACCACCCCGGGCCTAGGGCCTCCAGCCTCTACTGGGCCGCCTCCTACAGGGCAGCCTTCCCAAGCACCCTCGATTCTTATTGGTTCACAGCCCTTTGTTCGTCGCTTCTCACGCGAGACTGGAAGCTCCTCGAGGGCAGAGGCTCCCTTTGGACTCTTTTTGTATCCCCAGAATAACTCACACGTGACCGACTTGCTGAGGGTGACCCAGGCCAGGGCCGGTCCCCTCGCTGGCCTCGGTTTCCCCATCTATAACCTGCGGGTCCAGGCCTCCACGGCCCTGCTCCGACGCTACATCCGGGCTCCTATGACCTGGGTGACCTGGGTTGGGTCGGTCAGCTCCCTGGGCCTCGTTTCCCCATCTGTAATGTGAGGGGCTAGGCCTCGGCCCGGGCACTCCCACTTACGTCCTCAGATGACCTACATTCATCCTGGAGCCCACCAGAGGCTGGGGACCCCCTCTGGAACCCCGGGTTTGGGGCCGCTGCCATCAGCGTCCCGCCTGCCCTCTCCTCAGACGACGCTTCACAGGCTTCCTGCCTTTCCCGCCAATCCCACGGAGCGTGCTCAGGGGGCGTGGCACAGGGGGTGGGCGGTGGTGAAGGGGCGGAGTTTGGGAAGGTTGTGGAGGGCCTGGGGGCGGGGCTTATGGAGGGCTAAGGATAAGCAGGGGGTGGGGCCCTGGAAGAGGCGGGGGTGGGGCTTGGAGAGAACAGTGGAATAGGAGAGACTTGGGGATGGGCTGTAGAGGAACAGCAGTGTGGTTTGGCTGAGCACTGCCCCAGCCAGGGGCGGGGCCTGAGAAGGGCAGATAAGGATGGGGGCGGGGTCTGAGAAGGGCCTAGAGCATAAGGGCGGGGCTTGGTATATCAAGGGGCGGGACCTGATGAAGGATACGGAGAAGATGCCATATAATTAGGAGCAGCAAGGAGAGCCGCGTAGCGAGTTAATTCCAGGCATGGGGTTGAGCCAGTGTTCAAATCCAACCTCAGACATTTACTAGCTATGTGACCCTGAGCAAGTCATTTAACCTCTGTTTGCCTTAATCCATTGGAGAAGGAAATGGCAAATGACTCTAGTATCTTTGCCAAGAAAACCCCATAGACAGTATAATCCACAGGGTCATGAAGAGTCAGGCATAGCTGAACAACAAAGGGAAAGTAGGAATCCATTGGAGATTAAGTTAGGAAAGTGACATAGGCAAAGGAGCTTTAAGAAGATCACTTGGTTGCCTTTGTGAAGGATGGAGGCTTGAGGCTGGTGGACCAGTTAGGGGGCTATTGCAATAGTCAGGCTGCAAATTGGCTCTCAGAGGCCAAATAGCCCAGCTCTTCATTTTACAAGTCAGTAAACTGAGGCCCAGGCAAGTGAAATGATTTACCCAAGGTAACACAGGTAGCAAAAGTTAGAGGGAGAATCTGAACTCTGACTCTGAAACAAGTGCTTAGATTTGTTTGTGGGGGAAAAATTTTTATAAAACCAAAATTAGTCTCCATCCCTTGTTTACTCATTAAGTCTTCCCTTATTTATTGAGCTTATAGGTAATTTCTTCCTTGTTCTAATTTGTTTATTATGTGACCTTTTATATCTAGATCATATAACAATTTGAAGTTTATCTTGGTGTGTGGTGTGAGGTGTTGGTATAAATCTCATTTCTGCCAGACTTCCATCCAGATTTTCCAGAAGTTTTGTCAAATAGTAATACCTTTTCCTAGTGACTAGGGTCTTTGGGTTGCTTGAACAGTATGCTATTATATTTTTTTGCTTCTTTTTTTTTTAAAGCAATTGGGGTTAAGTAACTTGCTCAAGGTTACATGGCCAGTTATTATTTTTGTGTGGGTGCTGAGTATCTGAGGCCAGAATTGATCCCGGGTCTCCCGACACCAGGCCGATGCTCTTACTCACTGCACCACCTGGCAGCCCCTATTTGTTTGCTTCTGTAGATTATCGGTCTGATCTATTCCAAGTATTAATCTCTCTTTTTTAAAATCTGTATCAAATAAATGATTACTACTTTGTAATACAGTTTGAGGTCTGGCAATGACAGCCCCTCTTCCTTTCTACCTTTTTTCATTATGACCCTTGAGATTCTTAACCCTTTGTTCATGGATTTTGTCATTTTTCTAACTCTATAAAATTTGGGGGGAGTTTGGTATAGCACTAAATAAGTAAATTAATTTGGGGAATATTGTCATTTCTATTCTGTTGGCTCAGAAACTTACATTTGAATGGGGGACATGATATATAAACTCATTGGGAAAGAAGTCTTGGTCCAATGGGTCTCAAGGATGATGAACAGAGTCACAGGGCAGTTGATTGTCAGACCTTTTCCAGTAGCAGTGATAATATTAGTATTTTACCAAATGTTTTGCTCAAAAATCTATGCAGAATATACCTATAGCATTTCCTCGATCAACTATCTTGGTAACCCTATCAGAAAACAAAGTAAGTTTAGTTCAGAATAACTCGTTCTTGATGAAGCCATTTGGGCTTTGTGATCACCACCTTCTTAGTCAATAATCTTAATTACTAAAAAACAGAGCTGTCCAAACAGAGCTGTCCAACTATGAACTGGGTTGTCTTAGGACCTACAGACAAGCCCCATGGTCCTGGTTACAGTGCCAGACCTGAAGGCAGGACTTGAGTTCATATGCGGCGTCTAGGCTAGGTGTGTGAACATGGACGAGCTACTCTGTCTCTATGAGCCTCGGGGTTCTCATACATAAAATAAAGGTGCTGCTAGCCATAGGGCCCCCGCCCCGCAGGATTATCATAGGTCTCAAATGGTATTATGCATGTCAAATGCTTGGCTAATTTCAAAGGGCTGTAGAAATGTGAATTACTATTAGGGAGTTCCCTGTCACTGGAGTCAGTCCACTAGTATTTATTGAGTACCTACTATGTAACAGGCATTGTGCTAAGCACTTGGGGATACAGAGAAAGGCAAAAACAAATGCAAACAAAACCCAGGCCCTGCTCTCAAGGAGCTCCCAGTCTGATGGGGAAGACAACATGTAAATAACTATGTACCAGAAAGCTATATACAAAATAAACTGGAGATGATCAACAGAGGGGACACTCTAGTGATAAGGGGGATTAGGAAAGGCTTCTTGTACAAGATGGGATTTTAGCCAGGACATGAAAGAAGAAGCCAGGAGGCAGAGCGAGAGAGGGGGATAGACAGCCTGAAAATGCAAGTCCAAGGAACAGCAGGGAGGTCTGTGTCTGGATCCCAGAGTAAGGGGAGAGGTGTAAAGTGTAAGAAGACAGAAGGTCGGAAGGGATCTGGTTATAGATGGATTTGAAAACTAAACAGGGTTTTAATATCTGATCCTGCACTTTAGAGCCCAGAGGACGAGTTGGCATGGGTGTCATAGAAGTGATGTGCTGCAGGTAAGGTTTGGACTGAGTGGCCTCTGAGGTACCTTCAGACTCCAAAAGTCGATGATTCTAAATATTTGCAATTGTCAGGGAGTCAATGCATGTTGATATTCCTTTTCCTGATCTGTAAAATAAAGAGTTTGGACTCGATGGTTCCCAAGGTCACAGATGTAATGTGTGATCCCGTTTCTATATTGCTATCCAAAAGAAGTGTTAAACCTTTTCCATGAAATCAATCTAATCTTGACAGCAACTGTGTAGGCCATACGCTACAGGTATTATTATCCTGATTTTGTGGAAGAGGAAATAGAGGCTCAAAGGGGTTATAACTTCCCAGAGTCATTCAGTTAATAAATTGAATCTTGAAACCATACCCTCCTGTGATCCAATGACACTTGCTCTTTTTTTTCCCAACACTGGGATTTTCAAGGCAGCTAGGTGGTACAATGGATAGAACATCAGGACTCCAGGCAGGACAACTCAAGTTCAAATTTGACCCTAAAACACTTACTACCTGTGTGACCCTGGGCAAGCCACTTAACCTCTGTTTGCCTCAGTTTCCTCATCTGTAAAATAAGGATAATAATAGCTCCTACCTCATAGAGCTGCTGTGAGCATCAGATGAGAAAGTAATTGTAAAGTACTTAGCACATGGTAATAAATGTTAACAATTATTTTCACTGGGATATCCCCTAGTCCTTCCTGGATCTCTCCCTCCTCATCTTCTCCTCCTACTTTCCCTGACTTCCTTTAAGTTTTGGCTAATGTCCCATGTTCTCCAAGTCTTTCCCACTCCCCTTAATGCTAGTAACTTCCTTCTATTGATTTTCTCCAGTTTATCCTGTATATGTGTGTGTGCGATTGTACAAAGTTTTTTCCATGTTGTCTTTCCTATGAGGCAATCAACTCTGAGAGCAGGGGCCATGTTTTTCCCCTCTGTGTGTCCCCAGAGTTTACTAAGCAAAGTGGGCAATCAGGAGGCACTTAATAGTAGGCCCTTCCTAAATGCTTGTTGACTGACTGGTCTTCAGTTTCTAGATCCAATGTTGGACGGAAGATGACGTGAAAGAAAGTGAAGACAAGACTGATGACTTTCACAATTCACAGCTGCAATTTTATCATCAGGCTTCATCTTGGTATGTTAATTGCTATTTGTTATTGCAAGAATCTAGGCTTGCAGTGAAAGAAAAGAAGCTAACTTGTACCTAGCACAGAGAGGAAACTCGGGCAGCCTTTCTATCTAAACTGCCCATGTCTGGTGACCCAGAAGGACTGGAGGACACCTGGCAGGAATTTTATATGAATGAGGCCCTAGAAATAATTATGGCCTTGCTGTTAATATGTGTACAAGTACTGTAATTTAATTGTATTTAGTGAGATCTTCTGAGATAGGAAACTTATTTCAGAGCTGTATAAGACCATCCATCTAGAACAGAAAGGACCTTAAAGGCATTTGATCCAATTAAGAAAACAGAGGCCCTTGGAGGTTGTTATAGTAATAATATCTAGCATTTTATGTAGCACCTTGCAAAGTGCTTTGCAAATATTATTTTATCTTCACAACATCAGTGGAAAGTGGGTATTATAATTATCCCCATTTTACAGGTAAGGAAACTGAGGCAAGGTGGGATTAAGTGACTTGCCCATTGTCACGCAACTAGGAAGTGTCTGAGATAGGATTTGAACTCAAGTTTTCTGACTTCAGGTCTAGCATGCTATTCGCTGTCCTGCTTAGCTGCTTCTGAGTTTGTTATACTATTATTATCTCCATTTTACAGATAAGGAAACTGAGGAAAGATAGCCAGAATTTAAGTGGCTTGCCCAATGTCACACAGGTAGAAATATCAGAGATGGTATTTGAACCATGACCCTCTGACTTTAGAACTAGTTCTCCTTATCCATAATCTTCTTGATGTCAGGGACCCTGTTTTGTTTAAGCTTTCCACATGGGATTCCACATTGTCCATCACCCCCAACCAATGGGCCAATCTAGAGTGCTCAACCATGAATGAATTGGGTCAGTCAAGTTAGCAACTACCAAAGGAGGCCAAATAGAGAGTGTGTTAATTGACTCTTACTCAATTTAGAGGCACCACCCCAAATACCATTTCTATACTCATCCAACATGACATTAAACACCCACATTGTAACATTCGGTATACACTCTGAAAGAAATGATTCCTACTCTCAAAAATATTCCCAATGGCAAAGAGGTTGGATTCTGGAGTTGTTATCGTTGTTGTTTGTCACCTTCTTAAAATGAGAATATTAAGAAGAAAAAAATCTAATAGCCATGCGTACTTGAGGAACCAGATTTTTTCGTTTGTGTTTTTACCAACTCCATGAAAATCTGCTGATATTTCATTATTGGAGATGGCCTTGGGTTCTCAACAATTAAACAAAAGTAGCACAAGAGATGCATGTGTCTGCATGTGTATGTGTGTATACACAAATGTTCATATTAGGTATTAAAGTATATCACTACATATATACACACATACTTCACTGCTACATATATGTACATACATCTATACATGTATATGTGTATATGTTTATACATATACGCACATACTTACATAATTGGAGCTTCTGTATCTTTGTGTCTTGTCTGCTTCTGTCTGCTAAATAAATCAAACCTCATTCCTTCAAGTGGGGCAGCTGGTAGTATGGTAGAGAGGGCCTGGAATCATGAGGACCTCAGTTCAAATCTGACCTCAGACACTGACTAGCTGTATAACCCTGGGCAAATCACCTCACCTTTACTTACCCTAGTTTCCTCGATGTAAAATGGGGGTAATAATAGTACCTATCTCATAGAATCTTTGTGAAGATCAAATGAAATTAAATTTGTGAAAGCACTTAGCACAGTGCCTGGCACAAAGTAGGTACTATGTAAAGGCTTATTCCCTTCCCCCCAAAGTGGGACCAATGAACCTAGTATGGAAGGAAAGAAAAGGAAGTAACTGGGGAGAGGCAAGGTAAAATGGATGTGAGTAGGTATCCTTAGATTATAAATGGAGCCAAAAAGATGTTCTCAAGAATGAAATTATGAAGATACAAGTAGAAATTATTCCAATGAGGAAAAATGAGAGAATTTAATAGAAGACAGATTTTATTTTAGGCACCAAGCAGCATGAAGAAACATTATGAGATGCTTAAGAGGCAAAACCACAAAAAAAGAGTGACTCTTCATGATTACAAGGAGTCTTGGAGGAAAAAAATAGCATGTCCACAGAGACTGCAAGAATAGCTGGAAAAAATTTAAATAAGAAATAATAAATGAAATTATAAGTAAAATAAGAACTTTAGAGGAAAGAAGTAGAAAAATAAAGAACTTAGGATAAAAGGTCAGAAAAACCTTATTCAAGTAACAAACTGGTTGAAAATTAGAGTATCTGCTATAAAGAAATAGTAATATGGAAAACAGGTCAAGGAGAGATAATTTAAGAATAATAGTAATAATAACAACAATAATGACATTTGTATAGTACTTTACAATTTGCAAAGCACTTTATAAATACTATCCTATTCTCATAACACTGGGAAATAGGTACTATTATTAACATCCTCATTTTACAGATGAGGAAACTGAGGCAAAGGTTAAGTGACTTGTCCCACATCACACAGCTAGCAAGTGTCTGAGGCCAGATATGAACTCAGATCTTCCTGATTCCAGGTCCAGGCTCTATCCTTTATACTACATTTTAAGAAATCATAAATGAAAACTACCAAGATTTACTAGAAATAGAAAGCAAAGCAGAAAAAAAAGAAGCTACTAATCACTCTGGGGAGAAAAAAAATGAAAACTCCCAGAAAAGTGATTGCCAAGATTGAGGGCTTCCAGGTCAAACCATCAGAAAGATTAAATTCAAACACCAAGGAACACACAGCTAGGATCACATACAACTTGGCAATAACTATTATAAAGAAAAGACGATCTTCGAATATCATATTCTAAAAGACAAATGATTTAAGAGTTACAGTCAAGTATATATCACCTTGAAAATTTTAGTATAATCCTGGGACTGAGGGGAATGGAGAATGGACATTTAGTGGAATAAAGAACTTTTAAGCATTCTTGGTAAAAAGATCAAAGCTGAGTAGAAACCTTAAATTGCAAGTAAGAGGAAGATAGAAAGAAAAATACAGTTAAGCAATTCGAAGGGACTAAACAATGATGAAACATTTACATTGTAATAAAAGAAACCAATGAACCTTAAAAATCCTAGTGTCTTCAAAGGTCACAAAGCAAAGAAAATGAAACAAGTACAAGAACTAAAGATGGTCTTGTTCTGTTCTGATGGTTCTAAGAAAGGAAAGGAAAGGGGAGGGAAAGGGAAACACTCTGGTTAAGCAATAAAAAGGAAAGGGATGGAATTTACTGTGTCACAATTGGGGTGAATAAGAATGAAAGTATACAAATATGAAGGAGTGGGAAGAATGGCATCACATGGACCTTACTCATCCAACCAGACAAAAGAGAATAGGGCATGCACTCACACATACACACTCAAACATACAAAAAGTTTGGTGTAGTAATATATTAATCCCAAATAGAGAAATAGGCAGGGAGAGGGAAAGGGAAGAGAGAAAGTTAAGAGGAAGGGTAGAATCAGGGAGGAATCTGTCACAAATAAAACAAATCTCACTTTTAGAGGATGGATTGTAAAGGGGGAATTAAAAGGAAAGAAAGCCAGTGTAAGAACCAATGACCAAAACCTGGGTGAGAAAAAGAGAAGAGGGGTAATAGAGCAGAAGCAAATCACTAGAACTGATCATATTCCTTCTCATTCATGACCATGATCTTTGAAAACAGGACAGAGAGCAAAAAGAGGAAGGGATATAAGAGGGAAATGAGGGAGGGAAATATACAATTAACAATTAGAAATGTGAGTGGAATGAATTCACCCATAAAACAGAAGAGATAGAAAAATGGATTAGAAAACAAAAGCCAACATTTTATTTATAAGAAATATTCTTGAAACACAATGATTTACATAGAGTTAAAATTAAAAGTTGGGGCAAAATATATTATGCTTCATGTAAACTAAAAAAAAAAAGGATAGTAGTTATGATCTCAGACAAGGCAAAAGCAAAAATAGATGTTAAAAGAGATGAACAGGGAAACTATATTATGTTTTAAACTATATTATATGAAATTATATATATATATATATATGCTTAAAGGGATTTCATTGACAATGAAATAATATAAATGCATGTACATATTATATAATATGTGTGTATATATGTATATACACACACATATATGTTTATATACACACACACTAAATGGCATAGCATCTAAATTACAGTGATAGCAAAACTACCATTGTATCTTTGTTTGGAAATCTTGATGTGCCATCCCTGCCCCCACCCCACAGAACTATACAAATGAAACAAAAAGACAAGTATGAAAGATCTGACTAGAAAATTAGAAAAGTTGTAAATGATAGACTTCTGATGGTTACTGAACGGAAAGAGGAAAGAGTATACATATTCTCAGCTGGACATGGAATATTACCAAAATTGACCCTATGTCGTAAGGAATAAAGACCTCACAAAAGATGCGAGAATAAAATGAAAATATTAGACATCCATTCCTGACCACAATGCAATAAGAATTATTTATATGTAACAAAAAGATTTTGAAAAAATTTCATGGAGATCAAATAACAGTTCTAAAGAGTTGGTAAGTCAAAGGGAAAAAAATCATAGAAATGATCATCTCTTTAAAGAAAATGACAATGAGACAAGACACCAAAACTTTTCGGAGCCAAAGCATGCCTTAGTAGAAAATTATGACAAAAACCCCACTTTTATCCATAAAAAAGAGAAAGAACAGACTAATTAGATTGCAAATTTTTTAAAAGAGAGAAAAACAAAAATTAAAATGACTAAATAAGCATAAGATAAAAATAAGAAAAATCAAAGAAGAGCTTAACAAAATTAAAAAAAAAAACACATCCCCTGAATTAACAAATAAAACTAGGAGTTAGTTTGGTTTAATGCATAAAATAGATAAAACATGAGTTAATATTATTTGTTAAAGATTTTTAAAACAAAATGAATAACATTAAAAATAAAAAGTATAATTTGTAAAAGTTGAAGAGGAAACAAAGGAAATTATTAGCAAATATGTTGTCCAATTATATGCCAAAAATAATAAATGAAATTAAATTGAAGAATATTTACCAAAAAATATGAAATACTCAGATTTTATGGTAATAAACTTTGGACACCTTAGGACCTTTAATCAACATGATTCTCAAATAAATTTCATCAGATTTATAATGAAACAAGCTACTCACCTTCTGATAGAGAGGTAACAGACACATAGTACAGATTGAGACTTTTTTTTTGACATGACCAATGAGGAATTTGTTTGTACTTGACTATACTTTCATAAAAAAAAAAAAAAAAGGATTTTGTTTTACTTACTCATTGTGTGAGAAAGAGGGTGGTGCGGCAGTTAAGGAGAGGCTGGAGAGGGAAAAGGTAGATTTCTATTTGAAAAAAATGTAAATTTTGAAAAATTAAAAGAAGGTCACTGTGTGCCTAAGGAGTAGCTTTGTTCTATCTAAAATACTATGTTAAATTTGGTGCACCAAATTTTATCAGACATAGAAAAGCTGAAGCTTGTCCAACAGAGGATGACTAGGATGATGAGAGATCTGAGGAATAGACAAAACAATCCTTAACTGAAGGTACTGGGAATGTTTAGGCCATCAGCAGCAATTATGACTAACTGTATTGCCCAAGCAAAGATTTCTCTATCTTGTCCACTGAGATATCAAGATAACATGAAAGCTTTTGTCAAATATCCTTCTAAAATAATAGTAGTTGTTCAGTAAATGTTTGTTGGATGAATTAATTTTATTATCATTTGGCATAGACCAAAAGGCATATATGCACATAGTTCTCAAATGCTAGGGATTACTGTAACTACAATCTTTGTATCCTGTATGAACAGGCCTGAAGTAGGTTAGAGTTTGTCATATTCTAGTTCAGATATAATGACTTCCTATGAGTTTTATGTTGCTAAATAATAGGCAATTACAGGTTCACCAGTGTAAGCTGACAAGTTTCTACTAGTCAACTCTAAATTCCTACGCAGCAATGTACTGAAGCCAAATTCCTAAATTATCATACTGTAATAGGATAATATATGCTTGGCTATATTTAATTAAACAATATTCTTGCTCTGCTTTCAGTCAACTATCAGGTTTCTATAAAGGATAACAATACTAGTTAGGTTAGAAGCACTTATAAAAGTAGATTTTTGTGCTGTGTTTCATCATAGCTTTTCCCTTTGATATATAAAGAAAATACATCAGACACATTAAAATACATTAAAGACATTAGTTAGTTTTATGTCACTATCAAAATGGGATTATAGATTGACCAATCCAATATATTAGCAGATAGATTTAAATGTAATTTCTGCTTAGTAAATTAAAGTGTGCCAACTTAGGGTTTTATTTAAAGTTATTTCAAATTAAATTTAAATTTTTATTTATTTAAATGTATTATTCAACTTCTTTATTATGTCTGGGGAAAAATAACAAAAGCTATTAATCAGTCACCAAGTATTTTTTTTAGTACCTACTATGTGCCAGCCTGGCACAATGCTAGATGCCAAATGTTATTGAAATATTTGTCAATTTTGAAGTTAGAAACTCAGGGGTAATTTTATATCCTATTACTTGTTCCTGAACATTTACAATCATTAGAAAGATCTGGGATTTTTATCAGGCATGGTAAGAGCCTACTAATTGGTCTCCTCATTGGGTCCTGTTGTTCCCCACTCTAATCCATCTTGCACAGTGACAGCTTCTAAATCAATTTTTTTAAATGCCTACTATGTGCTAGGCACTGGGGATACAAAAAGAGTCAAAAGACAGTAGTCTTAGTGTCTTAGTATATGGTTTTTTAATAAAAAATCTTGTGTTACAACTTGATTTCCTTCATTCAGTTAGTTATTTGCTCTAGTCCTATAATTTCACTGGTGAAGGGAACCCCCAGTGTGGAAACTACTTTAATCGATTTAGGTCAGCAGTGTGTCTGTAACTAAAAATAAAAGCGAGTTACCTGGGACACTAAAAGGTTAAGTCACTTGCCCATGGTCACACAGCTAGTATATGTCAAAGGCAGGAATATGGACCCAGATCTCTTTGGTTCCAAGGTCCACTCTCTACTGTAGCATTCTGCTTCTGTATCAGGAAGCTAGGTGCCAGAGTGCACAAGCCACAACGTTGGAGTCTGAGAGACACAAGTACTGCCTCGACACTTCCTTAGCCATGGCACACTGGACAAGTCAATAACCTCTCTCAGTCTGCTCCACCACACTGGGCAGAAGTGATGGGCAGAAGTCAAATTATGAGAATACAAGTCATTCCCCAATTGATAAATAATCAAAGGGTTTGAACAGGCAGTTTTCAGATGAAGAAATCAAAGCTCTCTATAATCATATGAAAAAATGCTCTAAATCACTATTGATTAGAGAAATACACATTAAAACAACTGAGATACCATCTCACACCTATTAGACGGGCTAATATGACAGAAAAGGAAGATGATAACTGTTTGAGAAAATATGGGAAAATTGGAACACTAATTCATTGTTGGTGGAATTGTGTACTCATGTAACACCAATGTGATACCCATAGCAACTTCTACGAATATGCATATGTATTCCCAGGGTTTGTTTGCAAAATAAAATAAACCCTCCTCCTCCAAGACAAAACCAAAGTATTTATTTGGGAAATTGACATTAGGATACCAAAAATCAAGGTTTAGTAAGATACTCGTCACCAATCCAGGGAGCAAGTGATCTCTCTGTCAAGCCTCCCCACAAGTAAGTTCCTCTAGGCAAGTTCTTCCCTCCATCTGCTTCTCTCTCAGCCCAAATCTCTCTCCAACTACACCTATACCTACACCTACATCCATACCTATACCTACACCTCTTCCTTCAAGCAATACAATATGTATACTGTTTCCAATCAAATACTTGAATGGCTTAGTGCTGAGAAACTTGGAAATCAACACTTAATTGAAAAGTGTGGGGATCCCTGTGGCTCAGAACCTAGTTGGCTCTGCATTAGGGCTCATGTGAGGCCTCCATGAGGGCTCCATGGGCAGGGAAGAGCTTATATCCCACTAACCTTACAATTGATTCAACCATTCTGGAGAACAATTTGGAACTATGTCCAAAGGGCAACCAGACTGTGCATATCCTTTGATCTAGCAATACCACTACTAGGTTTATATACCAAAGACCCAAAGGTACAAAAAATATTGATAGCAGCTCTTTTTGTGGTGGCAAAGAATTGGAAATTGAGGAACTGTTCATCAATTGGGGAATGGCTGAACAAGTTGTGGTATATGAATATAATGGAACACTATTGTTCTGTAAGAAATGAGCAGGCAGATTTTAGAAAAACCTGGAAAGATTTATATGAACTGATGCTGAGTGAAGTGAGCAGAACCAGAACATTGTATACAGCAACAGCCACATTGTGTGATGATTAACCATGATAGACTTAGCTCTTCTCAGCAATACAATGATCCAAGACAATTCCAAAAAACTTGTGATGGAAAATGCTAACCACATACAGAGAAAGAACTATGGAGTCTAAATGAAGATTGAAGCATACTATTTTCACTTTTCTTTGTATTTTGTTTTTTCTTTCTTGTGTTTTTTCCCTTTTGTTCTGATTCTTCTTTCACAACATGACTAATGTAGAAATATGTTTAACATGATTGTATGTGTATAACCTATATCAGATTGCATGCTGTCTTGGGGAAGAAAAGAGGAGAGGGAGGAAGAAAAATTTGGAACTCAAAATTTTACAAAAATGAATGTTGAGGGGCGGCTAGGTGGCACAGTGAAAAGAGCACCGGCCCTGGAGTCAGGAGGACCTGAGTTCAAATCTGACCTCAGACACTTAACACAAAAACTAGCCATATGACCTTGGGCAAGTCACTTAACACTAATTGCCCTCCAAAAAGCAAAAGAAAAAGAATGTTGAAAACTATCTTTACATGTAATTTGGGGAAAAAAAATACTGTTTAGAAAAAAAAACAGTGCTGGGCAGAGGCCAAATTTTCTATGACTGTCAGAAAATGTCACCCCGATACTCTACCCTGCCCAGTGAAAGGGCTTGCTATCCAGAGAGGTGTGAATTATCATGGAGGTATTCAATCAGAATCTGTCCTAGGACCCCAGTTCTGGAAAAACTCCATGTCTTCTATGAACTCTATATTTCCCTGATCCATAGTCATATTACCTTGACAAAATGGGGTTGCCTCCCCACAAGAAGAGGGAGAAGCACACTTGAATACTGTACATAATATTTATTCTTCACATAAAATTCACAAAAGCAGCAATGATTTGGATTACTCTATGTGGGCTCTCCTAGAGGGAGACGGTTTCCAAATAGTGTTTGGGAGTCCCAAATCTAGGACTCCTAGGAAGGGTCTCCATCTTCCAGCCTTTGTGTTGGCTGTCCCTCTCCACTCCAATTTCTGAACTGCCTTCCTTCCTTACCTCAACCTTCTCATAGTCATAGTTAGCATTTACATAGGACTTTGAGGTTTACAAAGTGCTTTGTAAATGTTATCTCATTTTGTCCCAATGACAACCTAGGAGGTAGGTGCCAGTATTATATCCCCATTTTACAGAAGAGGAAACTGAGGCAAAGGCTAAATGACTTACCCAGGGTCACACAGCTAATAAATGTCTGAGGCTGGATTTTAACTTAGGTCTTCTGACTCCAAATCACTCTATCCACTACAGCCACCACCTAGCTGTCCCAAGGAAACCCTTTCTTCCTTTAAGATGCAGCCCAGGCCTCTTCTTCATGAAGCCTATTCTGATCTCCACAACTGCCTTTCTTCTGAAATTGTCTTAACTACTTTGTATATGTTTATGTTTATTCACTTTTTATTTATGCTGTGTATATTTTTATAGGTACTTATTATATTCCCCCTTTGGAATTAAAATTCCTTTCCAGCAGGGATTGTTTCATCCTTTGTACCTGTATCTCATCACCTAGCACAAAGCCTGGTGCTAACTCATGCTTAGCCCTTAATGTCCCTCCTCCTGTGATTTGGGACATAAGCATCATTAATATATTGTTATATTAATAAGTATTACATATAATTTTGTACAGAATTATTATATTAATTATTGGAATTAGTCAAAAATCATATACTGTTGTTATTATTATTATTACATTATATATAATTATTATCATTCCTACACAAAGGGGAGGTAAGGAAATACACATTTATATAGCAGCTAGGTGGCACAGTGGGTAGAGTGCTGGGCATGGAGGCAGGAGGACCTGAATTTAAATCCAGTACTTACTAGCTCAGTGACCCTGGGCAAGTCACTTCACCCTCTTTGCCTCAGTTTCCTCATCTGGGAAATGAGCTGGAGAAGGAAATGGCAAACTACTACAGTATCTCTGTCAAGAAAACTCCACCAGATTGAAACAAAATACCTGCCCTTTTTCGTTTTCTTGTTTGCTTTTATTTCCTCTTTCCCATTGTTCATTCCATCTGTTACAATCCTTCTTTATAACCTGACTAATGTCTAATGTGAAAGTATTTGCAGATCCTATACTTGATTGTATGCCGCCATGGGGGGAAGGGAGGGAGGGAGAGAAAATTTGAAACTCAAGGAATTGTGGAAATGAATCTTGTATACTAAAAGTAAACAAATTAATAAAGATCAAAAAAAAAAGGAAACCAAATGGGGTCACGGAGAGATACACATGACTAATCAACCGAAAAAAAGGACACCTACTATGTGCTGGGCCTGTGCTAAGTGCTTTAAAAATATTATTTTATCCTCACCACAACCCTGCAAGGTAGGTGCTATGTATTATCATCATCTCATATTGAGGAAACTGAAGCAGAGGTTAAGTGACTTGCCTAATGTCACACAGCTAGCAAGTGTCTAAGGTTGAATTTGATCTTAGGTCTTCCTGACTACGGGCCCTGACTCCATCCACTTGGCCACCTAGCCACCCCTAGCACAGTTCTCAATTGATGTTCTAGTCACATTTAGTAGGGCCAATCTTTGGAAGGCTCAAGAACTCTGGACCCAGTAATCTGTGGTGTGGGGCTTGGACTCAGGATCCCACGTGAGAAATCCTAAAGGCTGGTGCTTTTCTGTTCACTGCCCTGTTCTTGGCAGTGCCCTCCAAATAGCTCATCTGGGAGCAGGGACAATAGATAGCCAGTGGCAGGCTCCACTGAAGACAGCCTGAGCCTACTTTGTCTGAGTCTGGTGACCTCCAGATCTCTGGGTCAGCTCTCATCTCACTGCACTTTTCACAATTCTTTAATCTCACCCTAGCCACTGATGGCCAAAGCCACTCTTCAGATATCCTACATATATTACATATATTTTAAACATATATTTTACATGTATATTATATTATATGTAGATTTACTTTATATTATGTAATTTTATTATTTTATATTGCTTGTATTTTATTAAACACGTATTTTACATATATTACCATACATCACACACCTGGCAGACAGAACAAAATCACATCCTATATTCACTTATTTATTTGCATACAATAAATCAGATTACAGGTGCTTTGAGAGCAGAGAGGAACCATTTTTCCTTTTTTTTTTTGTCTCTCTGTTCCCTAGTAGTATATTGTACATAGTAGGCACTTTAAAACATTATACAATTTCCTGGGTTGAATTGACTATGTTAATGATAAATAGGAACAGGAGGGAGGTAACAGTGATCCTTGTGGAATTTTTAAAAGTGAGGAACAAGAATTTTCAGTGGCTCTCCAGCTCAATACAGAGAAAGAGGCATCCACATGCCTAATGAAAATTCAAATGCTCACCTTTCCATTGGCAGAATATAGGGAAAGGATTTCTTTTTAACCTTTTCTCATGAAATAAATTGTGAGAGGGAGAAGGGCATAAGCCTTGTAAAATAACTAGGAAAAAACATCTTAAAGAAAATAGCAGGCGGGTTGGGGGGATATTCAATAGAATCAATGAAGTGTACTGACCAGGGATGGGGAACCTGTGACATCGAGGTCACATGTGGCCCTCTAGGTCCTTAAGTGCCACCCTATTCAGTCAAGGATCTGTACTTGAGGACCTAGAGGGCCACATGTGGCTTCCAAGCCACAATACCCCACCCCTGGAGCAGACATTTAAATCCCTCCCCCTCAAAAAGGCACTTCAGTGGGCTGTCCCGAAGGCACTGCTTTATCCCAAGGGCTCTCTTCTAACTGTAAAGGGGAAAAAGAAGGCTGTCTTCTATGGCATCACATAAACTCTCCTTTCCAATTCCCTGCAAATGTTAATGTAAACTTATTCTCAAAGTCTCAGATTTTATTCTGCTCATGTTTTCGCTACTTAAAATTTTATAAGATGTTCATAAACCTATAATGCCATTTATAAACTCGAAGAGTACTTAAGAAACTTTTCAAGGGCACCAACTCCCCTCGTTTCAATCACAGTAAATCTCCTTGACATTAATAGGAATTCCACATGTGCAGAAGAAGGATGAAGGATCTCTTCAAACCTAAGTTGCTATAAAATGCACTAAAAATGCCTTGGGAGCCCCATTCATGCAACCCTGTAAAGTCAGCCCGAGCACAAGAAGCTATATGCAAAATGGGAACCTAATTTACATAGAAGTCCTCAGACCAGGAGCATAAAACCTGAAATCAATCAAAGGAATTCTTTTTGAAGACAATGCTTAGAGCCATATTCATAAAATATGCAAATTGGCATTTTGTCTATATGTGATTTTAAATATCTGTGAGAAGTCCACTGAGACAACCTTGAGATTCTATATGACTTGAGAACAGAGAGTCAGAGCTAAGTGAAATGGTCCAACAGGTCAAATTTCTCTTCCGTGCCCCTCAATCTCCAGTTTCTTCATTCTCCTCTGTCCCTACATGCGCACTTAAGTCCAATTCACTTGCATGTCATGGCATGTCACAGCCCTCACTGAGAATGAGGAACAAATGACAACAGTATGCTGGCCAGGACTCTCCACTGTGGGTAGGGAGCCTAGACTTCTCTTTTCCTCTCTCCCTGTAGCAATTCAATTTCATTCAATTCAGTAAGTGTCTATTAGACATCTATTTACTATGTACATGTCAGCCTTCAGGGGTGGGGAACCTGTAGCCTTGAGGTCACATGTGGCCCTCTAGGTCCTCAAGTGTGGCCCTTTGACCTTTTCACAGTGAGGATTGGTTTCAGTCAAAGGGCTGCACTTGAGGACCTAGAGGGTCACATGTGGCCTTGAGACCACAGCTTCCCCACCCCTGTACTAGACATTGGCAATACAAAGACAAAAACAGGACAAAAGACTTTTCAAGAAATTTAATATTCTTCTGGGTGGAAACAATATGTACACAGATAACTAAATGCAAAATATTAATAGCATTTATATAATGCTTCAAGGTTGGCAAAGTACTTTATAAATATCTCATTTAACCGTCCATTTACAGATGAAGAAACTGAGGCAGACTGTGGTTTAGTGAGTAGCCCGAGGGCACGCAGCTAGTAAGTGTCTGAGGCTGGATTTGAACTCAGGACTTCCTCTCTCCAGGTCCAGTATTCCAGGTGGAAAATGCTAAGAACTGGAAGGATCATGAAAAGTTTTTTGCTTCCCTGTCCTAAGTAATACTCTCTCAGGACCCTATTCTTTCATAATAAAATTATTAACTACTTTGAGCTAGAGTATCAAGGGCAGTTAATGGTTTATGTTATTGCTACCAGATGTCTTTTGAAACAGTTATCCTCAATGTTTTAAACCAAAACAGATGAGTAGAATAAAAGAGTTTTGGTCAGGGAAGGCTTTTCCACTGCCATTCAAATTATATTACACAGTAGAGCACGTTTAAGCTACACCCCAGATCTGACAGATTGGTTATACCCACAATTCACTTCATTTGGATTTCATTGTTTAGGTCTGGAAATATGTATATGTATGTACATTTATGTATGTCTAGGTATACATGTATTGTGTATATGAACACAGAAACTTTTACATATTGAAAAAGGTTATATAAACCATTATACAAGATTACCCTTTTTGGGAGGTGGCTAGGTGGCACAGTGAATAGAACACAGGCCCTGGAGTCAGGAGGACCTGAGTTCAAATCCAGCCTCAGACATTTAACACTTACTAGTCATGTGACCTTGGGCAAGTCACTTAACCCCAATTGCCCCTCAAAATAAAAGGCAAAAAAAAAAGATTACCCTTTTTTCAGCTAAAAAGGAGATGGATAAAAATAAGAATCTGATACAAAATTTAGCTTATGTCATAACTGAACAGTAGTTAAAATATAATGTCTGGAAAAGAAATAGGAGTAAGGAGTTCTGAGTTTTATGTGCTCTTTACCAAGGCCTTAACCACCATATTCTTAATCTTAGAAATGAAAATAATAGCATCTTCCCCTGCAAAACCTCCCCAAGATACTAATGCCAAAAATAGATCCAAGCTTCTCAGAAAAAAAAAAGCAAAGCAAAACAAAATATTTTATAAATAGAAATTGTATTTTTTTTCCTTAAAAATCTCAATGAGCAAAGAAGATCACATCAACCACTGTGTGCTCAATAAATTAGTAGACTAGCTGAAGGGAGCCTAAAGTACTTTCCCTGAAGATAAAGGTCCTCCTTCCTATAATGTTTTTTCTTCACTGTGGCCTAAGGGTGATCCTAGGTCCTCAAGGATTACGCCAACAGAGCATAAAGACCATGTGACCCCTCTGCTCAATAACCACTAGCAGCCTCAAGGATAAAATATAAATTCCTCTGTTTAGCTTTTAAAGCCTTTAAACAACCTGGCCCCAACCTAGCTTTCTGACCTCATTGGACATTACTCCCCCTCCTGCAAACTTCGATCCAGCTAAACTGGTTTTGTCTCTGTGACTCATGCAAGAAACTCTATCTCCCACCTCTGTGCCTTTGTATTGGCCATCCCTCATGCCTGGAATGCCTTCCCTCCTTATCTCCATCTCACAGACTCTCTGTCTTTCTTTAAAATGAAGTTCAAGCACTTTCTTCTACATGAAACCTTTCCTGTTCTCTACAACTATTAGTGTCCTCCCTCTCAAGCTCCCTTGCATTTTACAACTTCATATATATTTTTACTTGCTCTCTTTACCTTTATGTTGTACATATTATATGTACTCGTGGTCTCCATTAGGACATAAATTCTTTCCAAGTAGTGGTTGTTTCATTCTTTGTTTCTGGGTCCCCACTCTATCTTATAACTCCAAAACTTGCTCTTCATGCTCATTGTGACCTCTAATCCCTCCACTGCTTGGCTCTTTCTCAGGTCATGATCATCCCTTTGGGGGCCATCTCCAGTCAACCTGATCTATATCTGGCCACTGAACCAGATGGCTCTGAAGGAGAAAGTAAGGCTGGTGTCTTTGCACAGCCCTGCCTCACTTAAATCCGATGGCATCACCTCCCCGATGTCATGGTCCTCTTGGAGAATGAAGGACAAACAGCATCACCCCTGAACTGGCTACACTCTTCTCTTCTTGCCATCTTGGCCCTTTGGTGAACCAGTTGAATTCCACATGCTTCTCCTCCAGTTGAATCCTTGCTCTTTTATTCTAGTGAAGATTTTGTCTGGCCACACCCCAAGCTTGGCTTGCTCTGACTATCCACATGTGGATGAACAAAGCTGGACAAAATCATAAAACTGAACTGACTAGGTCCACTACAAATTCATATCACCGAATCTCAGCAGGGCCCTCACCACAGCAAGGCAATCCTAATTGATGCATTGTCCCACTCACTACAGAGGATCTTCCAAACCTTTCTCATCACTCCTCCAACCTCTCACAACTTCCTCTCTCCCTACCTCTCAGTTGAGATCCTTGCCTCATTGGTCACTGAAAAATGTGAGGCCATTTTCTGTGAGCTCCCTCCTTTCTCCTCCTCACCTCAAACCACCCAGACCCCTTCTGCCACTATATCCTCCTCCTCCATTTCCCATGAAAGATGGACTTTCTTCTTGCCAATGCAAACCCTCTACATATACGAGTGATCATATTCTATCCTATCTCTCCCTCTATATCATCCCTACATTCTCACTCATCTTCAATCTCTCCCTGTCACTAGCTCCTTCCCTACTGCCCACAAATATGCCCACATTTTCCCCCCCAACTTAAAAACAAACCAACAAAACAATGCTCACCTGATCTATCTACACCTGCTAGCTATCATATGATATTCCTTCTCCCTTTGGGGTCTAAGCTCCTCAGGGACATCTTCAATAGATGCCTCCACTTCCTTCCTCTTACTCTCTTCTTAACTATTTGCAATCTAATGGTTTGCATGATAGCATATGTATAACCTCTATCAAATTGCTGACTGCTCAGTAAAGGAGGAGGGGAGGGAGGGAAAGGGGAAATTTGGAGCTCAAACTTAAAAAATGAATGTTAAAAATTGTCTTTACAGGTAAAATATTGTTTAACTATTTGCAATCTATCTTCCAACTTCATCCTTCAACTAAAAATGCTCTCTCCAAAGTGACCAGTGATCTCTAAAATGCCAAATCCAAAGGCCTTTTCTAAAACTTGATTCTTCTCTACCTCTCTTCAGCCTTTAACATCATTGACCCCCCTCTTCTCCTTGATTCTCTCTTCTCTCTAGTTTCCCATTTCTCCGCTGTCTTCTGGCTCTTCTCCTGCCCGTCTGATACCTTCTTCTTGTCTCCTTTGCTGAATCTGCCATCCAGCTCCTGCTAACCAGGGGGTGTCCAGGAGTCAGATCCATTGTTAAATTTTCAATATGAGCATTTTCACCTAGGAAATCAGCAAGCTACAAATCAGGGCCTGATTTATTGTTTTACTGATTGCCTCAACATAAGAAAGTTATGGAGAAAATATTAACAAATGTTTATTAAATTTGGAGTCAGTTGTTAAATATTTGCCATTTGGGGGAGTAAATTTAATATTTATTGTCTCCAAGTGTCCCCAAGGTTTTGTCTGGGGCTTTTTTCTCACTGACTCTGGGGACAACTGGAAATTCTCTCCCTCCTCATCTCCACCTCCTGCCTTCTTTGACTTCTTTCAAGTTTTGGCTCAAGTCCCATCTTCTACAAGAAATGCCTTTCCCAGTCCTCCTTAATTTCAGGACTTTCCTTCTGGGACTACCCTCAATTTCTCCTGTATCTATCTTATTTATACATAGTTGCTTACATATTGTTTCAACTACTATTAGCCTGGGAGCTCCTTGGGGGCAGGGATTATTTTTTGCCCTTCTTTGAATCCCTAGGATTTAGAACAGTGCCTGGAATATAGTAGGTGCTTAATAAATACTTGTTAACTGATTGATAGTATCTGTACCTAGCAAATTCTTCCAAGCTAAAAGACTTTGAGTCTTGCTCTTGGCAACAGGCCATCTTGTTCTCCAAGGACCAGCCTTACTAAGCGATCCATTCAGTTGCAGTGGCCCTAAGATATGAAGGGAGTTTCACAGAAGAATTAGACCAGCACTGAATAAATGCTTGTCGATTGATTAATTTAGCTAATGGCTCTCATTGGCACTCACGTAAGGGAAGGTTGTGGCTAAACTTGAGACATGTAACAGTAGAAGTCAAAAAGGGGGTGGCAGGAACAACAGGGAAAAGATAATTGAGTCACACCTGTTACCCTAACCCGGGATCAGCTAACATCTCCAACCAAGACAGGAAAAGATGGGGAAGAGATATATCTGGGAATGTCGTCAGAGATTTGGACTTGATTGTCCTCAAGCTATAGCAGGAAGAAGAACATCTTGTCATAGTCTTGGCTGCCCTCTGGCTTTTCAGAAGAATATAAATTCCTCCAGTATAATTGAAATACAGGGGAGACTGGCCAATGAGAGCCCAGTCCTTACACCACATGCACTATGCCTTGCCTGGTATCAGTCCACATGGAGACATAGCAAGCCTGCTTCTGGAAATGCAGAACCCTTTCCCTCTCTTATTAAGAGCATGCACAGGCATTCTGGCTATTTCCTCCATTGTCAAAAAGCATTTTAATTGTCTGCTAAGCCAGAATTGAGTGTGCATACAAAAGCTTCAACAGAGAAACTCAATCTGTCTTCACTGGTAGTTTTCAAGTGAGAAGAGCAAAAAAAAGACATAAGCTTCTGTGTGGAGAGAGGGAATGTCAAGAGTAGCCTGTTGTTACGACTACTCTTTCTCCTACCTGCCCTATCATGTGGCCCTGAACACATGGTACCAACTCTGTTTTTTTTTCTCTGTTGTGAGTACTCTTTCTTGATCCTAGAAATGGAACAGATCAGGTCTGATCTTGGGAGGTTTGAAAGGATGGAACAGTCAGAGATCCAGCAATTGGAGTTCATAGAATCTATTGTTTAGCTACAACAGCCAAGCCCAGAGAAAAGCCAGTCCTGTGTAGTGATCTATTGGACCCATCCAGGTTTTATCAGAAGGTACTCAGATGTCTCCAGTTGGCTTCTTCTGATGTCATAAGAAGTGGAGAAGGTAGAAATGTATCACATGGAAGGTTCTATGTATAGAAGATTCCACAAGGGAGGGGAGGGATGGATCCCAGGCCAAGAGCAGGAGGCAGGTCCAGAGTAGAGACAGGCTATTGCAAAAAAAAAGACTAGGCCAAAAAAAAAGCCAGGATTTTTTTTTGTACTAACCCACAAAGCATCACTAGACAGGCATTAGGGGGATGAATTTTTTGGACATGATGACCCTCGGGACAGATATAATACCAACAAATAAAAACAGAATCCTAACATTTATGCTATATAAAATTAAAGTTAACAAAAAGTTTAAAATGTTCTTATCTAACTTCTCTTAAGGTCGTTATGTAAAATACAGATCTGGCATTTAGAACTGGAAAGGGAAAAGATGCATAAACTGTTCAGTTGACTGGATCTGTTACATTAATTTCTCAGTGTGTGAAGGAGTGGGTTACCCCTTGAATGGTAATGGAAAATTAGCTTCTTTATTTCTTCATTAAGACTGTGGGAGTAAAATTAATGCTCTCATGCACTTTCCCAAATTAATAGAATATATCTTTATTAAAGTGATAAATATACATACATACTTTTCTTGGTTGATTGAATTCTCTAACTTAATTAATCATTGCCAAAGAATTTTAGAGCTAGAAAGAGCCTTAGGAATTATATAATCCAATCCTCTTGCTTTAGAGATGAACATACTGAGACTGACAGGTGAAGTGATCTGCCCTACATCACACAGTTAATGGTAGAGTCCCAATTAGAAGCCATCTCTCCTGACTCCTAGTACAATTCCACTGGAATCCAGAGTCCAAGACCATCCTGTTTGAAAAAAAAGAAAACAGATGAAACAACATTCAGGCTTTTCTTTAATACTCCAAGTATCTATATAGTGGATTATTTTTTCTTTTCCCTTTTCCATGTATTGGATAAGAAATAATCCTCGAGATGAGGTAGTCAGTACTCAAAATGGCTCTATGATCTCATCAATAATAAATCAATAGGGAGGGACAGAGTCAAGATGGTGGAGTAGAAGCACCACCTCCAAGCTGCTCCGGCTTCCACCTTCCCCAATCAATGTACAGAGGGGACTCTGAACAAACTTTGTTGCTGCAGAACCCACAAAATGACACAGAGAAGCTAACCTCCCACTGAGGACAGCCCGACAGGCTAGCAGGAATCAGCCAGAGCAGCGCTCTGGGAGTCAAGCCCAGCCCCACGCTGAGGCTTTAGCCCCAGGAAGGGCCTGACCAGCCACCGGCAGGAGGGACTCCAGATCAGCAGGAGCTGTGGAAGTCTCCAGAATCATCAACACATAGATGCAAAGGACAAAGTGAGAGGTCAGTGCAATCTGGACTTTGGGACCCAGTAAGTGGGAGTGTGTGGCTTTTGCGCCTGGGGCAAGAAGCAGCTGAGACACCCGGCACAACCAGCCAGCTAGCTCCAAGTGGCAGCTTCAGCTCCTGGCCTGCAAAGTGTAGGGGGACCAAGCGACCAGTCTGAGGGGTAATCGCTCTTGCTTTAACCTGCTTGGATCTGGATTGTGGTCTATGGTGGATGTCCTGGGGTGCATGACCAGCTTGCCAGAGCATGTGAAGGCCTCAGAGAGGGCACCCCTCTAATACCTCCTGCAGCTGAGAAAAACCCAGCATTTGGGAGGAAAGCTCCCCTGTCTGGTGGCAGAGTCCAACTGTGGCAAAAAGCCCAGGGGTCAAGTAACTGAGGGGCGACATGACCAGGCAAAGGAAACAAAGCAGACAGAAGATTCCAACATTAGACTCCTATTTTGGGGACAAAAAGGAGCAAAGCATGGAACAGGAGGAAAGCAGTGAAGTCAGAACTCCTGCACCAAAAGCTTCAAAGGAAAATATGAGCTGGTCACAGACCATAGAGGACCTTAAGAAGCAGATAAGAGAAGTGGAGGAAAAATTAGGAAGAGAAATGAGAATGATGCAAGAAAATTACAAAATGAGAGTCAACAGCCTGACTGAGGAAAATAACACCTTAAAAAACAGACTAACTCAAATGGCAAAGCAGACTCAAAAAGGCAATGATGAAAAGAATGCCTTAAAAACCAAAATTTGCCAGATGGAAAAAGAATCTCAAAAGCTCACTGAAGAGAATCATTGCTTCAGAATTAGATTGAAGCAAATGGAAGCTAATGACTTTATGAGAAATCAAGATGCTGTTAAACAGATCCAAACAAATGAAAGAATAGAAGGCAATGTGAAATATCTCATGGGAAAAACCACTGACCTGGAAAATAGACCCAGGAGAGATAACTTAAAAATTATTGGACTACCTGAAAGCCATGATCAAAGTAAGAACCTAGAAATCATCCTCCAGAAAGTTATCAAAGAAAACTGCCCTGATGTTTTAGAATCAGAGGACCAAAAAGAGGTTGAAAGAATCCACCAATCACCTCCTGAAAAAGATCCCAAAAAGAAAACTCCTAGGAATATTATAGCCAGGTTCTGGAATTCCCAGATTAAGGAGAGAATATTACAAGCAGCCAGGAAGAAACAATTTAAATATTGTGGAAACACAATCAGGATAACCCAGGATCTGGCAACTTCTACACTGAAGGATCAAAGGGCTTGGAATATGATATTCAGGAGGTCAAAGGAGCTGGGATTAAAACCAAGAATCACCTACCCAGCAAAACTGAGTATCATGTTTCAGGGGAAAATATGGTCATTCAGTGGAATAGAGGGCTTTCAAGCATTCTTGATGGAAAAACCAGAGTTGAATAGAAAATTTGACATTCAGATACAAGAAGCAAGAGAAGCATGAGAAGGTAAACAGGGAAAAGAAATCATAAGGAACTTATCAAAGTTGAACTATTACATTCCTACATGGAAAAACAATAATTGTAAGTGATGAAACTTTTCTCAGTATGAAAATAGTTGAAGGGAATAGAAATATATATGTCTATATATGAGGTTATATGGGCATATGAATACATATGTGAATGTGTGTATATATGTTTACAGATAGACATAGAGGGCACAGGACCAATTTAACAGGAAGGGATGATACTTAAAAGGTGAAATTAAGAGGTGAGAGAGGAATATAATGAGAGGAGATGGGGAGAGACAGAATGGGGTAAACTATCTCATACAGAAGAGGCAAGGGAAAATGGTTACAATGGAGGGGAAGAATAGGAAGGTAAAAGGGAATGGGTAAACCCTATTCCCATTGAATTTGGCTTGGGGAGGGAATTAAATACACACTAAATATCTCACCCTACAGGAGAATAGGGGGGAAGGGAGTGAGAGGGGGGATGATGGAAAGGAGGGCAGGCTGGGGGAGAGGGAAGTTAGAAGCACCCACTTTTGAAAAGGGACAGGAGAATAGAATAAGTGGGAGGTGGGATAGGAGGGAGGGAAATATAGTCAGTCTTTTATAATATATCTACTATGTTAGTGTTTTGCATTAGCCACATATGTACAACGTATACTGAACTGCTTATCTTCCCAGTAAGGGTGGGTGACAAGGGAGAAAGGGAATGTCAAAGTTTTAAAATCAAATGTTTAAATATATATACATATATATATGTATATATATTATTAATACTATTTTACATGTAATTGGGAAATAAGATATACAGGCACTGGGGCATAGAGATCCACCATGCCCTACTGGAAAAGTCTGAGGGGGTATGGGAGAAAATATGGGATAGAGCAGATTGGAGGAGAGGATATCCTGTGGGACTGCTATTTTGGGGTGGTAGGTAGGGGGAAAATGGGGAGAAAATTTGTAACTCAAAATCTGGCAGAAATGAATGATGTGCATCAGAAAAAAATAAAATAAAATTCATTTTGAACTTAAAAATAATAATAAATCAATAACTATTTATTGAGAAAGAGAAATGATCATTCATGGCTATGGTAGAAGCTAGGGAGGGTTTTTTTAAGGATAGAAGTGGTAGCAGCTGGGAATGCCCTATGACCAGTGAAATCCCAGGTCCAATTCTTTCCCATTGTATATTATAATCAACGACATTCATGTCCTTGACTGTGAGTTCCAAAATGGCAATGACTGCTTTATCTAAATTTTTTATTTCCCTCAGAGTGTACCTAGCACAATTCTGTACACACAAGGGGAATAATAAAATATGAATGATGACATGGACAGAAGGAATTGAAGGGAGGAAGACTCAGGCAGAGAAACCAATTTAAATGACTATTGTAGGAGCCCAGGTATAATACGATAAATACTGGAAAATTTAACAATCACTTTTACTCATTTAGGCTGTGTAAGTGATGTAGATACTAAAGAATTTTCCTGTTGATGTTTTATTTGGGAAGGGTGGCATGTGTATACAACACGTGCACAAATAAATAAATTAAAGGTAATTTGAGAAAAGAAAGAGATTAGCATGTGGGGGAATCAGGGAAGACCTCACAGTAGGGGTAATGTTATTGTTCAGTCATATTAAACTCTTCATGATCCCATTTGGGGTTTTCTCAACAAAGAGACTGGAGGGGTTTGCCATTTTCTTCTCTAGCTCATTTTACAGATGAAGAAACTGAGTAAACAGGGTAAAGTGACTTGCCCAGGGTCACACAGCTAATAAAAGTGTCTGAGGTCAGATTTGAACTAAGGTTCTCCTAACTCCAGGCCCACTGAGCCACCTATCTGCCCACATACTAGAGCTGAACTTTGAAGAAAGATAAGGATTTAGGAAGGTGGGATTGAGACAAGTGCTTTTGAGGCATGGGGGACAACTTAAGTGAATGTGTGGAGGTGTGATCTGACCTGTTAAATTCCAGGAGTTTGTTTTTGTTGCAATATACAGTACATGAAGGGCAGTGATATGAAATAAGGCTGGAAAAGTGGCTTCGGCTCATACTATGGAAGAAGTCTGGTATTTCATCCTAGATGTCATAGGGGGCCACCATACGAGCTGAGAAGTGACCAGGTTGGATTCATGGCTCTTAATCTTCCATCTTTCCCTCCTCCAGCTCTGTTCCTCATCTTCCCCATGATGTCTGGTTCTGTCAGTCCCTCCATCACACCTTGTCTCCCAGTGCTGACCTTACGATTGACTTGTTAAACTACATTCTACTCTTTAACCTTGAGTCTCTCATTCTCTTTTCATACAGAGACCCCGACCCCAGACTATCCCCACATCTACCTTCCCTGCTCCTTTAGTAATGATAATAATGGCTACCATTCATATAGAAGCACTTTATGAAGTGAGAAGAACCAGGAGATCACTGTGCCCAGTTAACAGCAAGGTCGTAATTATGATCAACTGTGAAAGACTTAGCTACTCTGATCTATAAATGATCCACGACAATTCCAAAGGACTCATGGTGAGATGTTATCCCCCTCCAGGGAGAGAACTGATGGACTCTGAGGGCAAACTGAAGTAGAGTTTTCCCACTCATTTTTTTTGCTCTCTTTGCAATATAGCTAATATGGAAATAAGTTTTGCATGATTTCACATGTATAATTGACACATTGTTGTTTGCCTTTTCAATGGGTGGAGGAGGAATGGGAGGGAGGAAGAGAATATGGAACTCAAAATTTAAAAAGAATGTTAAAGTAAATAAATAAATAATAGAATCTGAAGGAAGGGGGAAAAAGAAAGCACTTTATATGTATTAACTGTATCACATGACTATGCACACACTAAAAAACTATGTGTCTAATCTCAGCTGGACCCTCATTGCTACATAATAACCTCTTTTATTCCCTGATTGAATCTCTATTACACTCCCCACCACAGTTCTTCCAAATCTCCACATAGGGAAGAATACTGCATTTAGAGCAGAAGGGCCTGAGTTCAAATCCTGCCCTTACTACCTATTACCTAAGTGACTTTGGGCAACTCACCTTTTTTCTCTGCACTTCAATTTCCTTATCTATAAAATGATAGGGTTGGACTAGAGGGCTTCAGGGGTCCCTTCCAGCTCTAATTCTAGGGTCTTATGACCTCTTCCTTCCCTGAGACCCCCAACAATACTCCTTGCCCCCTCTTTCTCAGCAGAAGACTGATTCCAGCTTTACTTTTTTTACTTTTCTTAGAAACTCTTCTTCCACTCAAGAAGTGAAAACACCTCTACTCTGTTCCTCCTTCTCTCCTCTTTTGCTCTAGGCTCTGAAGAAGAGGCATGTCTTCTCCTTGCCAAAACCAGTCATTGTCCTTGTACCTTTAATCCTGTCCCTTCTAGTCTCCTCCTGGATCTTGCTCCCTTGGTTACTTCCTCCCTCTCTCATCTTCTATTGCTTTATCACTGGAATCTTCCCTGATGCCTAAGAACACTTCCAGAACATCCCCACCCCATTCTTTAAAAACAAATAACCTAGGGCAGCTAGGTGGCGCTGTGAATAGAGCATCAGCCCTGGAGTCAGGAGGATGAGAGTTCAAATTCAGCCTCAGACACTTTTACACACACACACACACACAAAACTAACCATGTGACCTTGGGCAAGTCACTTAACCCTAATTGCCCCTCCAAAAAGAAAAAACAACCTTCACTTGCTTTTGACATATACTTAAGCTTTCCTTTCTTTTGAAGTAAAATTCCTAGAAGAAGCCATCATCTGCACTTACTGCTTTTGTTTCCCTTATTGCCTGCTTACTGCTCATTCCTTTGTAAACCTGCTTTCTGACCCTAACATTATAAGAGGCTACTCTCCACCATTATAGTCTTTAGTCTGCTAAAGCCAATGACCTTTTTTCAGTTCTCAGCTTCCTCGACTTTTCTGCAGTTTTTGCCACTACTGACCACTCTCTTCTAGGCACTATTTCCTCCGATGGTTTTTGGATACTGCTGTCTCTTACTCTCTTCTAGTCTGACTCCTCAACCTCTTGTGTTGCAGAAGCAGCGTACATCAGTCTCTCAATAGATCAAGTCAACAAGGATTTATTGAGCATCTAGTATGTGCCAGACTCTGTGCTAAGTGCTAGAGATATAAAGAAAGGCCAAAATCTAGCCCCTGGGGGTGTATAGGTGACGTAGTGAATAGAGCACCAGGCCTGGAGTCAGGAGAATCTGAGTTCAAATCTGACCTCAGATACTTAACACTTACTAACTGTGGGACCTTTTGCAAGTCACTTAACCCCAATTTCCCTGCCTTCCCCCCTCTAAAAAGAAAAAAGAGCTAGCCCCTGCTCTAAAGGGGAAGGTCATAGTCTAATGGGGGAAAATAACATGCAAATAACTAAGTATAAACAAGGTTTTTTTTGTTGTTGTTCAGTCGTGTCCAACTCTTCATGACCCCATTTGGGGTTTTCTTGGCAAAGATACTGAAGTGGTTCACCATTTCCTTCTCCAGTTTATTTTTCAGGTAAGGAAAGTAAAGCAAACAGGCTGAAGTGACTTGCCCGGGGTCACATGGCTGGTAAGTGTCTGAGGCCATATTTGAAGTCAGGTTGTCCTGACTCCAGACCGGGTGTTCTATGCACTACATCACTAAGCTGCCCCTACAAACTATAACCTAGATAAATTGAGGAAAAACATTAGAATTAAGTCAGAACAAGAAAGGTTCCTGTTGAAGGTAGAATTTTAGCTGTGTGATAAGGGCCTACACCAGGGTAGTAGCAATTTTAGAGGAGAAAAGGAAGTATATACAAGAGATAAAGGTAGAGGGTAAAATCAACAGGACTTGGCAACTGATTAGATATCAGGGTGGAGGGAAGGCAAGAGAGAGTGAGTGGTCTTAGATAATAGTTAGGTCGTGAGCCTGGATGAGTGGAAAGATGGTGGTGCCCTCAACAGCAATTGGAAAATTGGGAAAGGGGAAGGATTTGAGAGGGAAGGTAAATTGTTCAGTTTTTGAAATTTTTCATTTAAACTGTCAATGGGACATAGTTTGAGATATTCACTAGGCACTTGGAAATGCAAGTTTGGAAGTTAGGAGAAAGGTTTGGACTTGAGATGTAGATTCAAGAATTCTCAACAGAAAGATGATAAGTGAATCTATAGAAGCTGATGAATGAGACCATTGAGTGGGATAATATAAAGGGAGAAGACTTGAGATGTAGATTCAAGAATTCTCAACAGAAAGATGATAAGTGAATCTATAGAAGCTGATGAATGAGACCATTGAGTAGAGGGCCCGGGACAGAGCCCTGAAGGACATATACCGTCAGTTAGCATAACCTGGATGAAGATCCATCAAATGAGGCGGGTATGAAAAGAATCAAGAGAGAGAAGAGTCTTGGAAACCTAGAGAGACGAGATGAATAAGAAAAGTATAATAAATAGTGCTAAAGGATGAAGAAGGAAGAAGTCATTAGATTCCTTTTTGGCAATTAAGAAATCAATGGTAACTTTGGAGGGATAGTTTGGGTCGATGATAAGGTTCGAGCCCAGAGTGTAGAGAATTAAGGAGAAAGGAGTGGAAAGAAAATGAAGGTATCTGTTGTAGATGGTCATCTCAAGGAATTTAGTTATCAAAGGATGAAAGATATAGAGATGAGTTAGGAGGAATGAATGGATCAAGGTTATTTGAGAATAGGGAAGACTTGGGCATTTGAATGCAGTAGGAAAACCACCAGTAGACAGGGAGAAATTGAAAAATAGAGAGCGGGGATGATAGAGGGGCCAATCTGATAGAGAAGATGGGATGGAATACTATCCCTTGTGCATGTAGAAAGGTTTGCTTTTTCAAGGAGGAAGGTCGTCTCTTCATGTGAGACAGGCTGAATATAGGAGACATCTAAATGAGGTGAGATAAGGAGAATTTATTAGGCAACTTCTATGTACCAGGCTACTGTACTATAAGGCCCATACTTGTACCTTAGTTATAGGTCTGGGATGAACATGGCAATCCACAACCTCAGACTCTATACTGGAAATAAATGAACCACTCCTAGAAGATCTGACAGCTAACAAAAAGAGACTCACTCATCCATGTACTATGAGTAGGGATAAAAACAAAACAGTTGCTGCCCTCAAGAAGCTTATGTTCTACTGGAGAAACAACAGGTACACACGGATGTAAATACAAAAAGTGATTATTAGGTAATTTCCAGGGAGGAAATTATTTGGGAGATAAGGAATATATACTGTATGCTTCAGCAGAGCAGAAGCTGGTTGAGGGCAGAGCGCGGTTTGGTGTTTCTCTTTTGTCTTTGTATTCCTAGCACCTGGCACAATAATTTGTACATGATAAGAGTCTGACTGAATTGAATTCTACTTCACAAGCATGGTATGTCCTTGGCAGGCTAGCTAGCTAACACTTTATGTAGTGCTTACTACATGCCAGGCACTGTGCTAAGTGAAAGGAATTATCTCATTTGATCCTCACAACAAGCCTAGGTTTTGTTGCTGCTGTTGTTTTTTAATTGTGTCTGACTCTTCATGGCCACATTTGGGGTTTTCTTGGCAAAGATACTGGAGTGCTTTGCCATTTTCTTCTCTACAGATGAGGAAATTGAGGCAAAAAGGGGTAAGTAACTTGCCCAGGGTCACATAGCTAGTAAGTGTGAGAGGCTGAATTGGAACTGAGGTCTTTCTGACTTCAGATCCAGTGCTCTATCCACTGCACAACCTAGCTGCCCATACTTGTACCTTAGTTATAGGTCTGGGATGAACATGGCAATCCACAACCTCAGACTCTATACTGGAAATAAATGAACCACTCCTAGAAGATCTGACAGCTAACAAAAAGAGCCTCACTCATCCATAGCATAGGAAAGATGCTTAGCAAGGATACTTGGTGGGTTCATCTGGGTCCATTCCCTGCCTCTGTAGTGCCTATGGTGGTCCATTGGCAAGCATCCAGAAGCAGTTAAAGCTCTCCAAGCCTATGTGTACTCAGTTGAACAGGAAGCCAACTTCATGGCCTGAGCCTTGGTCCCCTGAGTCAATTAGATTTTCAGGAGAATTTCAATACCTTCTAATGAAAAACCAGCCTAACCTTTAGTGGGATAGGGGCCTTAGAATATTGCTCCCATGACAACCTTCAAATATTAAATAAAATATTACTGATATATAAGACCCCACAAATCAGAACAGTATACCTCTATAATATCATCAGTTCTAAGAATGGGTGTCATGGTAGTCAAAAGACAGTTGAATTTCTATGACAGCTAAGTTAAATCCTTTGACTGTTATACTAAGAGCTAAAGGTGACAGAATGCCTACAAGCTATGTCCTTTTTTATGAAAATATACCTCAAACCCATTAACTCACAAATCTATATGTTAATAAGGACAATCAGTTTTTATAAATATATTTTAAGGGAGTGTTTTTCTATGAACTCTATTCATATTATTTTGGTAACAATTATTTTACAATTAGGTCCAGTTTTTTACATTTCCACATGAGTCATTAGATCATCAATATAGAGGCAGAAAAAGCTTAAAGTATTTAGTTCAAACTCTTCATTTTTAGATAAGAGAAGTGACTCCCACAGAAATTAAGGGACCTCCCCAAAGTCACAAGGGTAGTAAGTCATAGGGGCAGTATTTGGACTAGACCAGGTTCTCTGACTCTGAGTGAAATAAAGGGCAGAACTGGACTTCGAACTGATAGCATACTTGTTCAGTGTATAAGATCACAAGCAGGACATGGGGGCCATTTCTAAACTTCATGGAGTGATAAACTGAGTCAGTTGACCTTGAGGGTCCCTTCCAACTTGTAAGATTCTAGATTTGGTATAAGTTGGTAAAAAAGTAAAGGAAATCATACCTCTGTTTTAGGGGTGGTTTAAATGAGATAAGTCAAATGTTCCAACCGTTAAGTATGAGATAAAAGCATTTTAAAAGGGATGATTTTCAGAAATTAAGGAGTGAAATTTAGCCTGTATTTGAATCTGAAGAAATAATAAAAACTAACATTTATACAGCACTTTTCATATGTTAATTACCTTGTTTGAATCTCACAATAAGCCCGTGGGGTAAGTGTTATTATTAACTCAGTTTATAGATGAGGAAACTGATGCAAAGAAAGGTTAAGTGATTTGAGCAGGGTCACATAGGTAGAAGTGTCGGAATTAGGATTTGAACTCAGATTTTCAATTTTCAGACTCCAATTCCAGTGCTCTATTACTTCCACTCTCCTACCCTTCACCCCCCACACCATCCGATGTCCAAGTTCTCTATGGGAAGCGATTGTTCTTTGTGACCAGGAATAACCCAGGACATTCACTCCCCTGGGGAAATCTCAAAGTTGGAATAGATCCAATTAAAACCTTGATGCCCTCTGAGACCAGGTTCATGACATGTTAATCAGCCATGCAACTTCCTGTGACTCCTTCAAAACCCCCAGGGGGAAAATGCAACTTCAGAGAGTTGAGTTGGCAGTGAAACTCTTAGCATGAGATAATCAGATAAAATGCCAAGATAAGTAACTGATGTTAAGTCAGACTGGCGAGGCAGCCATACAAAGGGTCATGTTTAAGAGAATGGATGCGGCAATAACCTCTTCCGATGAAACCTCTACATCTCATCAGCACTCTAGACAAGGGAAACCAATTTGGATAGACTTTGACAAAGTGGGGCTGTGATTATATGGTAGAACCATAATGAATTGGTTCATCCACTCACTCAAGTCATCAAATGCCAAGTTTGCTCAAAGGACCTTGCTAGAAGTTGTGGGGAGAGAGGAGGATAACCAAGACATAGACTCTGACCTTACAAAAATCATCTTTTCCACGAATTACACAATATATGAATAGAGATTTGACTAGATGGAGCAGAGGAGAAATGCAATATCAAATAAAGTAGGTGTCATAAACAAAGGTATGGAGGTTGAAAACCATAAGGTACATTCAGGGATCAGAGTAGACCAGTTTGACCATGGTGAAAAGTTCATTATCAAGAATAATTAGAAAGATAAGTTAGAGTCAGACTATGGATAACCTTGAATAAAATACAAAGTGATCTTTAACCTATAGGCAAGAAGGAGCATTGAATGTACTTGGAACAGAGGAGTCAAATATTCAATGAGGACTTTCTGATATACACTAGAAGGAACAAGGATGTCAACTGACACAATTTAAAAAATAATTTTACTATAATTTCTCCCATTGGTGCAAATGTATTTAACTATAAATAATTATAAGCAGATGTTATCATTTTACTTCTAAATAAAAATGTTCACCCTACTATATTTTTCTTTACCTCTAGGAGGTGTAATGGATGGATCCCTGGGTCTGGAGACAAGAAGATCTGAATTCAAATACATCCTTAGACACTAGATGTGTGACCCTAAGTAAGTCACAACCTCTGTCCCCCTTGGTTTCCTCAGCTATAATAATAGCACCTATTCTCAGCGATACAATGATCTAAGGCAATTTCAAAGGGCTTATGATGAAAAATGCTATCCACCTCCAGAGAAAGAACTGATGGAGTCTGAATAGAGACCAAAGCATATTTTTTTATACTTTATTTTTTATGGGGTATTTTTTTATCTTTGTGTTCTTTCACAACACGACTAATATGGAAATATGCTTGACATGACTGCATATGTAGAACCTGTATCAAATTGCTTGCCCTCACAATGAGAGAGAAAAGGAGAGGAGAGAATTTAGAACTCAAAATTTTAAGAAACAAATGTCAAAAATTGTTTTTACATGTAATTGGAAAAATAGAATATTTTAAATAATAAAATATTTTTTTTCTTATTAATTTTGTTGTCGTTTAATATTGTTTATTGTTAAAGGAATTAAATGAGTAAATATTTGTGAAGCACTTAGTACAGTTCCTGGCACATAGCAGGAACTTAGTAAGTGCTTATTTCTTTCCTTTCTTCTTTCCTTATGGATTAAAAAATGCACTGCACCAGTTGATACTGCTTAGTTCTTCTAAGTATTCTTAAATTCCAAGTCAACTGATAAAGCTTAGTCCTTTGAGGTATGAAAATCTTGTCCTTTTAGCTCATGACAGGATTGTAAAGGAGGCTTGGTTCAGGAGGACAGATGATAAAACACACTTTCCTCCTCTCAGTAGAGAAAAGGGGAACTGTGAATAAAGAATGTTTTATGGTCAGGATGAGTTTTTCCCAACTGCTTTTCTTTGTTACAAGAGAGGATTTCATTGACAGTGAGGGCATCAGGAAATAACCCTATGGTAAAGAAGAAAAATATTTTTTATATAATCTGTTAAATTTGTTAATGTTAAATTTATCTATAGGTACAGAGATAATTGCAGGGTAAAGATTAGGACCTAACTATTCAGTCCTCTGGTCCACTGCTCTTTTACTTCAGACAACATTCAATAAAACAAAATTAGGGCAAGATTTGTCTTGAGTGAAATCCTCATTGCATGAGAGATTGATTACAGTTGAACCATATGGAATATTGAATCTAGCATCTTAAACCATGACTAAAAGCAAAAGAAACACTTCATGAGTCACAGGGAGTGAATCCCAAATGAAATTGCTGCATGATTAACTATCACTCAAAAGGCAGGGTCTGAAAATGGAAAACACAAAGGTTAGAAACCAGAAACCCTAGTTTCAAGGCTACTCCTGACTCATTGCATGACCTTGAACAGGTCCCTCTATAACTCTACACCTGTTGGTCCATGCAGTAAATGAAGAACATTTTTTATTGTCAGGATTAAGGAAGATTAATGAGTTGGAATTTAAGATACACTAAGCACCTTGGACTAAAGGCATTACATAAATGATGTCAGCAGGACTGACTGGATTACCCAATAAGCACATGAAGAACATACTTCATAGGACCATAGATTTAGAACTGGAAGAGACCTTAGAATTAATCTAGTCCAACATCTTCATTTTACAGATGAGGAAACTGAGACAAGAAAGTCTTAGTCATTTGCCTAAGGTCACACAGGGCGTAAATGACAGAGTAGAGACTTGAACCTAGGTGTTCTGACTCCAAAGCCCCCTCTATAGCCGAAGAAAGATACAAAGTTTTTTAGATAATTCAAAGTACCTGAGACCTCAGAGGTCTGACAGTCTATTAGGCTGTTGTTGTTGTTATTGTTATTGTTCTTGTTCTTGTGAACAACAGTTCTCAAAGTGTGGTCTGTGAACTCCTGGGGATGCCTTTCAAGGAGTCTTCAAGGTCAAAACTATTTTCATAATAAAACTAAGATTTTATTTGCCTATTAAAATACTCCTCTCCAACTCCATGTCTGTATGAGGCTGGATTTTCTTTATACACTTCAACCCAAGTAATGCAATATAGAAGCAAATGTGACAATTTATCTATCTTCTATTAGACCAAACATTAAAATTATTTGCAAGAGGGGTGGCTAGATGGTGCAGTGAAGAGAGCAACAGCCCTGAAGTCAGGAGAACCTGAGTTCAAACCCAACCTCAGATACTTAGTGCTTACTAGCTGTGTGACCTTGGGCAAGTCACTTAACTCCAATTGCCCTACCTTCCTCACTCCAAAAAGCAAAAAAAAAGTTTTAAAAAATTCTGCTTCAATCTGCACTCAGAATCAGTTCTCTCTCTGAAGGTGGATAGCATTTTTCATCGTGAGTCCTTAGGAATTGTATCGCTAAAAATAGCTTGTTAATTTACCCCATCATACAATATTATTATATCATTATACAATATTGCTGTTACTACATACAATAGCAGTTTCAATTTCTAATATACTAATATCAATAGATAGAACCCATAAAAGCAAGAGCTATATGAAGTTTTCAGTAATTTTTAATAGTGAGTGCTTTCCTTCTTTTAATGATTTCCTATTTATCCTGTATATAGCTTGCTTTTTATGCATTTGTTTGCAGGATATTGTTTCTCCCATTAAATTTTAAGTTCTTCGAGTGTAGGGACTGTCTTTTACTTCCTTTTGTATCCCCAGCATTTAGCACAATGCACAAAGCAGGCACTTAATAAATGTTTATTGAACTGAATTATTGAATTTTCAAATGTATATGAATTATTATTACCATATGTTGACCTTGCCTTGCCACTAGCTGATGGAAACACAAAGATAAATACTATACAGACCCTGTTTTTAAGTAGTTCATCATCCAATATAAGGCAGATCTAACAATTGATTTGTGAGACTTTGTACAACCTGTCTGGGCCTCAGTTTCCTCATCTGGCTCTACAGCTAGGGGACATGGATTCAAATACCATCTATGATACTTTCTTTCTCTGTGACCTTGGACAAGCCACTGGCTGGGCTTCAGTTTGCTCATCTGCAAAATGAGAGAGTTGGACTAGATGACCTCTGAGGTCCCTTACCACTTGAGTCCTATAATCTCTAAGGAAATGCAAGGGCACCTCTAACTCATGGGATCTATGAGATGATGATAGATGGCTGTCTTCTACATAGATGAATCACTGGGGACAGTGATGGGGACGACAAAAAATATAGATGTAAAATTTCATGATTTAATTCTTTCACATAGGAAATACTAGAATGGATGTGTTTTCTGTGTTTATATGATTGATATATTTATTTTGTATAACTGTCATAGCAGAATATTCAGACTTTGTCATGGAAGACAAAAACAAAAGTTTTCATCCCAATTAATTTCCATATCAGGGAATAACAATTTGCAAAATCATTAGAGTCCTAATTATCCTTCTAATGCTATTTGTTTTAAGCTAGCACTTATACCCATTAAGTCATTATATTATACTTATATTCATGAAGTCAAATGGAAAGACCACAAAATTAAGGTGAATGGGGTATAATTATGAAAACCCCTAAGACGAGGTCAGAAAATACCTCTCTCTCTCTCCTCTCTCTCTCTCTCTCTCCCCTCCCTTCCTCTCTCGCTGTCCCGGGGGCCCATGGGCACTAAAGATTGATTATATTATCAGAACAGATCAGAGTCCTTAACCTTTTTTGCATCATGTACCTTTCTGACAGTCTGGTAAAGCCTATACACTCCTCAAAATACTGCTTTTTATGTAAAATAAAGTACACAATACATAATTACAATAAATACATTTATTTTGTAAATAAAATATGTAAATTTATTAGGTAAACTAACTATAAGAAATGCCCTGATCAAAATATTTAACAAATAAGTTCACAGACCCTAGGTTAAGTCTCTCTAGGTAGGTTGATGTGTTGGTTATTTTTGCTAGACTGCTTTCCTCCCCCCGCCCCCCACCCCCTTTTAAAAATGTTTGTTATAAGGGATGGCTCATTAGATGTGAGATGAGAAATGTATTCTGAAATGAAGGTGATGTAAAAAAACATATCAATAAAATTAGAAAAAAATAACAGAACAATCAATAAAAATTAAGAAAAATGAAAGTCATTAGTATTTATAAGTCAATGAAACTGATTATTCTCTTTGCATTCAGAACTCAAACAACACTTCCCTTTCCTTTGCTTATACTATGAATTTGGGAGTGAAGGGGGTGGAGAAAATTATTTAAATTACCATCTTTAACAATACAAGTTCAAACAGAATTGTGATTCATTGACTTGTGGTTAATGTTAGCTCTTTAGCCAGTAATGGAAATAGGAACATCGTCAGTCTCTGTCAATGATGGAGAAGTGATAAGTTAGTTTTCCTGCACCTCATCTGTATACCACAGTTCAGCAAAGCAGAATGAGTTGCATACACCATTTTTCAAACTCTGCGCAAAGAAATTATAGAATTAAAGGATTTTAGAAGTGGAAGAGACATTAGATATCATCTAACACAACCCACTCATCTAACAGATGAGAAAATTAAGATCCAAAGTTGGTCCAGGATAGTCAGTGGCAAAACCTAAACTTAGATCACCTGACCCATGATATACAGCACTCCTTCCAGGATATCAGGCTGCCTTCTAATGTCAACTTATAGATTGAGACAGTATACTTTTAAGCAAACTTGCTATGTGATCTCTAGGGCAGCTAGGTGCAGAGTGGAAAGAGTCAGGAAGACTCATCTTCATAAGTTCAAATCTGGCTTCAGACACTTACTAGATGTGTGACCCTGGGCAAGTCACTTAACCCTGTTTGCCTCAGTTTCCTCATATGTAAAATGAGCTGAAGAATAAAATGACAAACCTTTCTAGTAACTTTGCCAAGAAAAACACAAGGGGGGTCATGAAGAGATGAACACAACTGAAAAAGGCTGAATAACAACAACAATGTGGTCTCTCCTTTAATCTACATTTAGAAAATGTTTTGATTCAGTTCAACATTTGTTAAATGGCTATTGTGTTCCAGGCACCAAGACAGATACGGAAGGAAGGAAGGAAGGAAGGAAGGAAGGAAGGAAGGAAGGAAGGA
>NW_027185804.1:22471399-22484119 GCF_028583685.1 Petaurus breviceps papuanus
AAGGAAGGAAGGAAGGAAGGAAGGAAGGAAGGAAGGAAGGAAGGAAGAAAGGAAGGAAGGAAGGAAGGAAGGAAGGAAGGAAGGAAGGAAGGAAGGAGAAAAAACTGTGAAATAAAACCCTGTCCTCAAAGAGCTTACATTCTATAGGGGAGATACAACATGGAAGAAGTATGTAAATAAGTAAGTAAATCTGGTATTAATAAGAGGTTGAAAAAAATCACTTTGTGGCATAATTGCAAAGTGAGATTGTGAAAGGGGGTCTCATTAAGATGATGAAACTAGAGAGATGAGTGTGAGAAATAGTTGTGGTTATAAAGAGAGTTGAGGTCTGTTACACAGAACAAGGAGACAGAGTTCCATGCTAACTGGTGACATAAGTCTCTGTCACAGGTGTAACTCAGCCAAAATGATTCAGTTTCCGATGAGCATTTTCATGTCTTACTACCCTTTACAAGAGCCTATGGAATTGCTGTTGACCTTTCACCCAGAAATGTAGGATTCTCTTGTCCTTACCCTCTCTGCCGGGTGAATTTTAAATGATTCATAGGCACCACAGAGTCTGATAGCTGGAAGAGATACTGTGGATTACCAGGTTCAACCTGAACCTGGCCAACCATCCTCTCCAAAGCATCACCAACAAGGGGTCACCCAACCACTGAGTGAAACCCTTCAATGGGGAAGATCCTGCCACCCTGGAAAGTGAGCTGGTCCACTTCTGGACAGTTCCAGTTGTCAGGAAGTTCTTTAACATCAAGCTGAAATCTGCCTCTCTGCAAAACCACAGGCAGGAACAAAGTTGAGCCTAATCCCCATTCCACAAGACAACCTTTCAAGTGTAGCTCTTAGATTCTTTCCAAGTCTTCTCTGCTTGAGGCTAACCATCCCCACTTCTTTCTACCAATCTTTGTAGAACATGTTCTCTCTTGCTTTGATTCTCCTGATACCCTTTTCTAAACATGTTTCAACTTAATGTCTTTTTTTTGGAGGGGGCAAGGCAAGGCAATTGGGGTTAAGTGACTTGCCCAAGGTCACACAACTAGTAAGGGTTAAGTGTCTGAGGGCAGATTTGAACTCAGGTCCTCCTGACTCCAGGGCTGGTGCTCTATTCACTGCACCACCTAGCTGCCCCTCAACTTAATATCTTGAGGGTGCCTAAAATGAGGTAGCTAGGTGGTTCAGTGGATAGAGCACTAGGCCTGGAGTCAGGAAGACCTGAGTTCAAATCTGACCTCAGACACTTACTAGCTGTGTGACTTAATCCCCTCGAGAAGAAAATGGCAAACCATTCCAGTGTCTTTGACAAGAAAACCCCATGGACAGTATTGGTGCACTATGGTGCATAGAGTCATAAAGAGTTGAATATGATTGAACAACACAAATATAATGCTCCAGATAAAGCAGAATAATTCAGAAGTGGCTTGACCATAGCAGAGTGTAGTGGAGACTGCCTCCTCAACAAGAGCTGACATTTGACATAGACAAGTAGTTTGCAAATGCTTTTCAGATATTATGTCATTTGATCCTCACAACAACCCTGGAAGGTAAGTGCTATTATTATCCCCATTTCACAGATGAAGAAACTAAGGCTGAGAAAGGAGAAGTTGTTTGCACAGTTACATAGCAAGAAAGTATTGGAGGTAGATTTGAATTCAGTTCTTCCTGACTCCAGGAGCAGTATCCTTTTCACTCTACCACCTAACTACCATAGCTGCCCTGTCCTGGATATTATACCTTTTAAAAAATATAGTCCAAAATAGCACTAATTTTATTGAAGGTCACATCACATTGATGACATATTGATTCCCAGATCTTTTTCAGAGAAACTATCATTTAGCCATGCCTCCCCATCTTGTATGTAGGATGTTGATTTTTTTTTAACTCAAGTCTAAAATTTGACATTTATCCTGAACCAATTTTGCCTTATTTACAGAATCATAGAGTTTGAGAGTTGGAGGGGGCTTTAGTGGCCATGTAGTCCAATCCACACATGGAAGAAATTTCCATTATTCAACTTGGCCCATCATTTCTTGGCCCAATATGTTTGCTCTTACCTACAGCCGAATCTTCTCTTAACAAATCTGACAGCCATGTCTTGTATGAGGTGGCTGGAAGGGAGGTTTCTGTTGGCAAATTTTCTTTGTCTTTGTTTTAATCTTTCACAGAAACTTCTCTGGATGCAGCCCAGGTCTAGAAATAAACATCTGGGGACTCCTCCCCAAACAGCTAAACAGCCAGAGGAAGGAAGAGACACTTGTCCAGCCACTTCAGGCTGAGGGTACAAGTGAGAGACTTTGGAAGGAAAAGTGGGAATGTAAGTCATTGTAGTACATTGACACATTACTATGTGCCAAGCCCTTTACAATGATCATCTCATTGGATGCTCACAACAACCCTGGGAAGTGGGTGTTATTATTATCTCCATCTTAGAGTTGAAGAAACTGAGGCAAACAGGTTAAGTTATATGTCCAGCATTTAAGGCTAGATCTGAACTCAGATCTTCCTGACTGCAGGCCTGGAACCCTATCCACTATGCCACCTAGCTGCCTTAGAGATCACATAGCAAGTTTATTTAAAAATATAAGGTTTCAACCTAGTATAATAAGGTCATTAAGCTTCTAGTAAAACAGCCCCTCTTCAAGGACAGGTGTGGATGTCATGGCTGGTGTGTTTAGTCACACACCAACCTCCAAGGTCTAAAGACCACTGTGGAGGAGTCACATTGAGTAAAGGAGGGGTTAGGAATAGAATAGATAGCTGATGCTGTAAATAAGTGTAGAAACAGCAGCTATGCTAGGACCTGCTAATGAATTCCAACACTAAGAATTTCTGACCTTCTGAATTTCTGCTTGGTGTTAAGTGCTAGGGGACTATGTTTGTGTCTCCGGCTATGCACAATATTACAGAAGAAACAACAGAAATCTCCACTCTCCACTGGGACACAATGACATCAATGAGAAATTCCGTTCTCTTCTGTAAAGGTTATATATTCTTAATGGTATTGAATGAGCATCAGAAGGGGAAAAAAAGGCCATAGAGAACAAGCTGAGGCTGCAAATGTGTATTTTTTTTTCTTTTATATAACTCCCAAGGACCTTAGTTTAGAGAACAGGCTATGCACAGCCTCATGGGAAATACAGCAACACAGCCCAATCTCATGCTAGCCCTGGCTTTTGGGAGCATCATGTTGTTGTGGAAAAGAGAATCAGGAATCTGAGGTTATGGGTTCAAATCCTAGCTTTTCCTCTTGGTGCCCTAGACCTCTATTTCTTCTTCAACAAAATGAAGGTATTGGACCAAATTCCCCTTCCTATGCTAAATTTAGAATCTCTATTGGTTTTCACCCGACTAGACCTTATCATTGAGGCTAGTCACCTTCTGTAAACAATAAAAGACTTTGTTTCCTCCCCTGCCCTCAGAGCATATTTACTTTGTAGCCCCATGAATTCAAAGGCAACTAGGTCTGGAGTGGACACTTTGTTTAGGGTAGTATTTTCACTAGAGGATTGGGGGGAGCTATGGCAGTGCATCATTTTTCAGAATCCTTACAGAGTGGTTTTATGGGAACAATTTTTAAACCACCCTCTTAAGAAACTTTTAAACTGCTACTCACCCTTTTGTCATCAATGATGAGGCAAAGGGAGGGATGGCTGAGCAATTCAACCATACCTTGAAATCAAAGAGACAGTGACCCTTTATAGCTTGCATTGCTCATAGGTTTAGAGGTGTGAGGGATAACACTTCAATGGACCAGTGTGTATAAGATCAGTGCTACCAAAAGCCAATTTGTAAGTTAATACTAACAGCTAACATTTAGATAGCAATTTAAGGTTTGCAAAGCATTTTACAAATATTCTCATTTTATCCTCACAACAATCCAAGACAGGTAGATGCTATTAATTGTCCCTTTTTTTTTTTACAGATGAGGAGACTGAGGTGGAGAGGTTAAGTGATTTGCCTAGCATCACATAGCTAGCAAGCATTTGAGGTCAAATTTGAACTCAGGTCTTCCTGACTTCAGACCCAGCACTTTATCCACTGTACCACCTAGTTCCCTCTATAGTTACCTATAAATATCTATATTCCTGAACATTTGTAAAACTCTACAGGGCAAGCCTCCAAAGTGAAAACCATCTCTGTAAGACAGCCATATAAAGATGTCTAAAACAAAAGAGGAATTCATTCCCTCAACAAACATTTATTAAGCATCTACCACAAGGTACTTCTGGGCAGTTAAGTGACAGAAAAAGACCCTGACTACCAACGGCTTATGGCACTAATGATTGAAGGAAATGGTGCTTCCAAAATCACTTGAATCAACATTGACTAATCCAACTAACTGACCATCAAATATTTGTTGAGCTCAATGGGGTAGGTAGGGCAGCTAGGTGTGGTAGTGGATAGAGTGCCTGGACTGGAGTCAGGAAGACTCACCTTCCTGAGTTCAAATCTGGCCACAGAGACTTACTAGCTGTGTGACCGTGGGCAAGTCACTTAACCCTGTTTGCCTTAGTTTCCTCATCTGTAAAATGAGCTGGAGAAAGAAATGGCAAATCACTTTACCAAAAAAAAAAAAAACCCAAATGAGGTCACAAAGAGACAGATGACTGAAAAATGACTGAACATCAGTCTTATATAAGTACTAGACTGTAAACTCTATGAAGGCAGGGACTTTATCTTATCTAAACTGTGTATCTCCCTAAGCACCTAGCTCTGGACTTTGCAAATAATCAGTAGGCATTTAAAATGTTTGTTGAATATTAAAGAGCCGTTACTATTATTTAATTTAATTATCATTATTCATATACATGTGGTTATGCATAAACTTGTTATAACATTAAAACGTTATTTTTAAAAAGACAGTGAGGCCAATCATAATGCAAAAGACAAGACCATCTTTTGCTTCAATCTTTTCCTTGGAGAAGTGGGGGAATACAGCTGCAGAATGTTTCCTATGTTGTAACTATGTTGTCTGGTTTCATTTAACCATGGGGAAGGTTCCATGGGGAGACTAGGGGCTTGCGGTGTTGAATATCAGGAAATGACTGGTTTTAAAAGGAACAAAAAAAGCAGCAATACAGCTTTTTTTTTAAGTTCAGTGTTCTTCCCCTAAGGGGGAAAAATAACTACTTTGTTCAAAGATGAACTTCAAGACCTTTAACCTATTTACCTTTTGGGTTCCCCTGAAAATTCTAGACTGTTACACAAGCATCAAGTTCCCTTCATTTTCCTTCAGTCTGATGTTGTTAGGCATGTTGCAAACAGAAAATAAGAGAAGCTAAAATATCAAGTCTGAAAGTCACAGAGACGTCAGGTGCCCCAAAGTTGCTGCTCCGGTTCCAAATATGGACACAAGCAATCAGGGTGTGGAGGTTGCAAAAGCCTTAGGCATCTGCACTGGCTGCAACTTTCCTATTACCTGTGATTTTCCTTAAAGCAATTCTTATGATCCCAGAGGAACTCTAAAAATCACCTGGTCCAACTGTCCCAGAAGATTAGTAGGACAGTTTCTGGATCCCAGTCCTTCTGACTCCTTTCTCCAGTATTCTTTTAAAGGACTGATGATTTAAAACTGGAAGGGACCACCAGGGCCACATAACCAAAATCTTTCATTTTACAAAGGAGGAAACTGAGGCCCAGGGAAGTTATGGGACTTGTCCAAAGTCATATAGCTAATAAATTGTGGGATGGGAATCTGGACCCAGATCTTATGACTCTAAATCCAAGTGTTTATTCCACTGAAGACATTTCATGTCAGGATAGCTCCAAGAGGGCTAAACCAGCACTATCCAGGGCTTGGCATGGACTCAGCATCAGGGAATTGGCCCAGCCCTCCTTGTGTAATGGCCATATGCCTTTAGGCAAGTCCCTTAACTTGTCTTTGTCTCAATTTTCCCTTTTTGTTAAATGAGGGTCATTTGCAGATATGTTGTAATAACTGAAGGGATGACATACTTGGGAGCCCTTTGAACTTTTCTGAAGCGAGGTATGATTTTTCATAGAAACATCTCATTCAAAGCTAAAAAGGGACTTTTGAGATGATTTAAGTTCAAAGTTCTTGAAAATGGTAGGCAGCCATGAGGCAGCAACACTCCCAAGTGGGGCAGAATCAGATTAAAATGTAATTGGGAAATTATTTAACAAAACATATAAATATATATACAACTATATAAATATTTAAATTTAATTATTTAACAATATATCAAAAACAATAGAACACATAATGTTGTTGTTGTTCCATCATTTCTGACTCTTCATGACCCCATTTGGGGTTTTCTTAGCAAAGATAATGGAATGGTTGGCAATGTCCTTTTCCAGCTCATTTTATAGAGGGGGAAATTGAGGCAAACATTGTTAAGTGACTTGTACAGGTTCACACAGCTAGTAAGTCATACTTGAACCCAGGTCTTTCTGATGTTAGGCCCAGTACTCTATCCACTGTGCTACCTAACTATCTGAACATAATGTTAATATATGTCTAATAATGTCTAATTCTAAATCAATAGATGGACCCTTATGTATGCCTCTTTCCCCCATTTCTACTTTAGTTTGGCACCACTGATCAAGCCCAACCCCTCACTAAATACATGCAGATACTAAACACAGAGCATTGCATCTAGAGTTAGGAATACCTGAGTTCAAATTCAGTCTTGGATACTTACTGTGTGACCTTAAGCAAGTCACTTAACCTCAGTTTCCTCAACTGTAAAATGGGGAGAATAATAGCACCTCCTAGGGTCATTAAGAGGATAATGTGAGACATTTGTAAAACACCTGGCACACAGTAGGCACTATATGTGTCTATGTCCAGAGTCATAAGTTGATTTGCCCAAGACCAAAAGAGTAACAAATAGCCAAAACACAAGCCCAGGTCCTCTGACTCCAAATTCACTCTTTCCATTTCACTGTACTTCTTCTACTTATTTTATTAAAATAGTTATGAGACAAGAAATTGATTCCAGGTTAATAGAAATGGAGATCAGCAGCCCTGGACACTGTCCAAGTCAACAAATATTGATTAACACCTACTATGCACAAAGCACTGTGCTGGGTACTAAGGATCCAAAGACAAAAATGAGACCATTGTTACCCTCCAGAAGCTTACATTCTCCTTTGAACATGTAAGACCATTCTCTTTTCTTTGTTTCTGTATTTATCATCTAACCCCAATATGACTGTCCTTCCATATTGGGTGAAGTTACACTAAATCTGCAAATTAAGTTAAAATCACCAGGGAGCATCTATTTCATTCAGTCAAGGCTAGTTGCTCCTTAAAAGGTAATGAAACTATCCTCAAGACTTAATTAATGATGGAGCAGCTAGTTGGCACAATGGAGAGAATTCAGGCCAGGAGTCAGAAGGACCAGAGTTCAAATCAGACCTCAGACACTTATTACCTGTGTGACCCTGGACAAAACACTTATTGCCTCTCAAAAAAAAAAGACATAATTAATGTTCCAAAGAACCAATCAATTGGTTCTTAATTAATAATAGTTGATGGAGGTCTCAGTTATCTAAATACAAAATATCAGTACATGAGAAGCCAAGGGGATCCTCAGGCTTGATAAAGGCTTCTAACCAGGTGCGTTACCATGGCAAATGCAAAGGCAAAGAAGCTGGGCCCAAATGGATCAATGTATACTATTGCTTATTATTCTTTGCTTGCTACTGTTAATATACTTGCTACTGTTGAATGTTAGTTAGAAGTTCTACAAGTATCTCATTTCACTCCAATCTAAAATGAGCCAGGCCTGACTAAGAATGCATAGTCTGGTCATTTATATTATACATTGGCTCAGCCCAGCCATGAACAGTGAATATCCCTCCAATTATTTGTCTTTTGCTAACTTTCTGTGAACCAAGAATGACTCAGAAGTTGACAAGCTAAGAGTTAGAAGAAACTTTATCATCTAGTAGGATTTCTTATCATTTTAAATTATTTTTGTTTATTTTTTAAAATGGGACTGCACTCAATGGTTCAGACAAACTAAATGAGTTAATGTCCTTCACATGCAACATTCCATCTCCCATCCCTGTGCCTGTTTATGGGCTGTCCTTTCTATCTGGAATATACTATCTTCTGACTTCTGAGTGTTAGAATTCCTAACGTCCTTCAAAGCATGCCTCAGTTTCCATTTCCTACATGAGGCCTTTCCTGACAATCACACCCTCCCCAGCACCAATGCATTTACTTATTTATATTTTGGTATATATTTGGAGCGGTATGGTTGATTCCCCCTATTTGAATACAAACTCCTTTCAGGGAAGGGACTATTTCATTTGTCTTTGTATCTCTATTTCCTAGCACAGTGCCTGGAACACAGCATAGAATAAATGCTTGATTGAATAACTAATTGATATAGAAGTGTATGTAGTAGTAAGTGTATGTGGAAACCATAATTCAAAACCTTGTCAATTCTATTTCTGTGCCCACCCTCCTCTCTTAGTCAATAGTTTGAGGTATTTGATTTGAGTACAAAGCTCTATTTATTTTCATCTGTGGTTCATTGACGCGTGGGTAGATGCTTCTGTTATGTAGGAATTTCATCATAAAGTTCATATTTGTTGAAATCAAAATTCACAACATTCCCCATCTCCCTCTTATTCTTGTCTTCTCCCCAATCCTTATCTTTGTATAATGCTACATTTCTCTTTGTGTCCAATCCTCTTAAAATTTTCCTCTTTCAAGGTTTAGTTTCTTAAGTATCTACCTTTGATGGAATAAGGCTATTTCCTCTGAACTGAGGTTTTGGATGTTTTCCTGCATAGTTCAATTCACCCTGGTCAAGATGCAGAACCTTAGACAATGTCCAGTATCTATTTTTTCTAATCCTAGAAATTACATTATTTGCACAAAAAGTTAGATGTCACTTATATGGCAATATTTATTCATAACTGGTAGTAACAGCAGAGCCATAATTAGGCACTTTTTTTGGTCAGAATAGGAACCACATGCTGTACCTAGGGTGAGAAGCATGAAGCTTGCTTTCATTTGGGGAGGAGGGTGTGCAGGACAGTGGCTTTGGGAAGATCATTGTTAGGGAGGTCCTAATATAGTGGGAGGGGATCTCATACTAGGTGCTCATCAATCAATCAACAAGCATTTATTAAGTGTCTACTGTGTTCCAGACACTTTAAATAAAATTAAAAGTCTCTGTCCTCAGGAAGCAGAGAAAAGTCAAAAGAAGATGAGACAAAATAATAAATGGATCTTTGATCTCATAGACTTGGATGCTCCTTTCAGTGTTGCAGACTACAATATATCCAGACTTGCCCAACTCTTATCCATCCTGACTTTTGACCATATCCTTCCAGAAATTCATAGGATCATAGATTTAGAAGTATAAGGAATCTTAGAGCTCATCCATTCCAGTCCTATCATTTTCCAGATGGGGAAACTAAGGCAGAGAAAGAGTAAGTGACTTGCCCAAAAGCACATAGCTAGTAAGTTTTCATTATGGAATTTGAACCCAGGTCTTCCTCACTGCAAGTCTGGGACCTTTTCCACTACATTATGCTGTCTCTCACCACTGGTATTCCTCAATTCCTCCTGACATCTCAAAGAAACCAATGGAGCACCTGACTATCCACCTCTCATCCTCACATTTGCCATGAGACAAGCACTTTCTTTTCCGATTTTACAATTCCTTGATGACATCTTTTATTCCTGCTCCTCTCTGGGCTTTCTCAATGGCAAATTGCCACACTACTGCTCTCCATTGCCTTCCATGTGGCAGTCATGCTTACTGTTTGGATACTGTTATATCTCATGTTTTGCTGCCATATAACAACAGTGGTAGAATGTCAGTATTGTAAAGATGAGCTTTTACTTGACTAGGAAGCCTGGGAGCCTTGCAATCTTCTTCTTCCTGTTCAACTCTGGGTCCAACTCATTTTCCATCGGTCTCAGTCTGGTATCTTCCTATCTCACCTCATCTTTGCTATTTTGTCTAATTAGTTTTGCTAACCAGATGCTAAACTCTATTGTTTCTATGAATTCAAGTATTCTCAGTGATCTGTAAACTTGATACCCTGGAGTAAGCCCCAGCTGACCCCAGCATCTTTTTGGCTCTCTATTAGAGAAGAAAAGGAGCTGCCTTCATTATTCATTGATGTTTGGAACACACAGGTTTACTGCTGTATGAGAATTTTGCCAAAATTTGCTAAAACTTGAGAGAGTCAGGATTACAAAATGAAGTTAAAGTTTTACAGTATTACTGGCAAAGGGGATGTCAGGTAACATGGTGTGGAAAGAGAGTCAGATGAAATCCATGGAATACTCTGGGCAAAATCTTGACTTTAACAGTTACTAGCTCTGCGATGTTGGAGCAATTCCTTCACCTCTCTGGGCCTCAGTCTTCTTATCTATAAAATGAGGGGGTTGGAGAAGGTGACCTCTGAAGTTCCTTCAGCTCCTGAAGTTTGTGATTCCAAGACCAGAACCTGACTATGGCATTTCTGAGCCCTGACCAACATTTGAAAATGGCGTTCTTGATTTTTAGCACTTCTTCTCCTGTGTGTAACCATGCTTGGGAAGCTTTGCATTGTAAATCAGCTCGATTATAATAAGGTTTTTATTATTACTAAAATACAATAATGTATTTATTAGTATTAAGTTTTTAGTATTTATTATTATTATCATGAAAATCACATTATTAAGAGACTAGGAAGCAAGGAAAAAGCAAAATAATGCCTACCTTCAAAGGAAGCAGATCAGAAAAAGGAAAAATATACATAGTAAATACAAAGTAATTTGGTGGAGGAATGGAAGACTGGGAGATTGTACAGGTAAGAGAAGATATCTGAACCTAGCCTTCAAGGAGGATAAAAAGACAGGGGTGAAGAGGAAGAACATTCCAGGAATGGGGAATAATCTTTGTAAAAAGGTGTACATAGGAAACTTAATGTGATACAGTAGGGTGGAATAAGTAAATCAATGTCATTGGAATAGAGAGTATAGGAAGGGAACCAATGTGAAATGTCTAAGGATAGATCTGGAGACAGACTATGCAAGGCTTTAAATGACTGAAGGGAATAGAGAGCTGCTGAAGTTGGTATTCTTTATGTTATTTTAAGGGGCTTTCAGGTAAATTTCTCAGAATTGTGTTTTTAAATTCATATTACAAAGAGAACTACAAAGGCAACCAATAATATTGAAATAAAGATGCCATTTTCTCCCATATAAGTTCATAGACTCCCTGAAACCTATCCATGGACCCAGGTTGAGCCACTTTTCTAAAGCTTCTTAGGGGGCAGCTAGGTGGCACCATAATGCACAGAACACAGATCATGAAGATTCATCTTCATGAGTTCAAATCTGGCCTCAGATACTTCCTAGCTCTGTGACCCTGGGCAAGTCATTTAATCCTATTTGCCTCAGTTTCCTCATCTGTAAAATGAGCTGGAGAAGAAAATGGCAAACCACTCCAGTATCTTTGCCAAGAAAACCCTGAATGGGGTCGTGAAGAGCAGGATACAGCTGAACAACAAAAAACGTTCTTGGTCGAGGGACTAACAAAGTCAGACCTGTGTTTTAGGGATATCAATTTGGCAACAGTGTGGAGGGTGTAGGGGAGAGATTAAAAACAAGGAGACAAATGACGAGGCTATTCCAGTAGTCCATGAGAGAGAAGATAAAGTTCTGAACTAAGATGATGGCTATGTAAGCAGAGAGTAGGACTAGATGTGACACAAGGTACAGAAGTAAAGTCAACAAGACTTACATCTGATTGGATATGGGGATGAAAGAGTGGGATATAGGAATTGAACAGGAGATGACCACCAGGTGGTGAACCTGATTGGCCAGAAGGATGGTGGTGCCATCGACAGGAATAAGGAAGTCAAGTGAGGGCTGGGGTGAGTTGGATTTTGGAAAGTTTGAGTTCAAGATGTTTATAGGACACCCCAGTGTCCCATAAATGTCTGTTGATTGACTCAAGTTATCCTTCCTTTTTAAATTAATCAATCAACAAGCATTTATTAATCACCTATTCTTCAATAGTAGTAGGGAGATAAAGGGGGGAAAATGAAGCAATCTCTAGTCTCAAAGAACTTACATTTTATAGGGAAGCTACATGTGTATATATGTATATAAAAGTATATATGCAATAAATATAATACATACAATAAATACAAGCATGTTAAATATAAGGTATAAGGGGAACAAGAAATAATGAGATTATAGGATGTAGGCCAGAAGGGACTTTACACACTAGACCTTGCCATTACATACAAATGGTCTGCCTACTTAGAAGTTCTGGCCTTCTTCTATCTGACCATAACCTCCTATCATTCCACTTCTCCCTGTGCCTCATAAGGAGACATAAACCTATTCTAAACTGACTTTTCATCTAGGATCTCCCTTTCCTCTACCCCTTAGTACTTTCACAGGCTGTAACTTCATTTTCCTACCTTTCCATGGGAAGTTAGTCATTTCAACTCCATATTTCCCCCTGTGCTTTCCCCTTTCTTTATGCTGTTTATCTCCTGCCAAAGCTCAACCCTGGATTAGTGCTGGCCTCAACATTCTCTGTTCTTAAGCATGAACTTCGGAACAAAGTTGGAGAAAGTCTCGCAACCATTCCAATCTTAACTGGGCCCTTCTTGCACCAAGGAAGTCCTTTTATTTTTCCCTAATTGATTTCTTATTCTCCAAAATCTTAAGAAATCCCACCCCACAGAAGCTATTCCAAACTCCTCCTCCTCCTCCTCCTCCTCCTCCTC
>NW_027185804.1:22484219-22487587 GCF_028583685.1 Petaurus breviceps papuanus
AAAAAAAAATTCAGGACATTTGACATGAATTTCCTTTTTTTCCCATTCTCTTCATCGAAAAATCCTTTGACTCCCACTCTTTCCTCCTTTCCCTCAGGCTCTGGCAGACAGGTGACTCTTCTTATCAAGGTGAACATCTTTGCTTGATCTACATTTGCACTAGATCTCATCTCTTCCTGTCTTCTCTAGATTGTGTCCTCAGTCATTCCCCTCCCCCTCAAATTATCAACAGCTCCCTATTAAAATTCCTTCCCTACTACCTTCAAATATGACCAAATTTTCCCATCCTTAAAACAAAACAAAATAAAACTTTGGGGGTGGCTAGGGTGGCTAGGATGGTGCAGTGAATAGAGCACAGGCCCTGGAGTAGGGAGGACCTGAGTTCAAATCCGGCCTCAGATACTTGACACACTAGCTGTGTGACTTTGGGCAAGTCACTTAACCCCAATTGCCCTCCAAAAAGCAAAAACAAAAAACAAAAACAAAACAAAATATTTACTTAACCCATTGCTGTTGTTGTTCAGTCATGTCTGACTCTTCATGACCCCATTTGGGGTTTTCTTGGCAAAGATACTGGAGTGGTTTGCCATTTCCTTCTTCACCTCATTTTATGGATGAGAAAACCAAGGCAAACAAGGTTAGGTTACTCGGCCAGGTCACACAGCTTGCAAGTGTCTGAAGCGAGATTTGAACTCAGGTCTCCCTGACTCCAGGCCTAATAGACCACCTAGAATTCCCTCAAGTTGTTGTCCTATATCCTCTCTCTGAGCTAACATCCTTTCCCCCCCTATACTTACTCCTCCACTTCCTCTCCTCTCACTTCTCAATCATTTGCAATCTGCCTTCTTCTGACTTTGTTACTCAACTAAAACTGCTCTCTCCAAAGTTATTAAATACCAAATATGATGAACTTTTCTCACTTCTAATTCTCCTCAATCTATCTGCTGTGTTTAACATTACTGACTACCTTCTCCTCCTGGGATTCTCTTTCTAGGCTTTTGTGACGCTACTCTCTCCTGTCTGACTGTTCCTTCTCAGTCTCCTTTGTTGGCTCATCATCTCCATCCTTCAGCCCTGAAACTTTCCTTGTCCCTGAACTGTGGGTGTTCCTTAAGGTTCTGTCCTGGGATCCTTTGTCTTCTCCCTCCATACTCTTTCAGTAACCTCAGCAGCACCCATAGGTTTAACCATCATCTCTCTCTGTAGATGCCACCAAGAACTATATACCAATCTCTCCTCTGAGCTTCAGCCTCATATCACCATTTGTCTATTGGACATTTTGAACTAGATGTCCTGGAGAAATCTTAAATTCAACATGTCTATAACTGAACTCATTATCTCCCCCTCCCCCCCGCCCCAACCTTCGTCCCTTTCAAATTGCCTTATTTCTTTGAAAGACACACTATCCTTCCAGTGTCTTAAATTCATAATATCAACATCATTCTGGAATTTTCACTCCCCCTCATCCTACATATCCTTTTGGTTGCCATATCACACCTCTCACTTCCAATCCCTTCTTTCCATTCACACAGGTACTACCTTAGTTCAGGCACTCATCAGCATTCACCTAAGTTATCACAAAAGCCTGCTGACTTGTCTCCCTGTCTCAAGTTTCTTCCCCCTGCCCCCACACTCCCTCCTATATACTACTGACAAAATAATTTCCCTTAAATGCAGATAATGACCATATGTCTCCTTTATTCAATAGATTCTATGTGGTTCAGTCGATTGAGTGTTTGGCCTGGAGTCTGAAATACCCCATTTCAAATCCAATCTCAGACACTTGCTTAACTGTCTGAATCTAGGCAAGCCACTTAACCACTATTGGTATCAGTTTCCTCAGCTGTAAAATGGTGATAATAATGGCACCTACCTTCCAGGGTTGTTGTAAGATCAAATGAGATAGTAATTGTAAAGTGCTTAGCCTGGCACATGACATGTGCTATAATTATTATATTACCTTTAGAATATAATATAAACTGCTCTGTTCGGTTTTTAAAACCCTTCACAACCTGGTCCCCAACCTGTCTTCCCACCCTCATTGGATATTACTCCTTCTCTCTGATATCAACCAAGGTGTGCCTCCCTCAAGATACACCATCTCCCAGCTCAGTGTCTGCACTAGCCATCCCCCAGGTTGGGAAAAGTGTCTCCTTAATTCCTCTTCAAAAAGTACTTTTAAAATGCAACTCGGGCTTCATCATCTGCAAGAAGCCTTTCCTGAGCCACAGGTACTGGTGCACTTACAGACTACTTTGGGCTAGGGGGAGGACAAAAGTCTTAGCAGAGGTTTTCAAAGATTTAACAGCTTCAAACTCAACTAAGATTTTGGAGGTACCCTGTGTTTGACTACATTGTATGTATTTGCATTTATTATACGTATATGTATATGTATGTGTTCTCACCCCATTGCAAGTATGGATTGGTTTTTTGTTTTTTAACTTGGTTCCCCTAGTACATGCCTTGCACATGGAAGGCGCCTAATAAATAACTCGATTGATTGACTACAGATTTGTCAAGCACGGTTCCGAGGACACACAAGCTAGAGCAGAGAAAGGTCCAAAATTTGAATGCAGTCCATAGCTCCACAAGGCTAATGGGATGCGCGACCTAAAGTGATAATCTTCCTTCCCACTCACTCCCCTGCAAGGCAGAGTCTGGAGCTCAGGCCTCCCAGGTGTGGCCCTCCTCTAGCAGGCGGAGCGGGAGCCAGGAGGGAAGGGCTTGGAGTTGGCCCAGCCCGGCTCAGTGCGTGGGGTGGGTCTTCACTCCTCTCCAGTTTCTCTGCAGGCTGGGAAGCCGGGGATCGGATCCTCCTTACCTGGCGGCTCAGCCTCTGGCCCCCGGAGCTGGAGGCGGGGACACGTGAGGGCGCGGGTTCACCTGCCGAGACTGAAAGTCCGGGGACTCGCCCCCGTCTCCCAGGACTCCGCCCGCTCCAGGAAGCGCCTGGGAGCCCGCCTGCCCAGCCGAAGGGAGCCCGCAGTGAGCCCGCCGCGAGCGTCCCGCAACAGGGCACCCGTCCCGTCCAGTCCAGGAGCAGCAGGTTTCGCCGGGAGCGCGGCTGAGCGGCTGCCAGCTGGCTGACCCTGGGATAGGAAGCCCAGGCTCCCAGCCTCCGCGGGCCGGACTGATTTTGAGAGGAGGAGAAGTGGGGGGCGTCAACGACAAAGCCCGGGATCCGCTCTGGGCCTGGCAGAAACTGGACGGCGGCTCCAGAGCATGTGTCAGCGGCTCCAGGTACCGTAGGGCTGGGCTGCGGGGGGGCCGCGACCGTGGAGTTCGGGAGCGGGCGGGGAGCGAGGCCTGGAGTTTGGAAAGTGAGCCTCGGTAGCCCAGGAAACCTGCGGTGGGGAAGGGGGGGGGGG
>NW_027185804.1:22487687-22646990 GCF_028583685.1 Petaurus breviceps papuanus
GGGGGGGGGGGGGGGGGGGGGGGGGGGGGGGGAGAAGGGGAAGGAGGTCTGAGGTCTGGGACCCGGGCGTCCACAAATCCTGGGGATGAGGACCAGGCTGGAGAGAGGGGGTCTGAACAGGAGTTTCGGTAATCCCAAAGATGGGGGCAGAAGCCGTGGGGAATGGGCAGGGGGGCGGCTAATAGAGCTTCGGTAACCCGGGTGATAGGGAGAAATCTGTGGTGGGTGGTGGAGGAACTTGGGCCTGGATTTTGGAATCGGAACCTCCTTAACCAAGGGGATGGCGACTGGGGGGGGGGCGAGTTAGGTTCGATAGGAAGTGGCTCTAGAAAAAAGATAACTTTTAACCTGTTCTTCCGGAGAGAACCTTGCCAGGGGGCAGTCTCTACGCCTTGAGGCCGTGAGGAGGTGAGCAGTAGCGGTGGGGCCGGGGGCCGAGATGAGAACCCTAACCTCTTTTTTCGCGGCTTGCCTCGGGTGGCGGCGGGGGAGCCGGCCTTGGCCGGGAGGGGTACTCTCTGTGGCCCACAGTTACAGGTTACCTCGCTGCCCCTCCGTGGGGGAGTCTAGGGCTTCCTAGGAAGTGACTGAAGATTTGGTGGTGGGTGTAGAGGGACTGGCATCTGCTGAGAATGCCCTGGGAAATGTGGGAGGATGGTAGGACCTGGGTGCCCCAAGAGAGCCTCCTCAGCGACTGTGCCAGGGTATGCGGACCAGCCGGAACATCCTGAAAACTAGTTTGGGACTTTGCTGCCTCTGTGGGTGCTGGCTGGAGGCTGGAGACGAGAGCTGTTGTAAATGTACATCTTTTATTCGACAGATGCCAGACTATGTTTAAACTTTTGGTTCTGCTCAGCACTCTGCCTGCTGTTACTTTGGCGTTTCCTCCTTGCCCAAGAAGTCCTCTAGAGTCTACACATGCAGGAAAAGACGGTAAATTCCTCTAACTTTTAGGGGGGGGGAACCATACTGAAGTTATAACCACATATTCTATTATTTTTTTTCTACCCAAAGTGAAAAATCTGATTTTTGAACTAAAACCACATTTAGGGGAATAATCAACCAATAGCAGCACTTTCAACTCATATGATAATGATAATTTCTATAATTTGCAAAGCATTTTACTTTATCTAATGTGATCTTAACCCTGGGACATAAGAGCTATTATCTCCATTTTAGATGAGGAAACTGAGACTGAGAGAGATTAAGTGACTTGCCCAGGGTCACACAGCTAGGAAGTGTCTGAGACAAGTTCACAGCTCACATCTTCCTAATTCCAAGCCCAATCCACCAAGGCAGCCTACTTTGATTTTGTCAATACTCACACATTTTGTATTTTTGTAAATACAGGATTTAAATATACATTTATCATATTAAAATCCATGGGGAGAAGTCATCTGATTTGAATTAAAAACAGAACCAAGACTGACCCTAGGCAAAATTGAGAAGTAGGTAAAGTTTGTCTGGTGCCTTGCAATCTCCCACCTAGTCCTGTCCTCTTTGGGTAGTGCCTAGGTTCTGGACCTGTCTATTTCCTCTTTCCCCTATCCCTCCATCTAAAGTTGTTAGCTAGCCATCATTTGGAAAGAATCCATTAAATGAATCCACACTAACTTTTTAATGACTGATAAGGTTGTGCCAGAGAGCCTAAGCTCCAGAAGGGCCTCCTGCCCAAGCTGGAGAGGTGTCAAGGAGAGGCATGGAGGGGGAATTCTGCCTTTTATTTGGGACTCAACCTGGCTAAATTCTGAGAGTCTTCGTGCCAGGGAATGTATCCTTTTGACTACAGCAACACATGAGCTGTCTGCAAAGATGAAGGAGTTGGGAGAGGTCTTGGGACAGTGGAAAGAGGACTAGCAATAAAGGCAAAGGACCTTTGTTCATCTCCTTCCTCCAATACTGGCTATGTTACCTGGGGCAGGTTCACTTTGGGCTTTCATTTCAACTGTAAAATGAGATTGACCTCAGTGGCTTCTGTGGATCCTTCTGGCTCCCACACCAATAAGATTGTGGCTCCTTCAAAGAGTGGTTCAGTACATTACCCTTCCCAGGGCTGTCTCCATTTTAACTGGGGAAGATGCCTTATCTCACAGGAATGTCATTTCAGGTATCAGAGTGGGAAGTTTTCCTGGCACTGATATAAATAATATTTCATATAAGCAGCTGTATATGCATAAAGTGGACCGACTCCACCTATAACCAATGTAGTAAAATAACATCTTGTTATGAGTTGAAGACTGAGCTCCCTACTACCTCCTCCCCATACCAAAGGAGGAATCCCTGGAGATGTATGTTAATCCTTGAATGGTGATATTGTGAAGGGAAATATGACAGAGGAAGAAGAAGCCTTAGTTGGGTCGGGGTGGAGGGACAGGGAAAGAAAGGTGATATGATCCTGGGGGAGTGGGGTTGTTAATCAGCCAATCAATCAGCAAGCATTTATTAATCTCTGGCTCTGTGCCAGGCATTGGGAAAAGTTGAATGGAGTTTGGACACAATTGAACAACAATAGTTGTATAGCCCTTTACATATATTCTCTCATTGATCCTCACAAGAACCCTGTGAGGTAGATGCTGTTCCTTTTTACAGTTGAGGGAAATGAGGTGAATGGAGATTAGGTGACTTGTTCAGGGTCACACAGCTAGTAAAAGTCTGAGGCTGGATTTGAACTCAGATCTTCCTGACTCCAGCTCCAGTACTCTTAACTGCTTTGCCACCTAGCTACCTCTAGGTCAGAGAGGTTAAAAAAAAAAGTCTTAGGAGAAGATAGAGTCATTACTAGTTGAGTTGATCAGGGAAGTTGCCTTCAAATTAGTTCTGTTTCAATCAGAAGTTCAAAATGAGTTGAGTGAAGGTTTAAACAAAAAATGACTGTATTCCTGTAGAGACCCCAAAGAGGGGTTACTCTAAAGGAGTAACAATAATTGACATTTATATATCCCTCTAAAATTTAAAAAGGTTTTACTTGCGTTATCTTATCAGAATGTTGTAATAGCCCCGTGAGTTATGTGCTCTAGGTGCTGGCATCTCATCCCTGCTTTACAAATCAGGACACTGAGGCTTCCAAAGGTTCAATGACTCTGTCCAAGGTAGAGTTTGAGCCCAATTCTTCCTGATGCCAGAACAGAAGTCAGGTAACCAGTGGCCAGTGCTCTGTGCTAGCCTCGGGTGCCTTCCGCTCTCTACATTTTCTGTTTAGGAAAAGTTAACAAGGAGAAGACCAAGCATTTAAAAATCCTGTCCTTCCACCATCATAGGTTTCCTAATCTGGAACAAACCCACTCAACTTTGTCTATCTGATGATAAAAAAAACCCAGCTGGAAAAAAAATTCCAGTTATTTTGTCTTTCCCCCTATGGTCCCTTCCACCTTCTGAAATGTGATTTTGTATGATTCTGTCTCAGAAGTGTCATTATGAATAGAGTACTGGACTGGGAGCCAAGAAGCCCAGGCACCACACTACCTCTGACACTAACTTTATGGCTATGGGCAGATCACTTTACCTCTATGAGCCTCAGTTTCTTCATCTATAAAATGGGAACATAGTACCCACCTCATAGGGTTGTTGTGTAGCTCAAATGAAATAATATATATGAGGGTTTTGCCAGCCTTAAGGCTTTCTATAAATGACTGCTATTATTCTCTGCTATATGGGGCCCACTGTGATGGACTGTATGTCTGTCATCCTCTCAATCAGCCTCCTGAATAAGTTTGAAGCGGTTCCTGTCTAAGAAGATTGTCCAAAGCTCAGAAAAACCATTTCCTTAGGGGAAGAGATGTTGTGATCGGCACCAGTAGAGGGAGTATTTGCACTGATAAAATCATGGTTCCTCACTATTAACTGGAAATACAGCCTCATTTTGTATTTCAGTCAACTTGTCTGTAATTTATCTATATATCTATACACACATACACATATATGTATATGTATACATGCATACGTGTGTGTGTGCTTGTAAGGTTGATTTGTGCAATGCAAAGGGCTTTGGTCTAAGCCTAGAACCTGAGAAGAGATGAGAAAATGCACTTCAATGCCTTGTTTGTAGGGGCAGGGGATTGAGTGTATCACTAAATATCGTCACTCAACTGATCTGTTGGTTAGTTCTGTTGAACTGAGGATTTTTCTCTTTACTTTTTGTTCTTTGATAGTTTTCCAGGTAGTGAGGGAAATATTCAGAGATAAAGATATCAATAAAAATTTTAAAAGAAAAGAAAGAGTAGCCTCTCCTCCTGCTCAAGGAGCCAGTCATGAATGAACCATCAGAACCAGGAATTTCATGACAAATAGATCTCTTCAGCATAAACAGATGGTTGTAGAGGTCCTTCACAATGGAAAAGCCACAGTGCCCAAGACTGAAATTTGAGAAAAACTGACCAAGATATACAAGACAACTCCAGATGTCATTTTTGTCTCTGGATTCAGAACTCACTTTGGTGGTAGCAAAACAACAGGCTTTGGCATGATTTATGATTCCCTTGACTATGCAAAGAAAAATGAACCAAAGCACAGACTTGGAAGATATGGTCTGTATGAGAAGAAAAAGACTTAAGAAAGCAGTGAAAGGAACACAAGAACAGAATGAAGAAAGTCGGGGTACAGTAAAGGCAAATGTCAGTACCAGCAAAAAGAAGGAATAAAAGGCACTAGGGATAATGTTTTTCCACAAAGATTATACATTTTCATCAGAGCATAAATAAACTATGTAAAAACTTCAAAAAAGAAAAGAAAGAACATTGGGTCTTAAGAGTCAGAACTAAGTAACTTAAGAGTTAAGAACTAAGTTCTAGTAGTATTACTAGATACTAGCTTTTTGCCCCTGGCCAAGTCATTTAACCACTCTATGCCTCAGTTTCCTCATCAGTAAAAATGGAGATAGTACTACCTGCTTTACCTACCTCATAGGATGCTTGTATGGAATGGGGGAAGGGTCTTTGCTGTGGGAATTCCAGTGGATTAGTCCTAGGGAGCTACCTTATAAACCTTGTGAGGTTACATGGTCACAAAGCTACTATGTACAGTTTAAACTATTAAAGCCTAAACTTTTATTAAGACTTTTGGGAAACTGTGTTCGAGGCAGAATTTGAATCCAGGCTTCCCAGCTCATGCATAGCCTAGCCCTCTCTCCATTATAATATTCTGCTTCCTAATATGAGAAAACATTTATGAAAATCTAAATATGACTATTACTAGCCCTATTGTATTTGTCAATCACCATTACAATGAAGATTCATGGAGAAGGGGACTAATAAAACCCTTTGGAAACATCATGCTTTTTTAGGTAGGAGGGGTTAGAATTTCCTGTAATAATTACTGAAGTTTTGAATTGGAAGAGACCGTAATCCCCCTCTCCTCTGACGCTCTTATACTTAGAGGTGAGGAAATTGAGACCCAAGTAGATTGTGAGTTTCCCAAGATAACATTGTTGCCTTGTGGCAGATCCCAAATCTCCTGGCTCTCATTTTAATGATCTTTTATCATGCCACAGTCTATCTTAGTTCTCAGACAAGAAAATAGTGGCAGGATGGGGAGGGGGGCAGGTGAAGGTCTTACCTGTGGACTTCAGACCCCCTTGGGTTTGATTAAATAAGCATCTAAAAACAAAAAAAAAATGTCTTTCAAGCAACTTGCTGTGTTATACAAATGACCAGGTTTATGCAGGTAGATGTTTACCAACTAACTCTCAAAAGAAAAATGTGGACAACATACTTTTAAGTTTATCAGTTTATCTGTATTATTAATGTTTACTCCATTACTTTCTTAAGTAGACAATAAAAAAAAAATCAAGTCTTGATTTATAGCCCTTCCTGATTTCTGAGATGTAAATGTTCACAATGAAAACTTAACAATGGGCTTTCATCTGCATGAACTGGCCCCAGAATACCCTAGCTAGCAAAGTTTGTGTGTATTTGGGGGCAGGGAAGGGACCTCTACATACTAAGCAAAATCCTGTATATAATCTTCCTCCAGATACAAGGAATGTCCTTCAGATTATTAGTATGTTACTTTTGGGGCTGAAAATACTTTACTACAGCAATTCCCTTTTGTCAAAAGTTAGATTATCATTTAGCCACTACAGAAATGTTTTTTTCCCACTGTGAAACAAAGGCTCTGCTGGCTCTGTGACCACACTGAACTGAACTGAACTGCTCTGAGCCTTGGCTCCTCTATCTGCAATTCTATCATTGATTTTAAATGATCCTTATTTAAAACCTTTTCTTGCTTTACTAGTCTTTACATCAAAAGAAGAAGCCAGTGTCTTCATCCATAGACGTCTCCTCTACAATAGATTTGACTTGGAGCTCTTCACTCCTGGAGATCTGGAAAGAGAATGTAATGAGGAATTGTGCAACTATGAAGAAGCAAGGGAGATCTTTGGGGATGAAGACAAAACGGTAACGTAGCTGTTTTACAAATTGGTTGGAAGCACTAGGTGCTTAGGGAAGTCTCTTTTCTTTGGAAAGTGTATACATTCTTATTATAAGTCTCAAAATGCTTCTAAACTATCAACTTGATGTATTCCTATCTCACCTAATATTTTTAGGTACTAGGTCTATATTAATTACCAAAGTATTGACTCATCTGTTTAGGTGGGTTTAATGTTTTTTGGTTTTGTTTTTACTTAAAAACAATTATGTAATAGAAAGTTGAAAAATATTTCAGGAGATAATTTGGTTTAGTTGAGGCAAGTAGGTGTAAAAATACATAGAACACCTGGGCCTGGAATGAGGAAGACCTGAATTCAAATCTGAGCTCAGACACTTACTAGCTGTGTGACCCTAGGCAAGTCACTTAACTTCTGTCTGCCTCAGTTTCTTCAATAACAAAGTGAGGATAATAAAATAGCACCTACCAGGGCAGCCAGGTAGCACAGTGAGTAAGAGCACCGGCTCCAGAGTCGGGATGACCTGGAATCAAATCCGGGCTCAGACACTTAGCACCCACCCAGAAACACCTGGCCATGTAACCTTGAGCAAGTTACTTAATCCCAATTGCTTTAAAAAAAAATAGCACCTACCTCCCAGGGTTTTCATGATGATTAAATATTTGTAAAGCACTTAGCACAGTGCCTAGCACATAGTAGGTATTATATAAATGCTTTTTCCCTTCCCCTAGCCCCCAACTGAGGCACATCTCTACTTTAGCCATGTGTCAACTTGTGATGCTGGCTTTAAAGATTTCCTAGGAATGAGTGGACATTCCCTTATGTCTCTGATTACTTACATCACCATTTAATTCCTCATTATAAAAGTTCTTACTTAAGTCTAATTAAATTATTTCTTGCCCAGCCTCTGTCCTGTTTGGAAATTAACAACCAGTGAAAGCCCTCCCTGTACTAACAAGTCCCACACCTGACAAGTGTTTTTTGCCCCATAACCTTCTATTTTGCAGATCAATCACATTTCCTGTAATAATTTTGCCTCACGTGATTCTGGTTGTTTTCTTTTTTCATGTATCAGGATTCTTTCTAATATTCTTGTGCATATGTGGAGACCAGGAATCCCTAGCTCTCTTTCTGCCATAATTGTACTTAAGTGCCATCACTTAGTATTTGTAGCCTGGTTGGGGACAGAAAGGTTATATTCTGCACTCATACAATCTTTCTAATTTTATCCTGGTCATCTGAAGTCAAAGAAGTCCCTTCTTCCAAATAATAATGATCTTAGGAATGCCTTCAAGATATACCTTTCTTGACTGACCCTGAGGTTCTGATGACTTCTGTCTAATTGCAAACCCACTTAGAGCAAACTAGCCTATACCAGGTATAGACCATTCTTCATCAGTCACCCCATCTCTTTCAGTACCTTGGATTAGGGTAGCACATTACCTCTGCTCCAACCACTAGGTACTTACTCATTGCTGCCTTGCTTCAAGTCTCTCCCTACACTGATCCATCCTTCTACAAGCCACTAACATGGTTTCTCCCCTAAAATTCATGTATAACTGTCACTCTGACTTAATAAACTCCATTGGTTTCCTATTACCTCTAAGATCAATTGTAAACTACTCTTTGTCTTTTAAAGCATTTTAACCTGATCCCAATCTTCCTTTCCACCCTTATTGTACATTCTTCCATTCCCTCGTACTGCTTCATTCTCCATCTCTGTATCTTTGCCCAGGCTTGCCCTCATGCCTGAAATAGACTCTGTATTCACCTTCTCTTAGAATCTATTTCCTCAAAAACTCAAGTACCAGCCTCTCCACAAGGGCTTTCTCTTTCCTTCCCAGCTGCTGGTAGACCCTTCTCCCCCAGTTACTTCCTATTTATTTTGAATTTGTCCTTTATAAACTTACGTAGGTAGATGATGACTCCCACCAAAGTATATAAGCTCTTTGAGGGCAGGGTCTGTTTCATTTTGCTTTTTGTATCTCTAGCACCTACAAAGTGCCTGACACATAGTAGGTGCTTAACAGATGCCTTTTAATTAATTATATTGGTTGCAACTAATGCTTACTCACCCAAATTGGAGTCAGAGGAAATGAGAGAAAGACAGCAGAGGATGACAGGGGCAGCTCGAACCTGGCAATCAGTTACCATCATGGCTAAACCAGGACCCAACAGTGCCCCTTGAGGTGTGTACTCTGTTAGCCACCCTTAGTTTTTTATACCATATCTTTCTCCTTGGTTGGTGAGAACGCTAAGGCAGCACTAAATAAAATAATTTGCAAATCCCTCCCTCACAAAACTTCCACTTACTTTTACAGATGGCGTTTTGGCAGGATTACTCAGTGCAAGGACCAAGCACAAGATCAAGTGAGTCAAGAACTAATTTAATAGCATTTGTTTCTTTCCCTCCCCTCCTTATAATAAACTTCAGTTTTGTGACTAACGATCCATGTGTTGTTTCCTTGTTGCGCAGCACTGTTAGTCTATAGTAGACTTGCCAATTAGGTGCCCAGATAGCTGAGACAAACAGAGGTAAAACCCCAATGCCCAGGTATTGAAAATCGAGTTGGGTGAGATCCTAGGGGCGTGAGATAATAGACTTCCTCCCGGCTGGCACCACGTTTCTAAGTGACTCTTGAAGACTGCAGAAGGGAAATAGGCAATGTCTAGATTTGTATTGGTACAAGTTGAATACTCTCTGTCAGAATCAAGTGGCTAAATATTTTCTTTTAAACTGCTGCATGCCAAACAAGCTGGATAAAGTAAGATTGTTAGGCTGAGTTTAGAGCCTTTCAGAGAGGGTGATCCTCTTTCTTATCTCAGCTGATTATCTCCAGCTGCTGTCCCTGCCAGATTTTCTTTCAGTCCCTCTAGGTAGGGCCCCAGACGCCTTGTGGACTCTGTTACAGTGGCCCCACCCAGCGGGGATGATCACATTTACCCAAGTCCTTGTTACCCAATGGAACTGAGCAAGGGAGGTGTTATTTCTATCATTTTCTTCCTCTTTGGGTCACATATTATTAAGATGCAAGTTGCAGAAGTGTTATAAAACTGCATTGAAAGAGAAAGTTTCCTCACCAGTGGAACAACTCCTGTGTCAATGAAACCCTAGATGAAAAAAGCAAAACCAAATTCAAAAAAGATACAGAAATGATAGCTGGGGGTCTGGAGATGCCATTTTAAAATAATTTAAATGTTATGCTCGTAACCAGACCAAGTAGATAGATAGATAGATTTGCCTTCAACAGAATTTTAATTATTAATAGCCTTTTTATAGCACTTTAAAGCTTGCAAAACACTTCACAAATATTATCTTATTTGATCTTCACAATAGCATAAGTTCAAACCAGCCTCTGACCCTTACTAGCTGTGTGATCCTGGACTTAGCCCTGTTTGCCTCAGTTTCTTTATCTGTAAGATGAGCTGGAGAAAGAAATGACAAACCACTCCAGTATCTGCCAAGAAAACCCCAATGCGGTCATACCCAATAGTGTGGTATTCTCCCTATTTTTACAAATGAGGAAACTGAGGCAGCAGATGTTAATTGATTTGCCCAGGCTCACACAGCTAGTAAGTGTCCCTGAGGCAGGATTTCAGCTTAGGTCTTCCTGACTCTCCAGGTTGAGCACTCCATCCACTGTACCACTTAGCTGCCTACCTTCAGAAAGACCTGAGTTCAAATCCAGCCTCAGAAACTTAGTAGCTAGGTGACCCTGAGCAAGTCAGTTTGCCTCTATGCCAGTTTCATATATTGACAGGGATACTGACAAAAGCTTACTGAATCATTTCCCTTAAGATGGTGAGAGAGAGAAGATCGATGTTATGGGACTTCTGACTGGATTAATTGCAGCGGGTGTGTTCTTGGTTATCACTGGATTACTTGGTTACTATCTCTGCATCACCAAATGCACAAGAAGAAGACAGCCATGGTATGTATAACCGAGAATTTGTTCTCAATAGAATATGACACCGGGTATATTGTTAGCTGTAGGCCACTTTAACATTTCTCCACTGGCTCAGGACATGAGATCAGCAGATCACAATAACAGCAACAACAATAATGGTGATGTTTATATCATACTTTACAGTTTGCATGTGGAAGAGGAAATCATAGTAATAGCTAGCATTTCTACAGTACTTTAAGCCATATGGTCAGCATGTAAAAAAATGAATGTGATGAATTAACTTGGATGAGATAGCGCGTCTAAATGTGATGTTATGTGATACAGAGCGAATGGTATCCTTTCTCTGATTACAAGGTGCTCTGCAAATGCCATCTACCATGATCCTGGGAGGTAGGGGCCATCATCATCCCCATTTTATAGATGAGGCTGAGTGAGATTCAATGACTTCCTCAAGAACAAATAATAGTAACCTGAAGCAGGATCTGAACATGGGTCTTCCTGACTCCAAACCCAATATTTTATGCACTGTGCCACCCAGCTCCCTACAGATTTGTCTCTCTTGGCTCCAGAGGGCAGAACCAGCAGCAAGGAATGGAAGATTCAAAGAGGCAGATTCAGGTTTGATTGTCAGGAAAAGTGAACTATTAGAGCTGTCCAAAAGTGGAATGGGTGGCCTTGGGAGATAGTGAGTTCCCCTTCACTGGAAATTTTTCAGCCAAGATGGGAAAGACACTAGTCAGGTACATTGTAATGGGGATTGCTTTTAAGATATTGATTAGACTAGATGGCTAAAGTCCCTATAAGTTTGAAAAAAAATCTTTTTTTATTAAGCACCTGCTGTATGCATGGCATAATTCCAGGCAGTAGGAATAAATACAAAGATGAAAAACTACCCAGTCTTTGCTTCTAATTGGAGAAATGAAACTCTGTGTCCCATTAACAGCTGATCCAGACCTGCCCTCATCCCAATTAATTCGCCAGACATTCATTCTATTTAGTACCTACTATGTATGATGCAACTGAGATAGAAAGACACAAAGACCCTGCCCTCAGGAAGCTTAAACTCTCAGGGAAGGAGTGGTTACAATAAAAAAGACAAGAAAAATTCCAGGAGAAGGAATTCTATTAACTAACAGCCAAGGGGACCAATAGAGGCTTTGGCTCCAGGGGGTGGCCATCAAGAGCTGAGCCTTAAAGGAAGCTAAGGCTGTTTTTAGGAGAGAGGTGAAGAAGAGGAATTTATTCTAGCCATGCGGGGTCAGCCTTTACAAAGGCTTAGAGAAGAAAGATGGAAGTTCCAGGTCAGGGAATAGACTTTCTTGGTTAGAAGATAGAGTTTGTGAGGTATAGTAAAATTAAATAAATCTGGAAAGTCAAGCAACATTAAGCCCTATTATGTGCCAGTCACTGTGCTAAGTGGTAGGAGTACAAAAGGGGGGAAAAATAGGTCCCTGCCCTCAAGGAGCTTACAATCTAACACAAAGGTATATGGGAATCTAGACTGGGGAAAGCTTTAAATGTTAGGCTGAGACATTTGTGTTTTATACTAGAAATGATAAGAAGTCAATGAAAATAGAAATCATATTTATTACATATGAAATGGATTTTTATTTTATTATACTTATTGTATGGTGTAGGAGCATGGTGTAATGCATAAGTATCAAATATGTAGCCTCCTAAGTATGAATTTGGAACCAGATGAAAATGTAATTGGGAAATATTTTTTAAAATAAATATACAATAGGGGTGGCCAGGTGGCTCAGTGAGTAAAGAGCACTGGCTCCAGTGTCAGGATGACCTGGGGTTCAAATCCAGGCTCAGATACTTAGCACCACACCCAGAAATAACTGGCTGTGTAACCTTGAACAAGTTACTTAACCCTGATTGCTTTAAAAAAAAAAATTTAAAAAATAAATATACAATAAAATGTAAAAAACGTCACATTTTAAAACTAAGTCGCACTGTGGCCTGCTAGGATTGTTATGTATAGGTTAGTGGCCCTTCATGTTTGAGCTTGACAACACAGGTGAAATGAACTCAGAGCTGCTCTCAGAGTCACAGAGACATTGGTTCAAATTCTGCCTGTGCTACATTCTAGCTATGTGACCCTGGGCAAGTCATTTAACCTTTGTGCCAGAGGACTCTCTCAGACTGTAAGTTACTGAAAAAGCATTTGATCTGCATTGGTAGAAAGAGCCCTTCTCTGGGGGCTCCCCTGCCTACAGTGATGAAAGCGTAGTTCTAGTAAAAATAGAAATAATAACAAAGACTCACTGACAAAGGGATGCAGTATTTATTGCTATCTTCAAAATCACAGGGCATCATAAAATTAAACGGCTATTACAAATGGACAGTAAAAATCCAACAATGAATGCCCACCTTGAGATTCCTGATGGCAATGATGACTATGCCATGATACATCTCTCAAGTCGCACGCTCTTGTGAGGACAAATGTGCTCATTTTCATTCTAGTTATTATAGGTTCATGGAGACAGTGGATAAGGAGATATCTAATCTTACTCAAAAGGCAGCATAAACTAAATGCACTATGGGAAATGGCTAACAAAGATGACCGGTCAGTCCGCGTTTGAGGATAGCGTGGAGTCATTTAATCTTAATGCATTTTGGTTTCATTTCATTGCAATAAACACTTATTAAGTATCAACTGTGGGGGTGGGGATGGGGCACAGCTAAGTGCTGGGAATATGAAGGTAAAAAAATGATGGTCTAGATTTGGAGGGATAAGAAGCAGATTGCAAATGCACAGATATCTATAAAACAATTTATTGAATGAATTGGGGCCTAGAAAAGGAAGGCACCATAAGCATTTCATATGTCACTGGGTAAAGTTACCAACTTGTCCTCACTTGTCTCTTCTCTCCCCACCCCAATCCATTGGCTTCTCATTGTATGACTTTGGCTTTCTTTCCTTGGTGGTACCTTTTACCCATTAACTTTTTCAACCAAAAGAGCACTCTTCCAATGAAGCAGACATTATTCTTTGTCTTTGTTCCTTCTCTTAGCATGAATCCACATCTTTTTGAGCAAAATACCCATGCCCCAAGACTGATAATTAGCCCAGCCATTATCTTCTGCCCACATTAGACTAGAACATGGGGCCTCGAGGCCACATGAGGCCCTCTAGGTCCTCAAGTATGGCACTTTCACTGAATCCAAACTTCACAGAACAAATTGTTGAAGTTTAGATCCAGGCCAAGGGTCACACTTGAGGACCTAGAGGGCCACATGTGGCCTCAAGGCCCCAGGTTCCCCACCCCTAGACTAGAAGCTTCTATAAATGGGCAAACAAATATAGGAATATGAGAAGCATCTTTGATTTCTTCAGGGTAGGGAACTGCCCCTGACTGATAGAGAGCCACAGCAAGTCACTGGGAGTTGTCTGAGACAAAACAGGGCAAGTGACTTGCTCAGCTGGGGTTACACAGAGGAAACTAGCATCACGCCTGACATGTAGTAAATACTTAACAAATTCCTCGATTGATTGGATCCAGACCTTCCTGATATCTAGAGCAGCTAGATGGGGCAGTGAGCAGAGGGTTGAACATGAAGCTGGAAAGACCTGAGTTTAAATCCTGTCTCGCATACTAACTATGTGACCCTGGACAAGTCACTTAGCCTCTGTCTGCCTTGGTTTGTAAAATGTATAATAATAGCTCCTTTTTCCCAAGGTTCTTTTTTTTTTTAGGATAAATGAGGTGATGTTTGTAAAGTAGTCTATAAATGCCAGCTATTATTATTTTTCTAAGCTAGCAAATCCGTTAGTTAAAACTAGTCTTTTGGTCAACTAAATGGGCCACATAAAATTTGAGCCCTATTTAACAAAGACATTGCCATAACTGCTGATCTGAGAAGTGTCTGATTGGCAAAGGAAAGAGACCTAGACTGGAAGTCAGAGAAACTAGGTTCAAATCCCAGCCCTGACTGCCATTTGCTTGTCTTTGTGACCTTGGATGAATCACCTGACAGCTCCATAATCCATTTCCTTACTGTTAAAAGAACACACTGGACTAGTTGGATTCTGAGGTCCCTTCTCGATCAATATCAGAAGCATGTGAGAGAATAGGATGTAATGGAAAATGCACTGTACTCAGTCAGGAGATTGGGGTTCTAGCTGAAATGCTTCCCCAATACCGCTCTTTGACTTTCCCAACCCACCTCTCTGGGCCTCAGCTTCCTCATCCATAAAATGAATGGTTTGGACTAGATGACCCCTAATATTCCTTTTGGTGTGTCCCTTTTTCCTCTTATAAAAAATGGTTATACAGTGCCTCAAGGGTTGTAACCCACTTTCCTCACAAAAGCCCCATGATATAGGCAGTGCAGCTGTTAACTTGAGCTTCAGTATTCTCATCTGTAAAATGAACTTAACTGACTTACCTACCCTGTGTCTCTGCCATAGTAGATGTGAGAGTCAGGACTCTAATCCAGGTTAGAGTCTTTTTATTTTTCCCACTTATGTACTTTAGAACTTTCACTGATGGTTTCTCAGACTAGGAAAGAGTTCCAAGGCCTTTTTGTTGTTGTTGTTTTCTTTTAATTGCATGTAGATAAGCTGCTCAATGTAGTGAATAGAAAGCTGGCCTTGAAGCCAAGAATACCTAGGTTCCACCTCTCCCAAATACAAGCTTTCTGATCCTGGGCAAATCACATAATCTCTCAGTGCCTCGAGAATCTAGTTGTAGAGAGGATGCTAGTCTCTATTGATAAAGGGAGCTCTTTTCATGGGAATGCTCAATGCCAGTGAGATCAGAACTCCAGTCCCTATTCCTGTATAGTAAGCATCAGCAAAATGCTTCTTTGGCAATGTTGAGATAATAGAGAATATGGGGGCAGAGCCTTGGGGACAATGACTATGTACTAAGCACATAACGTAAAGAAAATGCTTAATAAATGTTTGTTGAATTAAGTCAACTTAAGTGAACTTGGTAAATACAAAAAAGGGGCCAAGTTTTGTCCTAAAGCATAATAATAATATCCTAAAGTAAGTAAACATCTTTTCTTCCTATCAAAAAAAGCATTTTTCCCTTTAGGAGATATTTGGAATTTTTATCTCTTTACTCACTTTACACATCAGTATCTGCATGATGTTATAGAAGAGATTGCTAAGGGCATCCTTTTTATAAAAGGCATGAGTTTTTAAAAAATCAAATTAATTTCAAATTTACTGTGAATAGCCTAAGTAACTTTCCTATTCCAATGGAACCACTGGAACTTTAAAAAAATAATAATAATCAATATAGAAAAAGATGTCTTTTTTAAATGGCCTGAAAAATTCATGAACACCAGATGAAGAACCTCATTGATATAAAGGACTCAATGTATTCCTATTTCACCAACAGAGAAAAATGAAGCGGGGAGGCTAGGTGGTGCAGTGAATAGAACACCAGCCCTGGAGTCAGGAGGAACTGAGTTCAAATCTGACCTCAGACACTTAACATGTACTAGCTGTGTGACCTTGGGCAAGTCACTTAACCTCAATTGCCCTGCCTTCCCCCTCCAAAAAGAAAAAAAAAAGCGGAGAGAAAGTAAACAATTCCCCTTCTTGATGTTTCACTCTCTGCCTCAATAGTGTTGTAATCCATTGTTCCCATTAAAGTTTAGGTCAAAGAATAGGAAGATATGGGATGGCCTTTAATAGTTCACATAAATCCCATTCCAAATAATTACAAAATCCATAGAGTATCTGAGAATCATTCTACTAAAGCATACAAAACACTTGTAGAGATGTAATTATAAAATAGCCCTTAAGTCTGAATGCAGATAGAAATACACTTTTAAAAATTTTCTTTATTTTTCTTGTTTTTTTTTTCCTTTGGTCTGTTTTCTTTCACAACATGATTAACATGGAAATATGTTTTGCATGACTGCACACATATAACCCGTATCAAACTACTTGCCTTCTCATTAAAAATGGAAGGGGGAAGGGGGAGAATTTGGAACACAAAATTTTTAAAAATGAACATTAGGGATTGTTTTTACATGTAATTGGAAAAAATAAAATATTTGAAAACAAAATAAAAATAAAGTGCCTTCTTAAAGGAAGAGAACAACGTAAAGGGCTAGAAGAATATTCTGTTCTTGTGGCTGGGTCGTGCTATGCCAGAATAACGAAAGGAGTCCATGTAGAGTAAACGTCAGAAGGATCTGTCTAGCAAATATGTTTCTTTTGACCCAGCCATATCTCCACATCTGCAGACCTTCAACAGTTTTCTTCAGTCTGTGAAATTTCCATTGGCCCCATTTGATAGTTAGTTAGCCATCCTCAGCTACTAATAAAGCTGCTAAGCTGCTATTGTTTCTGCTGCTATTTATTATCCATCCAACCATATATAGCCTCATTACCAACTCCAGGCATCCTGAGGATAGTAGAATGTCAGCTTCTTTAGGATAGGGGACTTTTTTATCCCTTGAACCCCAGCCCAAGACTTTGCTAGGAGTGGAGCCTGATAAATATGTCTTGAATTGAATTGAATGGTATGGATATTCTAGAAATATAATGAGATATGGGAGACACAATGGTGAAGTAAACAGCATTCATCTTTTAAGAACCTCTTTACTTCATCCTGTCATTTTTACCATATTCCTTTATCCTCATTCATCAAAGTACATACAATGTTTAATGCTAGATGCTGGAGAAAAAAAAATGGCCCCTGTCCTCATGGAACTTCCTATCTAGCAAGAAGAACATGAAATATGTCTATGCCCCTCCCTCTTTTCTTCCCTCCTTACTCTCATAATAAGAAAATCTTCTTGTATCACTTCTAAAAGCCACACTGGCACATATGGTTTTGTTTCCAACATTTACAATTCTTTGAGCCAGATGATCTAGCTCCGGTATAATTTGCTACCACTCATACTCATGCCTAATGTTTTCTTCTATATTTCACATCTTTCTTCCATTTTCTCCCTTTATTGTCTTTCCCTTTTCCCCTCCTTTTTTTTTCTTTCCTCACTTTTTTTTCCTGAAGTCCTCCTTTTCTTTTGCCCCCCATATAGGCTATGAGGGGAAATGTGGTACAGTGGTCACAGGTATCTTTATTTTGTGTGGATTATAGGATGCATCTAATTCACTGTTTCATCTGTTTGAAAACTATACCCTTTGAGCTTTTGCAATGTTAAAGTAACTAGATATTTCATTATGGGGGAAGGGTAGTAAGGTGGTTGGACTTGGCATACCAAGGGGCTAGTACCAACTCTACCAGTCTCAGGGCTATAGGCAGGTCCCTAAATCTTCCTAAGCCTCAGAGTCTTCATCTCATCTGTAGACTTCAGGTTAAGAACACCACTCCCCCTCCCCCCAATCTAGAGGAGCCTACGCTAATGAAGCCATGGCCTTTTGTGTTATTAAAGTGTTTGTGTGTGCTAGTGGGAGAGAGCCAGAGGAAAGATAGGCAGCCTTCCCTTCTTCTCAGTAACACATGTATTTCAGTTTTGGCCTTCAGGAAACAATGCCCCACATTGTGTTATCTAACCCAGAGGAGCAACTCAACTGGCCGAACTTTTGACCCAACGAGGGAGCCGGCCCTAGGCCAGGTCTTTGGGAAGCTATGTTAGGAGTCAGTGGTTGTGTGTTACGTTCCTTAAATTAAGCCTGAATTTGTCCTGCTTGTTTTCCTGAGGTCTGGGAAAGGACAGCCCTGCCTACACCCCCGCTTTGTGGGGCTGTGGTGAGATAGGTGGGGAGGCCTCGGTGTCATTGCACCCAGGTAGGTCCTGCCCGACTCTCTTAATGTGTAGTAGTATCCTGTGAACTCCTATCACCCCAGCTGGGGCTGCAGCCTCCCAACAGGATCTGGGTTTTTGTGGGGTTTCCCAGGGCTGGGGATATAGCAACAGTTTGAGGCCAGAGGCTAAGGTTCCCCAGCTGTCTCTCAGTGGTTTGTTGTGAATGGGTAATAGCCAGTATAAATTTTGAGCCATAACTCCTTCCTGGGTCCCCAGTCACACTGTTTATTCTTTCATTGCAATCCTGTTTGTATAGGATTCTGAGGAAAAGATTAAGTGTAGAGGATTGCTGTGAGATAAAGTACACCCCGCCTTTGAAATCTAAATGTAGGCAAAGTTTAAGGATTTAAAACAAAAAACCCAGAGAGGAAAATTGACAGAAAAGTTTGGGGAAAACTATGGTATACAATGCCTACTTTTTTTCTGAAAGTTGAAATCAGAGCATTATTACATCATCTTGGCAATAAACACATTCCAGATAAATGGTTGATATAAGATCAGTTCACTTCTCAGTTGTGTTGGAGAGAAAGTGCCCAATGTGATATTCTTAATTTCAAGATGGGACAACTATGAATTCATTTAAATGAACCCATAATAGTGTTACTAGAAAATAATATTTAGAATGTTTTTCCCCTTCTACTCATAATGGATGTGCAATGTTGTACAAAACACTGGAGCCATTCAGTGACTTTCTGATATAATTGCTCCCTTGTTCTCACAATGAAAAGGCAGATTGCATTAAGATGACTTGTAATTAAAGCACAACCTGGAATGTGTTTATGATAAGAACTTGTCACTCACTTGATCCAGCAGCTTAGAGCCTTATTGGACATACCTGAGCCCTGTGGGCAAACAGAGGACTTGTCTCCCTCCCAAAGGGAGGGCAGTTTCAGCCCCATTGAGCTGGAGATGAGTATTTATCATCAAGACATTCCAGATTTCTGACAGAAGAGGAAGTGTGTGCTAAGCCTTCTGAACACACTTGTACTAGCCTCACCATCTTCCATTATGAGTTATCCCAAAAAGGATTAGCCAGTTTATGAATTAGCCAAACCTTTGTCTCTCTTGTGTCTGTCTGTCTGTCTGTCTGTCTCAGTCTCTTTGTTTCCCTTTCTTTCTTCCTCCTTCCCCCTCTCCCTCTCCATCTTCTCCTGCTCCTTTTCCATCTTCTTGTCCTTTCCTCTCCCTCTTTCCATCCTCCCACTCTATCTCTGCCTGTCCCCTTTAACAACAGTATTCATCAATTCCTCCCAAAGAAGAATAGCTGAGATTAGATAATGATTTACAACTTTCAAAGTGCTTTCCTCACACTATTCTAGAGATAGGTCTGATACAACTTGTAGTATCCTCATTTTACAGTGGAGAAAGTGAGGCCCACTGAAATCAAGAACTTGCTTGAGAAGTGGTCAGACAAGGCTTGGGACCTCAATCATTTTCCTCTGTGTCCACTGTTAATTCTTTCCACAATGTCCCTCTGCCTCTTAACTTTCAAAGGCAAGAGAAAAGAAATGCAAGTCAGTGAACATCTTCCTTGTTAGATCTGATTAAGAGGAATTTGTGCTCATCAGTTGATGTGAGGATTAGAGATCATCTCTGGATTTCCAATATCCAGTTTCAAATAACCATAGTTATATCATTGATTAGTTGTAAACATTTATCAGTCAGTCAACAAACATTAAGTACCTAATATGTGCCAGGCAAAGTGCTAAGCACTGGAGACACAAAAAGAGACAAAGGATATGCCCTGTCCTCAAGGAGCTTACAATCTGATCATTAAATGGAATTAATTTATTTATAAGTAGTTGGAAAGGAGGCTTGAGAGAGAGTGCACCATTCAACAAGCCACTTATCATAAACTATCATAATAATAGCTGATGGTAGTTCAAAACACCAGGGTCATGTTTCATATCAACCACTCAGTGAATGTTAATTGAGTACCCAGTACAGTTCAAGTGACAGAACCCTCTGCTAGATACCAGGGGATACAGTAGGGGGCAGATGTAAATAAAGACCCCACAAGTTTAGACAAAGCAAATCAAAATACAAAGTCAAGTATAAAACTGTCCAGTGGTGAAGTTATCCCTGACCACTTCAGACTTTATTTTTCTCTCTGTCTTTTTAAAACTTAAATCTCCAATCTGACACATTTTGCTTATGTGGCCCTGGGTAGAACATTAACCTGCACTGGCAGAGGATGGTTTTTCATTTGGTAAACCCTATACTGGGAAGCTAGGTGGTACACTTGGCTTGGAATCAGAAAGACTCCTATTCATGAGTTCAGACACTTACTAGCTATGTGACTCTGGGCAAGTCACTCAACCCTATTTACTTCAGTTTCCCCATTTGTAAAATGAGCTGGAGAAGAAAATGGCAAACCATGCCAATATCTTTTCCAAGAAAAGCCCAGATGGGCTCATGAAGAGTCAGACATGACTGAAAATGACTAAACAACAACAAAGTACTTAATACTAATGAAATCATAATTCTGGATCAAAAATGGTGTGATACAAATTATAAATTCTGTAGGAATTGAAAAGAGGAAGAAAGGAGTAGGGAGAGGATAAATATTTCTTCTTCATTAAAAAATTTTTTTAATTTAAAAAAGAAAAGAAAGAGGAAAAATAAAGACTGAAATCATCAAGGAAGACTTCAGGAAGGAGGAGAGACTTGAGCCCAGCTTGAATGGGCAGGATTGGCTTTAAGTGGAGGAAGAGCTTGCAACCAACAGTAATAAATCAAGGAAAGGTTCTTCACTGACAGTGAGGGGACTGACCTGGATTAGGTCTTTTCATTTTAGGGGAAAAAAGGAAATAACTAGGTAGGATAACTGATGTTATATTATGGAAGGCCTAGAAAGCCAGACAGTGGAGCTGGAAAAAAGGTTTTGAGTAGGGAAATTACATTCTACAAAGATATGTAAGAGAGACTAATCCAGGAGCAGTTTGCAGACTGAATAAAAGTTGAAAGAAACCAGAGGCAGAGTAGCTGCTCCAGGGATCTGAGTTGTGAGACCTTTCATTAGGATTGAGAGGCACTGAATGAGAGCAATGGTTGTAGAGGGACTGAATAAAGGGAAAGATCAGTGGACAAATTATTAAAATTATAGCTAGAGCTGAAAGCGACCTCATAGATCATCTCATCCCAGCATCAACATTGACAGCTGGAATCCAACCTTCTAATTTTATAGATGAGGCAGCTGTCAAGTGACTTGCCCAAAGTCATAAAGCTATAGGATAATTATTATTATAATTAATTATTCAATGTTATATATAACTAATTGTAAAGAATAATTATAATATTGTTGATATTATAACTAATTATATTGCACCTAGTTATTAGTAATTATAATATGAATATTATTTATTATAATAAATATTATAAAAATAAAATAATTATAATGTTGATATTAGAACTAATTATATTACACCTAGTTATGAGTAATTATGATATGGATATTATAATTCATTATAATAAATATTCTAATTAAAATAATAACAAAATAATAGCTAACATTTATATAGCACTATAAGGTTTGCAAAGCATTTTACAAATATTTTCTTATTTTATCTTCACAACATCCTGGAAGACAGTTGTATTATTCTATTTAAAGATGAGGAAACTAAGGCAGACAGCAGCTAAGGGACTTGCCCAGGCTCATGCTAATAAATGTCTGGGGCAAGACTAGAATTGAGGGCATTCCCATCTCCAAATCCAGTGCTCTATCTATCTCACCTCTGAGTTATCTCCATCTTTTACTATTAAAAAACACACTCTTTGATATGAGAAGCAGCTCAGTGGATGGATTATTGGATTTGGAGTCAGGAGGACCTGCATCCATATCTGGCCTCAGACACTTACCAGTTGTGTGACCCTGGGCAAGTCACTTTACTCTGTTTGCCTCAGTTTCCTCATCTGTAAAATGAGCTGGAGAAGGAAATGACAAACCACTCCAGTATCTCTGCCAAGAAAACCCCAAATGGGGTTATGAAAAGTCAGCTATCTGAACAAAAATAACAAACAAATTGATATTAGAGGATACCCCCAATCCACACCTTCATGAAGTGGGTGGTCCACAGCTATTAGACATTGTATGTGTTTTCAGAGTTTTTCATTGTATCAATCAGTCATACTAGATTTTTTTTTCCTCTTTAAAATTACTATTTGTTATATGGAACGGGTGTCTGGGAAGGAGAAGGATACTGCAGATAGCTTTGATGTTATAAAAATCAGAAGACATCAATAAAAACTTAAAAAAAAACATACTCTTTGACCTGGAAATATCATCAACAAAGTCTATCATTAACATGAAAATGAAATCAGTGCCATTGATGTATCTCTGTTTAGTTCCTCAGCTGTCTATGTAAGAACGGGACGACATCATCCAACTATTATCTTTAGAAGACAAGAGGAAGCTACATTAGCCCCATCTCCTCTTCCCTTGGAGGACTCAGGACTACCTTCTTATGAACAAGCTGTGGCATTGACTGGAAAATACGATGTTCCCCCACCTCCTTATCCTGGGCCAGCAAGAGGGTTTAAGGTGTTTAAAAAGTCTATGTCGCTACCTTCTCACTAAACCCAGTATCAGTGTGGGAGATGGATATTTATTTGAAGAAGGCACCATGATTTGGTTCTCCAGTAGTTTAAAGGGTGGGCCATTTCACTTCTGCAAAGGTATTAAGAACACATGACTTTCATGATGACTGTTCATTTGCTCCAGACATCCAGACTTTTATCTCTGACATCGAATACTGAGTGAATTGGCTTCCTTTTTTTGTGCAATTAAGAGGCAGGCATTGATTTAAATTTAGGAGTCTCCACATCAACAGTCTAGCTAGATTTGGCAAAAGCTCACTAATTATAATGTTCTGAAGGAAGAGCAACATAGCCACCATCACAGAAAGGGTTCTAGACTGGTTGAGAACTGAACTAGTGTAATACAAGAATTTCTTTTGCCCTGAGTCATCTTGAGTCAAGGTACTAAATGTTTTATCCCCTGTTCATTTTAACTCTCCAGCAAAGGAGACCTTGTAAAAAAGATTTTAAATCTCATAATGAACCAGTGGTCTTTAGAACATAGAAAGAATCCTGATGATTATTCTATATGAAATAGCATATAATGTTCCTTTTAGGTATTTAGTGAAGAGAAGGGAAAAAACACCTTTTTCTTCTGATCAAATGGCTGCTGCTGTTGGAACTTGGAGGGCAGGGGTACAGTGACACAAGGTTGCAGATTTGTTAGCTGGCTACTATAATTTTAGTTTTTTCCTATCTAAAAAAGGCTTTATGACCCAGAATCTCTAGATTCTGTATGAATCTGCCAGTCCCATGAGGAAATAGATGGATTCTCTCTACATGATTATATGCTTGGTTCATATGGGATTACTCAGGTTGGGAGTTTTATTCTAGTTCATAATTGATAGTTTAATCCAGAAGGGATAATTTATTTATCCTCTCACCATCTATGTTCTGGCTGAAGATGTGTACAACTTTGTCACCAGTGACCGCTTGTATCTCTGTGGTATGTTTTCTCAGGCACTGAGGCACACTTAAAATGCTTGTTCAACCCAGATTCCCTACAATCCTCTCTTCTATTGTCATTCCTTATTTAAAGACTTAAAAGAACTTTAGCTCTCTATATATAGATGTATAGATGTACATATTTTCCCCCTGTGGGGTGAGGTCAAACAATAGCATATCCCTGAGATGGGAAATAGAAGATTCTATTCCTTAAATATTTGTCAGTTGTTACCTTATTTTTTTTGTTTTATATTATAATTTACAGGTTTTTAATGGGGGGAGGCTACAGTCCATGTCAGTTTGATGGTGCATGCTAAACCAAAGTGGTTCTGTTGAAACCATAGATAATATAAAGCATACATGATTTGGAGGATTTTGTATTCTTGGATAATATTCAACATAGGCAAAAATAAGATCTTTGCCATTCTAAACTTCATAAAGCTTTGTACTCTAGGCACCTTTTCAGTATCCCTTCCATTGTATGGTCCACTTGTCACTAATCTAGTAACAAATTCAAACAATGTCAGAGGTAGATTTCTCACATCCTCATTGTACAGAGGAGGAAACTGAGACCCCTAGAAGGGAAAGCACCTGCCTAACATCATCCAACTCATAAGTGGCAGAACCAAGAACTTAATTTGAGAAAAGTAGCCTTTTCTTTTGACTAAACACCAAAAAACACCATAAATAATCATGCACTAATTTTACATAACACTTTTTCTTGCATTAGTACAAAGACTTTTTGTAAAACTTATTCCTCTCCCACCACCTCTGATTTTCTGCCCTTGACAATGGATAAGCTGAGACAACAGATATCCTACAGGGAGTTTGTGGCAGGACTGAAATAGAAGCTTTTGTCCAAGTCCCTACCTTGCTCACAAGATCACACATTACTGAAGGTATATTAGTGAAAGTGTGTCCTTATTTGAAATTGGTGATGAAAAGATGCCTTTCCCCTAAGTGACAGTAAGAATTTTTCATCTGAAATTTTTAAAGTTTTGTCCACTGACACACAAGCTCTAGGTCCAAATTAGCTTCAGAGCCTCTAACTCCCTCCACTTATCATTTATTATAAAACTTTAATATGAAATAATCTCTGATTCATCCTCAGAGGAACTGTGAAATGCATGATGTTTGTAGAATACCTCTACAATTCATGATAACAGGAAAGACCATAATTGACAAATGGCTATAGTAAATACAACATTTCAATAGTAACTTATTATAATTTTTTTAATTGTACCCTATTGCTTATTTTTATTCATTTTTTGTTGTTGGTCATTATTAACTATGAGATTTCCGTTGTTTCAAAATGCTATCTCCTAGAGCTTCACTGAGCACAAGATTTCACAAATAATTAGATAGGGCTGGGTTTTTTGTTTTGTTTTTCATTTTAAATTAAAGGTTGGATGGAATTATGACTTTATATCGGCCTAATTTGAAAGAGGCTGATAAATCATAGCAGCATGATAGCTTCAGTGTGATGATTCTACCTGGCAAACCAAGTCCAGGAGATAAATGGTTCACTTTCAGAAAGAAAAACTCTTAAAAAAAAAAAAAAAAGAATGCTATCTGTGGTGTATTGGTTCTTTCCAACTGTCTGTAAATTTCTAACAGGGAGTATAAGAAACTCAAGCTTATTTAGAAAAGTTCAAATGAATAATTGTTGTATTTTAATTGTATTATTGTGATCCGAACTACCTTTGTATATGGGGGTAGGGTAGGGCATAGAGCGGGGAGGGTCTTGTCCCTTACTTGGGGTTCCTTTGGCCTGTCTGTCTTTGAAATTTGCGACAGTGTATTCCTCTCCAAAAAATTATGAGTGGGTATGCTTTATTTGTGTAGGAAATTGAATTGTTTATGGTTCTAGGTGCCATGCCAGCAGAAGTAAAAACAGTAACTCTTTGAATCGTTCCCCAAAACCTGTTTTCAGAATTCCATTCCAGCTCATTCTTGCATTTTTACATGGGGCATTAATTTCTGGGATAAGAAGGATGGAAGAAAAACCTCACTTCCATGATTGTTTTTACATCTTCATTGAATTTGAACTCTTCTATTACACCAAGCCATTAACTGGATATGAAACAATTTAGAAATATGTGTTTATGTGTGGCTATATGCATGTGTGTGTAGAACTATGTTATATATATGGTGTGTATTTGGTTCATTTTCTGAGGGATGTTTGTCATTTCTGTGGATAAAAATCTTTCACGATATTTAGCTAAGTTGGGTGGTGTGATCTAGATGCTTCGGGACAAGTGGGCCTGTGCCCATCTCTTCTGGGCACTAAAGTCAGCCAGTCAAATATAAGTGTATGACATGTACAAAACCTTGGATCAGATATTTCTGTTGGGTGATGGAACTTCCATTATATGGCATAACATGAAACAATAGGGAGAAAGCCTGGACCTGTGATTTCACTGATGAGAGACAACTCCCATATGAGGAAAAACAGGAAACAGTAGTTTTACAAAAATGGGTAATGGGGGGTGAGCTAAGAATTACAATGAATTTTAAAATTTTCCAAATGGTTTATTTAAAAAATATAACCCAAAATGTTACCAATTTTATCTTCCAGAGACTGTGGGTATTACATATTCAGATACTTTAATGAGAGTATTGAGTAATGCCCATATTACAGGTCAATCATGTCAATGGAAAACTGAAGACTGACCTTAATTATTGACTCTACCTCCTGTGTTCCCAGAGGAGTCAATTATTCCTCTAGCAGGATTTTGTTCCTACTTTTCAGTGTGTCTATTATTAGAAGAGAGAACCTAGGATGGGGGAAGGGGAGGGGCTGAGGAGGGAAAAGCTTAGCTTTTAGTGACAATTATATTCAGTTTTTTAAGGGCAGAAGCTTCTACTGCTGGACCTTTCTCAAAACCAGCCTCATTCAGGAGAAGGAGAGGGGGGAGAAGATTTAAATATCATGTACTTAAAAATAAAATTTGCAAAATGGTAACAAACCATAAATTCAACTGTTAGTAAAACATTTTAGTTCTCAACTCCTTTAGAATGGATCCATTTGCCATGTTTTCTATTCAGTTGCATTTTGAAAGACTAGATTTCCACATTAGTGTAAACTGATGCTATAGAAATTTAATTTTTTTTTTACATTTTTCTAATGTAATGATGTGCTGTGCTGTGTACTTTCCTCAGAAATTTCTGGTCATTTAAAAATGTTTTTCTCTGGTTATTTAAAGGCAGTCTGCCCAATGTGTACTGGTATTTTTATCCACTAGAACAATCAACTTTTTTAAAAGCATGCATTCCCTGAAGCCTTCATTGTATCATAAATCACCATTTCTTATTGTGTACATTTTTGTACCTGTATAATAAACTTGATTTGTAATGGTATTTTATACTAAGTAAATATTTATTACTTACTGTAGTATTTTAGTAGCTTTATTTTACCATTCAATTCTTTTCTACTTAAAAGAATGTTTTTATTTGGTACAAGTGGTCATTTAAATTTGAATACTGGACTCATATTGGACTGTCTGTCATGTACAGCTTCAAATCAGCCCGTGGGGACCAACATGGTGAACACAGCTGACTGAGGGTCAGGCACGTAGGAAAAAGGTCTCTTTGAATGATTTCAAGGTTGAACATCGATGCATCGTGCATAGAGTACAGGACTTGACCTTAGGAAGACTGAGACTCAAAGCCCTGCTCTGATAAATATTAGCTATATAACACTAGGCAAGTAACCTAGCCTCAATGTACATCTAGAAAGCATCTATTAAGTAATACACAGGCTGCAATCTGTATGAAAGTTGGTGTTCCCATACCGAGAATTGTGAATGCTGATAAAATCACAGATCCTCTCCATAGTCATTGTAGGCTTTAAGATACTGTTTTGTTACAGTTTTTCTTCTGAAAACAGGATTCTGATTTGTGGCCTGCAACTGGGTTTAATTCAATGACAGAGAAAAACACAATTGAGCCACATTGCATTCTAATCCACATCTTCCTACCCTTGGAGACTCGGATAAATGCATTGATCATAGTGATAGTAATGCAATGTGCATAAAGTCGAAAACGCCAGTCATATTATGCATTGAATTGTGAATACGTTAAACATTTACTACTTAGAAACAGCTCGTGAGTGGCCTGGGATGTCAGTTGCAAACAGGAAAATGAGTCTAATCTCTCTTCATCTTCCAAATTCTATCAGCATATCTCTATTAGCACAATCTAAATTCCCTGCAGGATAAAACAGGCTGTCCACATCTACAAACCAGTCTGGTCATCTTGACAGATTTGATGAGTCAAATAAGTAAAACAAAAAGTCACAGTTTAGCCGAGTTCCAGAAAGATACTAACCTACTCTATAAATTTAAAATAGTGAAATTAAAAAAAAATTAAACTGCTAACACATAATTTCTATTACTGTAACAGCCTATACATATCTACTCTCTCACTGTGGTGATGGAAAAGATAGTTCTAGTGGCAACTAGCACTGGACCTGCAATGAGAAAGACCTCAATTGTCATTTTGCTTCATACACTAGCCATGTGATCTTTGGCAAGTAACTTAACTTCACTTTCCTCATCCGTAAAAAGAGTACAATATGGCATCTACCACAGAAGGGTTTTTTTTCCTTTGGAGTGGGGGGATTAGATAAAGTAGTTTATGGAAGGTGCTTTACAAATCTTTAAAGTGCTTTCTTTATAAATGCTTGCTATTATTATAAGAAGGACAGAAAGAGGGGCAGTCAGGTAGCACAGCGAGTAAAAGCACCGGCTCCAGTGTTGGGATGACCTGGGGATCAAATCCGGGCTCAGACAATTAGCACCCACCCAGAAACACCTGGCCATGTAACCTTGAGCAAGTTACTTAACCCCAATTGCTTAGGGGCGACCAGGTGGCTCAGCGAGTAAGAGCACCGGCTCCAGTGTCGGGATGACCTGGATCAAATCCAGGCTCAAATACTCAGCACCACACCCAGAAATAACTGGCCGTGTAACCTTGAGCAAGTTACTTAACCCCGATTGCTTTAAAAAATAAAAAAAAAAGGACAGAAAGAAGAGGCTGCCAAAGACAAGACAAACTTTACCAGTTTCACAAATTTGTCTGAGTTGGCCCTATTCCAAGCCCCCCTTTCTTCACATGTTCCTTTAACTCAAACCCCAAACCTTAGAATCAGACATTTGTCACACAACATTTGGAGAAATAGAGACAAAAAATTTTTTTTCCCACCACTGAAAGTAAATATAGAGGACAATTCATTTTGGAGGATTATTCTTCAGACAGCAAATATTCCAGACAAATTGCCATAATAATGCCTAGCATTTGTACAGCTTTAAAGTTTACAAAGCACTTTACAAATGTGATTTCATTTGATGCTCATAACAACTATGGGAGTTAGAAGCTATGAATGTCCTCAGTTTACCAGTGATGACACTAAGGTAGACAGGAGTTAAGTAATTTGCCCAGGGTTATATACCTAACCAAGGCTCGATTGGTCTACTCACTGGACAACTTAGCTGCCTAAATGTATACAGTTAGAAGAGATCTCAGGTGGTCTCACAGTCAGTTCCTAAATTAGGTCCTACTACTTATGCAGTTGACTCATAAAATTTGTCAGCATTGAGATTTTAAAAAATTTCTAAGGAATGTCAACAATCTGGTTGATTTATCTCAAAAAGAAAATTATTTCTGCACATAACTACTTAACACAATTGAACCGAATTCTTTGCTAATTTATACAATAATGATTTTTTGCATGATGAAAAAAATCTGATTTTTTTAAATCCATAATTCTAATGTTTGATATTGTGTAGATAAACCCTAAAACAACTCCTGTTTTAGGGGAGAAAGAAGTTAATGGCACTAAGATAAAGAAGAAGCATATTAAGAGTTACAGGTTTTTAATTTCTTGGTAAAATACTGTGCCAGGGTCATGTTGGTTAGTGAGATATGGTTAAAGAGACAGGAGGGAGGGAGGGAGAGAGGACAGAAGAGAGAAAGAGGGAGGGAGGGAGAGAGACAGACAGACAGACAGACAGAGAATGAGCATTGGTCTTATAATCTAAAGGCCTAAATTGGAACCCCAAATCTCAGCTCCAACTCCTACTGGCAGGATGGTATTGACAGAGACTACAAGTCCAAGGCCCTAGCTTTGTATCCCAGCTCTACCATTTATTCTCTATGTGACTGGGGCAAGTCACTTTGGACTTTAGCTACAAAATGAGGGAATGGACTAGACTTCTGGGGTCTCTTTCAGCTTCACTTTTCTATGCCTGAGTTACCTTATCTGTAAACCTGACGGTGTTTCCTGAACTTGCAGTCTCATGGTAAGGTTTTTGGAATTTCCAGTATTACTTCCCATACCACAATAAAGCATCCAAGAATGTGAATAGGGGAGAATTTTTTCATTTAAAATGTGAAAATAAGTCACACAAGGTACACAACAGAACATTTTCTAGAATATGGCTGGTGTAGTAGAAGAAGTACTAGGTGGAACCAAAAGACCTAGTTCCATCTCTTCCACTAACTAATCATCTTAACAATTATTATTATAGCTAGTATTTATATAGCACTTTAAGATTTGCAAAACACTTTGCAAATATCTTATGGGAAGTAGGTGCTATTATTATCATCCCCATTTTATAGAGGAGAAAACTGAGACAGAGTTTAGATGACTTACCCAAGAGACACACAACTAGTGTCTGAGGCAAGATTTGAACTCAGGTCTTCCTGACTCCATGTTTAGTGCTTTCTAAAGTTGTGTGGCCTTGGACAGATCACTTAACTTCCCAGGGCATTGGTTTCCTCATCTGTAAAAATGAGAAAAGGGAGCTGACTCAGGTTCTTTCTACCTCTATTGTTCTAAGATTAAAAATCTATGTCTAAAGAGTCAAATGACTTAGAGAATTGTATGTTGAATCAAAGTAGACAATCTGCATGACTAAGACAAATAAATATTATTAAATTAATAATGGTAATAATAACTATGAGAAGAAATAGGACATAGTGAATTGGAGTCAAGAAATCCCTGCCTGTGACACATACTAACCATTTGACCATGGGCTAATTACTTAACCTCTCAGTGTCCCTAGTCAGATCTTTGATTATAAATTACAGATGAGCTTCCATTTGCAATGGGAGAGGGGGTTTCATCCCAGGAGGCCCCTACACTTATGACATTATAGTTATAGATGGAAATTTATAGAGCCCTTTAAAGTTTACAAAGTACTTTTATATACATTTACTATCTTCTTTAATTCTGGAGTGAAAAGACACATTGAGATAGATAGGAGCCTATGACCACATAGATTTGGAGGTGTGAGGAATAATAGAGGTCATCTAGCCTCGTTTCAAATAGAAACAGGGGCCACTAGTCTATACATAAGGATCCCTGGCTCATACTGACTTAGCTTTTAAATGCAATGTTATCTATTTTTATTGCATTTTTATTTATTTTGTTAGATATTTCCCAATTACATTTTAACCTGGCTCAGGTCTGCACTTGGGCTCTTATCTAGACCCCTCTTTAAATTTTTACATTTGGAGAAACTGAGGCCTAGAGAGTCACCCAAGTAGTAAGCAGCAGAGCTGAGATTAGACCCCAGGTTCTCTGTATATAAATCTAGTATTCTTTTGCCTGTGCTACACTACAAGAAAGGTATGATCCACATTTTTGATGTTCAATTCATTTTACAGATTAAGAAACATGCTCAATTTTTCAAAAAATTTTTCTATTAGATATTATTGAAATGCTTGTTTTATTTCTTAAGTTCAGAATAAAGTAAACAAAAATTTAAAAAACACATCCTCAAAAAAGTTGAGTTACCCAGGGTCCCATGGCTAATAAATAGAGCCAGAAGACCCAGGTCTTCTGACCTGAGTTCGGTATTCTTTCCACTGCAAGATGTTGGGGAGGGGAGTGGAAAGGTGAAGGAGGATTCTTTGACCAAGTTATCTGGATAATTGCCTCCACCCTATAGTCACATGATAATTAGTGATGTGGGAAAATGGGCATAGGTAGCAAATATCAAAATAATCAGCATGAAAAGAGTTGGTTCTTTCCAAATATACTCATTTTTTAAAACCAATTTTAGTCCAAGGTTTAAAGAAAGGGAACTTTCACTGACATACTTTTTGGGGGGCTGTGGATTTGTCCAACCATTCTGGAAGAATTGTGTGAGAAAAGGGACTAAGCTTTTCATATCCTTTGACCCAATGATCACATTACTAAACATTGATCCCAAAAATGAATAAATGAAAAAGCCTTTATTAAACACTTACTATATACCAGGCACTGAATTAAGCACTTGGGGTACAAAAAACAAGACAACCCCTACCTTCAAGGAGCTTATGGTTAAAGTAGGAAGACAATGTGGGGAAGTAGAGACCAGAGAGAAGTGTTCTAGGGATGGTGAGTCAAATGACAGGGATATTAACTGACAGTCCTTTCTAGTCTAATGAGAGATCAGCCTTATGAGTCGAGGCCCCACAAGCATGTGTAAAGTGCTTGTCTGGGACAATTCCCTCACAGACTTTGCAGCAATTGCAGACAGACATTCTATAACTGGTTCTGGTCTGTTAACAATGTGGTGAATAGGAAACTCTTTAAGGCTTTGTAGCACAACTAGAGGTGCATTCAAAAGGTGCTCACCAACTTCATCCTTTCTGTTAGTTTGAGTTCTCCCTTTGTGGTGAGAGGCCTAGGGTCCTCCCCAACCAAGGCCCAAGAACCATATGGCCCAAGAACATGTTCTTCAGTCACTTCCTCATTGTTTATTCTTCCATTTTAAGTGAAAGAGACTGGACACTTGTGAGTTTCAGAAAGTCAAGAGAACAAACTACTAGAAGATCTGGAAGTTGAGTAAATGCTGTTTTGTAAACAGCCCATATTTGCCACCCTTGGGAGCTAGGAGCTTCTTTCAGAACCCAAATGAATTGCACCCAAGACAATGGCTCATCCAATTTTGATGGTACATTTGGAAGTAAACTTCATAAGGTCAATGTTACCTAAAAACTTTGTTACCTAAATCAGGAAGAGACAAAACAGAGAAAGAAAATTACAGACAATTTCCCTTATGAATATAGAAGCAAAAATTCTAAATAAAATATCAGCAAAAAGACTACAGCAACTCATCATGAGAATAATACACTTTGATCAGGTAAGATTTATACCAGGAATGCAAGGGTGGTTCAATATCAGGAAAACAATCAGTATAATTGATCATATCAACAACAAAACTAGCAGAAATCATATTATTATCTAAATAGATGCAGAAAAGGCTTTTGACAAAATACAACACCCATTCCTATTAAAAAAAAAACTAGAAAAAAGGAGTCTTCCTTAAAATAATAAGTAGCACCTATCTAAAACCATCAGCAAGTATTATATGTAATTGGGGATAAGATAGAAGCATTTCCAATAAGATCAGGGGTAAAACAAGGATGTCCACTATCACCCCTCTTATTCAATTTGGTACTAGAAATGTTAGCAGTAGCAATAAGAGAAGAAAAAGAAATTGAAGGAATAAAATTAGGCAAAGAAGAGACTAAGCTATCATGCTTTGCAGATGATATGATGATATACTTATAGAATCCTAGAGAATCAAGTAAAAAACTATTTGAGATAATAAAAAAATTTGGCATTTGGCAAAGTTGCAGGATACAAAATAAACCCACCTAAGTCCTTGGCATTCCTATATCTCTCAAATGAAATCTAACAGCAAAAGATAGAAAGAGAAATCCCATTTAAAGTTACTGTAGACATTATAAAATATTTGGGAATCTACCTGCCAAAACAAACCCAGGACCTATATGAACACAATTACAAAACATTTTTTTGGAGGGGGGAAGGTAGGGCAATTGGGGTTAAGTGACTTGCCCAAGGTCACATGGCTAGTTTTTTGTGTTAAGTTTTGAGGCTGGATTTGAACTCAAGTCCTCCTGACTCTATTCACTGCACCATCTAGCCACCCCACAAAACACTTTTCACACAAATAAAGTCAGATCTAACTAATTAGAAAAACATCAATTTCTCATGGTTGGATTGAGCTAATATAATAAAAATGACAATGTTACCTAAATTAAATTACATATTTAGTGCCATACCAATCAATATACCAAAAAATTACTTTGTAGAACTAGAAAAAATAGTAGCAAAATTTATTTGGAAGAACAAAAGATCCAGAATATCAAGGCAATTAATGAAAAGAAATGCTAGGGAAGGGGGCCTAGCCACACCAGAGTTTAATCTGTATTATAAAGCAGCAGTCATCAAAACTACTTGCTACTGGCTGAGGAATAGAGTAGTGTATCAATGGAACTGATTGAGTACATGAGACTCAGCAGCCAATGACTATAGTAATCTACTGTTTGATAAACCCAAAGACCCCAGTTTTGGGGATAAGAACACACTATTTGACAAAAACTTCTGGGAAAACTGGAACATAGTATGACCAATATCTAACACTGTACACCAAAATAAAGTCAAAATGGGTGCATGATCTAAGTATAAAGGCTGATACTGTAAGCAATCTGGTATAGCAAGGGATAATTTACCTGTCAGATCTATGGAGAGGGGAAGACTTCATGATGAAACGAGAGTTAGAGGGCATTATAAAATGCAAAATGGATAATTTTGATTACATTAAATTGAAAGGCTTCTGTAAAAATAAAGCCAATGTTACCAAGATTAAGAGGAAAGTGGAAAATTGGGAAAGAATTTTTACAACCAGTGTCTCTGATAAAGGCCTCATTTCTAAAACATACAAAGAATTGAGTCAAATCTATAAGAATACAAGCCACTCCCCAATTGATAAATGGTCAAAGGATATGAACAGGCAGTTCTCAAAAGATGAAATTAAAGATATCTATAAGCATATGAAAAAATGTTCTAAATCACTAGTGATTAGAGAAATGCAAATCAAAACAACTCTGAGGTATCACATCTCACTGGCCAGATTGGGTAAGATGACAAAACAGGAAAATGATAAATACTGGAGAGGATGTAGAAAAATTGGAACGCTAATGCATTATTGGTGGAGTTGTGAACTGATCCAGCCATTCTGGAGAGCAATCTGGAACTATGCCCAAAGGGCTATAAATAAGTGCATACCCTTTGACCCAGCAATACCACTTCTAGGGTTATATCCCAAAGAGAACAGAGAAGCAGGAGGAGAACTCATGTATACAAAAATATTTATAGTGGTTCTTTTTGTGGTGGCAAAGAATTGGAAATCAAGGGGATGCCCATTAATTGGGGAATGGCTGAACAAGTTGTGGTCTATGAATGTAATGGAACATTACTACTGTGCTATAAGAAATGAGGGGCAGATGGACTTCATAATAACCTGGAGAGACTTATATAAACTGATGCTGAGTGAGAAGAGCAGAACCAGGAGAAATCTGTACACAATCACAGACACAACGTATGTGTAATGTCTAACTTCAATAGAATGGGCTCCTCTCAGCAATGTAAGGTTATAAGACAACTCCAAAAGACTCATGATTGAAAGAGATATCCACATCCAGAGAAAGAGATTTGGAGTCTGAATGCAGATTGAAACAAACTACTTATTGTGTTTCTTTTTCTTGTTTCATTTTGTTTCCTCTTTCACACTGATCATGCCATCAGTTATAATCCTTCTTTACAACCTAGTGATTAATGTGAAGATATTTATAGATACTATATTTGAATGCATGCAGCCATGATGGGGTGGGGGGGGAGAAAGAGGGGAGAAAATTTGAAACTCAAGGGACTGTGGAATTGAATGTTGTAAACTAAAAGTAAATAAATCAATTAAAAAAAATTTTTAATAAAAAAAAAACTTTGTTAAATCTGAGTCCAGGGGTGGCTAGGTGACGTTCGAATAGAGGATCAATCCTGGAGTCAGGAGGACCTGAGTTCAAAGCTGACCGCAGACACTTAACACTTACTAGCCGTGTGACCTTGGGCAAGTCACTTAACCCCAATTACCCTACTTCCTGCCTCCAAAAAAAAGCAAACAAAAGTCTGAATCTACTTTCCTTGTTGTACCCTCAAAGTTAATATCTCTTGTAAAAGCTAATTGAAATGAATTGTGTAAATATGACAAAGTGCTAATCACTGGTGCTTAAACATTGAAGAGGGGGGCAGTGAGATGGTTGAAATACATCAGACAGAAATATTAAGGTAATAGAATTAGAGAAGAGACCTCATGGCCCCTGAGGAGCACCCACAGAATGTTGAGGGGTACATGGGACCAGCCTTACTCTGGAAGAATACTTGCCACACTAAGATTGATATCGTTGATTTTATTATTGGTTTCAGAGATAGAGGTAAAAAGCAAAGAGGGGCAGGGAGGTACAACAATATGCCTGGAAAATGGCTGGAAAACAATATGGTGAGTTTGGGGTGTGCTAGATTTGGTGAGGGGTTTGGCTCCAAGATGTAGTAGGTATAACAACCAGACCATGGGAAAACTGTCTAGGCAGATGGGCTAAAACAACCCAACAGGCCTCAAACCTGTTGATGAGTTAGGGAGAAGTCTAACCCAGGCATGTGAAGATTTTCCCCAGTGGAATGGGCATATGAGAATAACTTGTTCCAACAGGCATGAAGGTAGTTGAAGGCTTAGAGTTTGATCAGGCATTGATGATGCCAAGGCCAATCCATTGCTTCCTGGACCAATACCAGTCACCTTGACTTTTGTCCTGCCACATGACTCTGAAAGAGAGTGTGCAACTGAGGACTGTGCTTCACTTAAATGTAATTCATACATAAGTCAAGACATCACCCTGTATTAGTCCTCTTTAAAAACAAAGGTCAAACAACAGATTTGGTGAACTATTACCAATTAGAAGAATCTAAAAGAGAGGGGGGCAGATAGTTGGCATAGGGGAAAGAATGTTGGGCTTGGAGTCAGGAAGACTCATCTTCCCCAGTTCAAATCTGGCCTGAGACACTTATTAGCTATGTCACCCTGAACAAATCACTTAACTCTGTATGCCTCAGTTTCCTCATCTATAAAATCAGTTGGAGAAGGAGATGGCAAACCACCCCAGCATCTTTGCCAAGAAAACCCCAAATGGGGTCACAAAGAGTCAGACAACTGAAGACAACTGAACAACAACGAAAGAAAGAAAAGTGAGGAGGTCCTCTACATATCAAAAATATTCATAGCAGAACTTTTTTGTGGTAACAAGAAGAAAGAAAGTTGTTGTCCACTGATGGGGAAAAGCATTGGGGCATGTTAATATAATAGAATAACTAGTTGCTGTAAGAAATGACAAATATGAGAATTCAGAAAATCATAGGAAGACTTTTGTGAGCTCATGTGGAATGAAGCAGAACCAAACAATATACAAAATGACCATTATGATGAAAACTAAAACTGCATGAACTCTCTTGGTCCCAGAGAAAAGAGGATGAGATATACTTGCTTATTCTCAATGGAAGGTTGCATATTGTATCAATTTCTTGTTGGTTCTGCTTAATTTTTTTATTAAGAGGGTAAAGAAATATTGAGAAACAGCACTGGGTAGGGAAGAATTTAAAGCAGAAGTCCCCACAAGGGATAATATATGAGGGCAGAAAGAGACCATGAGCCCAGACCCTCATGCCCCACAAATTTTTATGCACAAAACTCATGTTTTTACCTTCCTGTCCATTCGTTGGTCTTTGTCTGAACTGATTTCCAAACCTCTGTCCTTATCTTTGCTATTGTGCTACCCAGTTGCTAATTTTGAAGTGCCACTAAATTCTAAAAGAACCATATAAAATGTTACACAGTATATCATATAGTAGAATGTAACAATAGTTAAAGAAATTATTTGGGTGTGACCAAACAAGTCTTGGCAGCGATTCTAGATCACTGAGGGGAGTGATTTATGCTAGAAGTAAATCTGACTAAATAAAGTTAAGAGTTTGATCTGGTTTCTAAAACATATATGGCATTCAAAATTAGCTTCAAATTTTTGCCCTTGTCTCAGCTAGACCTTGAAATCTCCGTAGTCCTCACATCCACCCCACTCTGTCTTCCTACCCCTTGTCTCTTCTTTCCCTTGCAAAATTGCCTACAAAAATATGGAAATGGCTTGCTGAAGGTCCTGGGTTGGATTCAATTAGTACAACTCTCTTAGACAGACACTCCAGCTAGGCCTAGAATGGAAGAGAAGCAGCAAAATAGGCTGGGCTGCCTTTGGGAAATTGGAGAGGGACTTTAATAACCCCCAAGTACTTCCCTGAAACAAAAGCCCATCTTTTCCATGCCAATGTGTTCTTACAGTGATACATTCTGGTTATAAATTGTGAAATATCAGATTCCAAATAATAAAAGTTGTAGGTCACCTAAATGGCAAGAGGGAGATGAGTGTGGAGGTGGGGGTAGAAGAAGGGTTAAATAGGCCACGAAATATTATCAACAAAGAATAGCCCTCCAGAAGTGGCTGCTAACATTTAATAATAACATTTATATGCTATCCTGGCTCTGAAACAGAGACTCTGGAACCCTGGGATACCAAGGCACCCTAGGGATCTTTAGAACTCACAAGGTTATGGAGGCTCCTCTCCCTTCACCTAAAAATGAAAAGAACAAATGTGGAGGCAAGGATACAGGATATACTTTTCACAGGGTCATGTGACCTCAGAAAGCAGAAGGCTTCATTGTGTCTCTCCCTTACAGTTTTGTTCTTCCTGGACATTGGAAGTGAAAGGTGCCTAATGGAAGCAATAAGGATGTGGCTGAAACTGAGAGGTGTATCAGCAAGCACCCCAGCGTCCCCAGGGTGGCTGCCAACACAGGTTCTTAGATCTGCTTTGTTAAAGGAAAGCAACTCAAAATGGGTTAACAAGCTTACTTTAATCAGTCAAACATATATCGTTTACCTAGTTCAGGGGAAAAAGGTCAGCACCCCGAACTTCAGAGTATACAGACAGAATTATCAAGACAGAGAAACAGATCAAGTAGACAGGTTTCCAAACTGTCCAACCATTACATCCATACCAAATCAATATCTGGGTTTTTCAAAGCTGGGGGGCTCTCAACAACAGCTTCCCAGAGTCTCATCTGATCAAATCACAGAACACTTCTCAAAGTGAGCCCCAATGCAACATCAGTGTTTATATAGCCTTCTCCTGGCTCAGAAAATATAACAACCTTCTGGACCCCCTGGCCAATCAAAAAGTATCTACTGAAAAACAAGCCTCCCACCCCAGGCTCCAGGTGCACTTTAGCTCAGGGGCAGGGAAGATCTTAAAATTTTACATTCCCATTATATTTGGCCCCAAGATCTTTCGTGCCCATAGCATAGTCAATTTACTTTTGAATTAGCACTAAACATCTCTTAGGTCACATTTTCAAGATACAGAACTAAAGTTACCAAAGTGGCCAACGGGCTTTAAACAAACACAAAGTACATTGCATTATCACCTCAATTCAAAACAAGAGTCCAAATAAAGTTCTCTTGGGCAGAGGGGGGTGTCCTTCCCCTCACACAGCTCCAGCCCCTGTTTCCAAGTACAGAGAGGGGGCTGGGCAACAAAACCAATAAGGTGGGGTCCTTGGGGGTCCATGGCACTTCATCCCACCCACCATAGTCACAAGTCCATCCTCCCCCTGGGTCCCAAACTGTGGGATGCAGCAAGGAAACACATTCAGTGCCCCTGCTTTGCTGCTCAGTTCTTATCTTTTCCTGTGGCTGAATTCCGAACTCCTGGGTTCCTTCTCCTCCCACAAGCGGCAGCCACTCCTGGCTTCTGCCCAGGTCCTGATGCAGGCAGCTCACCATTCCTGCTCTCAGCTCAGCGAAGTCCGCATGCAGGCCATTATTCTCTCCTGGTCCATGGCTCCACAGAGTCACAGCTACCACAACTGGGAAACAAACAATTATCCCAGTCCCCATACTTTCCTTTTACTCTGCAGATCCTGTTTGTGACACCATTTTGTAGCAGCAAGCACCCCAGCGTCCCCAGGGTGGCTGCCAACACAGGTTCTTAGGTCTGCTTTGTTAAAGGAAAGCAACTCAAAATGGGTTAACCAGCTTACTTTAATCAGTCAAACATATATCATTTACCTAGTTCAGGGGAAAAAGGTCAGCACCCCGAACTTCAGAGTATACAGACAGAATTATCAAGATAGAGAAACAGGTCAAGTAGACAGGTTTCCAAACTGTCCAACCATTACATCCATACCAAATCAACATCTGGGTTTTTCAAAGCTGGGGGGCTCTCAACAATGGCTTCCCAGAGTCTCATCTGATCAAATCACAGAACACTTCTCAAAGTGAGCCCCAATGCAAAGCCTCACATCAGGGCTTTACATATAGCCTTCTCCTGGCTCAGAGAATGTAGCAACCTTCTGGACCCACTGGCCAATCAAAAAGTATCTACTGAAAAACAAGCCTCCCACCCTAGGCTCCAGGTGCACTTTAGCCTAGGGGCAGGCAAGATCTTAAAAATTTATATTCCCATTACAAAAGAGGCCATTTTAAATGCTTCAACAGAAAGTCATGATCTTCCTCTTCAGTTAGGGGTCAGCTGACTACAACCAGTTATGTGGTTATATACATCACACTGTCTCACTGATGCAATGCAATGACCAATCACAATTCCAGAGGACTGATAATGACACTTGACACAGAGGTGATAAGACTCAAGATGCAGAATAAGACATGTATTTCTGGACACATTCACTATAGGAATTTGTTTTTCCTTGCCTGTGTGTATTTGTTATAAGGGTTTTTCATTTCATTTTTGTTTTTGTTTTCCCAATTGGGTGAGAGAGTAAGGGATAAAAGAGATAGGATGACAAAAAAGAAAAGAGGATCATCAAAGCATTTTTTTAATTGCAGAGAACAAAGCATGAACAAGCAGGTCATCTTTGAAAGATGTAGCTTAAATTATTATATAGTTAAAAAAACTAGCTATGCACATTAAAGATCAGAAATTTCAGATGTAATCCTCCATATCCTGGCACAGCTCATGCTTTCCTCTGAGATTAACTCTTGTTTAGATTTGTATATACTTTGCATGCAATAACTTTTTGCATTTTGTCTCTCCTATTAGAATGTATGTTCCTTGAGGGTAGGGATGATGTTTTTACCCTCAGGACTTAGCACATTGCTTATTAAACATTTGTTGTTATTGCTTATGTTCTACTATGTACATGGAAATGTCCATATTATTTGGTGTTTGTTGAGTTCAGAATAAAAATTTTAAAAAAAATTTTTTAAAGAAAAAGGTCAACTATCAACTCTCACCTCTAATAAATGAATTGAACTGAATTGGATTCTCTCATACTGAGCTGGAGATGGATGATAAATCAAGATCACCTTTCATCTTTGAGGTGGTCTCATGAAAAGGAGGAATGAGGATGGAAGATATGGCCATTGTCATTACCCAAATCATGCTTTTCCCAAAGCACAGGCTCCTCCCCTCCAAATATTGTGCCTGGTCCTACTGAAATTCAGTAATCTGAACACTCAGAATGTTCATGCACTATCCTTGTCAAGGACTTGCCCCACTCCCCATAGGGTTTTAAGAAAATACCTCTTAAACAAAACACGTATGAGAAAGGGTCAGCAAGTACACATAAACACATACCTGTTTTCCCTATCCAAACTTGTCTATCAGTGGGGATTCCATATTCTCCAGATTCATCATTGTTCTATGAAATTTTCATCTCCTTTTCCCTTGATGACTTAGTGCAGGGGTGGGGAACCTGCAGCTTCTAGGCTACATGTGGTCCTCTAGGTCTTCAGACCATACTTGAGGACCTAGAGGGTCACATGTGGCCTCAAGGCTACAGGTTCCCCACCACTTACCCAGTGATAAGGACCTGAAACACAATGCTTAGGTCACTTTTCTACTAATATTAAGTACTAGCTTGGTATAGTGGATATAGTACTAGAATTAGAGTCAGAAAAAACAGGATAAAAAATCTAAGCAAGTCCTTAAGCCCTCTAAGCCTCAGTTTCTTAATCTATAAAATGGAAGTAATAATAATTGCTCTATTCCCTACCTTTGAGGGCTCAAATGAGGTAATGAATATTAAGTATTTTGCAAATTGTAAAACATTATGTAAATATCAGTTATTATTACTAAATGTTGTTACTGATTTATTGTCTCCTAGGGGTTGGGAATACCACTGGTGCAGGAGGTTGGAAGGTCAAAGAAAGAAGAGGTGATCAAACATCACCTACTTCATCATATTGCCTGAAATCACTATTTACCTTTATCTGTGGCTAAATAAAACCTGTGGGCAGAGGTTCTTTTGTTTTTCTCAGCACACCACCTCCACTAATTTTTTTTTTTGTTGCCTTATTATGCCATGACATTTCCCTGGCTTCTCAAAGGTTATGTAAGCAGGTCCCAACCCTAGCAGGAACTGCAAGCTGTGTTAGTGGCAGTGTAAAAAAAGGCTGGAGAGGAGACTAGCAAACTAAATAAGCTGGGAAGATGTCAAGAGTGAGTTTAGGGATGGACTATATTATTGTCTGTTGTCTGAAGACCAATCTGACTAGGCTTGGAGGAGCTCATTACCAAGCTGGCCACTCAGAGGATGAATTTTTTTTTTTATTTACAACTCTCCAAGACTGTCTTTTGTCATAGAAGTGTTGCAATTAGCAACATTGACCAAAAAACACATTACTTAGAAATCTTGAAGTATAGGTTTCTCACCAATTTTTCAGGTCAGGTCTCTGATACCTGATCACTGTCATCCTAAAAGTCCTGCTGATTTCCCAAAGCACAGACAGCCTGGAGGGAGAGATGCTGGAACTCTGCTCACAAGGCAGTATGTGTCTGAGTAACAAATCAGTGGACCATATGACAGTTGCTAAAAGTTCACAGGAAGGAGCTAATTCACTGTGGGATGAAGTGCTCAAGGAAGGCTTCATGGAAGAGGTAAGAGCAGGACTTGGTCAAGTGGAAGGGAATGGGAAAATATTCTAGACAGAGAAACAGCAGTCCAGAAAAAGAAATAAAATACCCAAAACATGGACTTTGGGGTATACATGGGGATGACAGCAACTAAATTAATGCAGTCTGGAACAGAGTTCATACAGATGAATTCTACTCGTTGATATTAGAAAGGCAAATTGGGAAGAATATTGTAAAGAGCTTTAGAAAGTTAAGGAATTTAGATTGTTTTCTACAGATAATGAGGACTCACTATTTTCAGTATAATAAACATGTTTTAGGGAGATTCTTCTGACAATTTTGTACAGAATGAGTAGGAATGGATATAGCAGCATATAAGGTGATGAATGCCTAATCTAAATTCATGGAATTGGAAATGGAAAGGACAGATGACACATTTGATAAGTAACTGAATATATATAAAGAATGAGAAATCAAAGATAAATAACCACATTGAGCCTGGATAACTAAAATGATGGAACTATGACAGAAACAGGAAAGGCAAGAACATGAGCCAATTTAATGTTTGCATTTGAACTTAGTTCCTGGCCCATAGCCCAAGGGAGAGTGAAATCAGGGTTGGTCTTTACAAGTGTAAGACCTAAAGAAAAAGATTACTAATAGGACTGCGTGGGTTTCTTTTTCATTTTTATCTTTTTTTACATTTCAGTTTTCTCATGGTAAAGGGAGAAAGGAGGAAATAAGTAGAGGTCTGCTGCTCTTCACCACATACTGTAGGCTATCAGCCCAAACCCCTACAGCCTTCCTGATATGTTCAACCACAACAAACACAAAGCACCTGCACTTTGCCAGATTCTGGGAGAGATATTTCAGTCCTCCTCAGGGTAGGGCCATATGTTGTTCAAGTTAAGTTGGGAGAGATTCAGGTTTTAGTGAAAAACTATCATGGGACAGCTATAGGGTTCTGCAGTGAACAGAATACTAGGCCTGGAGTCAAGGAGACCTAAGTTGAAATCCAGCCTCAGTAACTTACTGTCTGTGTGACCCATGGCAAGGCACAGCCTGTCTCAATTTTCTCATCTGTAAAATGGGGATAATAATTGTTGTGAGGATCAAATAAGATAAACAGCACCTGACCAAAGTTAAGTTAATTCACTGTGGGATGAAGTGCTCAAGGAAGGCTTCATGGAAGAGGTAAGAGCAGGACTTGGTCAAGTGGAAGGGAATGGGAAGATATTCTAGACAGAGAAACAGCAGTTTATATAAGTACTATATAAATGTTAGCTATTATTATTATTAGTCCAGTGCCTTGTATATACATAATAGGAAGTTGATAAATGCTTGTGGGTTGATTGATTGGCTCATTAGGTTGGACTCAGGATATTGAATTTTGGGGCCATACCAAATTTCAAAAATGTTCTACTAAGTCATAGAGGAAATGCATTTTATCTCCTGAGCAGGAAGTGGGAGGGGGAGACCCATATTGACAAAATCTCTGTTCTTTGAAGTATTGAATTATTAGAAGATGGGTAGAATCTCCACAGGTGGAATTGAGACAGGGTAAAATAAGAAGAGAGAGCATTTAAGACACAGGAAAGAGATGGGGCCAGAGCAATAGGGAAAGTATATAGGGAATAGCAGTTCATTGAGGTTGATGGCAATGTAGAAGCTTTGGGGAGATAGGATGGTGGTATATCATGGAGGGCCTTGAAATCCATGCACACCAAAGAGTTTGAACTTTATTCAGGAGACAATTAGGAGCTACTGAAAAATTTTGAGTGAAAGAATTACATTACCAGATCTTTGCATAGTAAATATTAATCTGGCAGCTATATACATGATGGGTTAGAGAGGAGAGGATCAAGAGGCTATTATAATCATCCAGGTGCAGAGCCTGAATTAGAGGGTATAGCAGTGGGGATATAAAGGAAGTGATGAATACAAGAGATGTTATATAATGAAGATGTTAGTAACTGGCTATGATCAGTGAGGGAGAGGGAAAAGTCAAAGAGAATGTCCATAGAAACAGGAAAGTTAGAAGAGAAAGCAGGTTTTAGGGAAAGATAAGATGTTCATTTTGGGAAATACTGAGAATTGGGCAGTTTGACATACAAGTTACCTTCAATAAAATCACTAATCTTCTAGCCAATTCAACTGGTCCTTTGTTAAACACCTGCTATGTGCACAGAACTGATGATAAAGCTGCATAAAGCATAAATTCTAAGGTACGTTTTTTGTTGAAGAGTAAGATGTTCTCCCCTGTCCCTTGTCCTAGTCAAACCACAGTCAATTTGAACCCATTTTTTCCTTTCCCCAAAGCAGAGGTAAGAAGTACCCTGTTGTCAACAGATCCTGTACCATCTAATACCCATATAGACCTAAACCAGAGGTCTGAGTTCCTGTGTCCCCCAGAGTCCCAGTGCCTCACTCTGACTGTCCTTTCCAAGTCTAATCCAGACCTCCTTGAATGACCAAGAATCAAGTACACATTACATGTAGAGGGTATTCCCTCAGTGTACCTCATACTCTGCCTTCAAGTGAAGCTATGGAGCTAGCACCAATCTAAAGAACCAGATCAACAGATATTTAGCCACTCAAATATTTGGTCTAAAGGCCCTGCCACCTTTGCTCAAGGTAGTTGTGTTTAGAAAGAAGGTGCTATCCCAACACTGACATGGCACTCCATCATTGTAGGACTCTAAGGGTTCCCATTTGTTCTTTGGTTAACAAACTCCTACATTCTATTTCCTACCCCTAAGTCCATAAAATTATAAATTTAGAACTGGAAGGAATTTTGGAGGTCATTGAGTCTAAGCCCTTCATTTTACAGATAAAGAAATTGAGGCTGGAAGAGATTAAGAGATTTGCCCAATTTTGCCAATCTTCAATCATTACCCTTCTTTGTCCTTGTTTTCCATAGTGTCTTGTGCTTTCTCATTAACAAACTCTTCATCACAGATCTCTTCTTATACTTTCCATTTTCTTATGTTCATAGAAACATGGATCCCTCTGGAAAATTACCAATTACCTTCTCCAGTACAGGGAGCCCCTTCTCTCTTGCTTTCAACACATGGCCAGAAGGAAGGGTCTACATACAGTCTTGCTCCTCACCACCATTTCCAGACCCTTCCTCTGCCATCATCATTCTGTAACCTCTTCAGCTTTGAGACTCATCCCATTTATCTATATCAACCAGTCTAGATCCTTGTCACTGTCATCTGCCAGCTTCCAGTTCACTCTCCATCCTTTTTCAAGGATTTCAGATGTGGCTCACAGTCTTTTCCATTATTCCAATCCCTGCTCAACCTCTTCTCCTCCTAAACCTCATTATGTCCTCTAGACTTTCCATATCTCCTTTTTCTCATAGTCCATCACCCCTGCCCTAGACTCTGTTTCCCTTCTTCACAGTCTTGACCTATTGCCAAATTATACATTGCTTCTCACCCTTGAGTACCATTTCCCCTTGGCTTATTGCCATTTATGCTCCCCCAATCCTTACTTTTGGGATACTTCTCCATTCACCTTCTCAACTACTTACTCCTATACTTCTGAATACAGCTAGAAGAAGTAACATTCCCAAGATAAGTAAGGAGATATGAAGAGGGCAGCTAGTTGGCCATGATGAATTTGAGTCACCTGGCCCATAGGACTATGTCCTCTGGTACTCAGAGAACTAGCAGATAGGACTACTGATTAAGTGTCAGTGATCTTTAAAAGATCCTGGAGAGTTGGAAAGGTACCTCAGGACTGGAGAAATGCAAATATCCCAATTTTCACAAAAGAGGAGAGGAAATAGAATCTGCAGCATATAAGCCAGTGAGTTCAAGTTCTAGAACAAGTTTAGAACAGATCTTTAAAGACAGTGAATATGTAGAAAAGGAAGCATGGGTGACAAAGAGCTAACAAGGTGTTATGAAGAACAGGTCATGCCATACTAACTTTGCTTCTTTTTTTTTCTTGTTTCTAACCTATAGGCAACTAGGGCATGCAGTGAATAGATCACTGGACATGGAGTCAGGTAGACCTGAGTTCAAATCTAGCATTTAGATGCTTAATAGCTGGGTAGCCCTGGGCAAATCACTTAACCTTTCTATATCTCAGTTTCCCCATCTGTAAAAGAGGGCTAATAATAGCCCATACCTCCCAAGGTTGTTATGAGGATAAAATGAGATAATATTTTCAAACTACTTGGCAAATATTAAAGCACTATATAAATGCTAGCTATTTTTTTTTACAGTTACTAAACTGGTCAATCAGGGGATTAAGGTAGATGGAGTTTACTTAGGTTTCAGCCAAGCACTTGCTGTAGTATTACATACTATTTTTGTGGAAAAGATGGAGAGGTGTTAGCTAGGTGATAATACAATTAGGATTTGGAACTGATTGAATGAACAGATTCAAATGAGTAGTTTGATGTCAGTTTGGCAGAAGGACTCTAGGGGCATGCTCCAGGGACCTGTGTTGGTTCTTTGCTGTTTGACATTTTATCAATGAGTAAGCTAAAGACGCCGTGGCAGGCTTATCAGATGTGCAGATGACACCAGACAGGGAAGGCCAGCTAATACCCTGGATGGCTGAGTCAGGATCCAATTTTTTCTGACAGGTTAGAGTACTGAGCTGAATCTAAGAAGATGAAATTCAGAAGGCATAAATAGAAAGTTCTCCACTTGGGTGTATCTTCACAAATGTAGAATGTAGAGATGTAGAGAGATGTAGAGAGACATTGTTAGACAGATATTTTCTGAAAAAGATCTGGGGTTTTAATCACCTGGAAGTTCAATACAGTGTGATGTGGCACTGGGGAAAAAAAAGGCTATTGTATAGCCTCCAGGAATAAGCAAGTAGTGTTCTTAAAGCTGCCCTGCCCTGGTCACCTCTGGAGGACTAGGTTCAGTTCTAAGGAAGGACACTGAGAAACCCCGAGGGTATCTGGAAGAAGGGAACCAGGATGTTGAAGCACTTTAAAATTGATGTCATACAAAGAAAGGAAGGAAACAAGCTTTTGTTAAGTAACTACTGTGTGCCAGGCACTTTGCTAAGCACTTTACAAATATTGTCTCGTTTGACTCTCACAACTCTGAGATGTAATGCTATTTTTTTTTCCTATTCAACTGAGGCAGATAGAGATTAAGTGACTTGTCCAGGGTCACACAGGGAGAGATGTCTGAGGTCAGATTTAAACTCATCTTTCTGACTCCTCTATCCACTGTGCCACCAAACTGCCTCCACATGTCATATGCAAATTGGTTTAAAAAAAACACAGAAACAATAAATAATTTTATTAAATAGAATGATAACAATGAGAAAACATACTAAAATTTATTTTAGTACTTAGGGAATTTCCCAAAGCAGTACTTAGGGAAATTTCATATCTCTAGATGCTTATATCAATAAAATAGAGAAAACACAGATAAACAAATTGAGCATGCAACTAAAAAAAAAAACTAGAAAAAGAACAAATTGAAAATCCTCAAATAAATACTAAACTGAAAATCTTGAAAATCAAAGGGGAGAGCAATAATACTGAAAGTAAGAGAGTTATTTAACTAATTAATAAATAAAAGTAGGAGCTGGTTTTATGGAAAAAAAAAACAATAAAATAGATAAACCTTTGGTTAATTTGATCTAAAAAAGAAAACCAAATTACCAGTTTCAAAAATGAGAGTGAATTTACCAACAATGAAAATGAAATTAAAGCAATTATTAGTAGCTATTTTGCCCAATTATAAAGCAATAAAGCTGTCAATTTAAGTGAAATGGGTGAATATTTACAAAAATATAAATTGCCCACACTAATAGAAGAGGAAATAGAATACCTAAATAACCTTATCTTTGGGGGGGGAAAAACTGAACAAGCTATCAATGAACTCCTTAAGAAAAACTTCCCAGAACTAGGTGGATTCATGAGTGAATTCTACCAAACATCTAAAGAACAATTAATTCCAATACTATTTATAAACTCTTTGGCAAAATAAGAAAGAAGCCCTGCCAGATTCGTTTTATGAAACAAATATGCTGCTGTTATTGATGAAAAAGCAGAAACAGAGAAAGAAAACTATAGATCAATTTCCCTAATGAATATTGATGCAAAAGTTTTAAATAAAATAATAGTGAGGAGATTACAACAATATATCACAAAGATCATACATTATGACCAGGTAGGATTTATACCAGGAATGCAGGGTCAATTCAATATTAAGAAAACAATTGGCATAACTGACCATATCAATAACAAAACAATATAAAAATTATATGATTATATCAATAGATACAGAAAAGTCTTTTTGATAAAATACAACATTCATTCCTACTAAAAACACTAGAAAGATAGAAATAAATAAAGCTTTCCTCAAAATGGTAAGTAGTATCTATCTAAAACCATCAGTAAGCATTATCTTTAGTGAGGATAAACAAGAAGCCCTTCCAATAAGATCAGGGGTGAAGCAAGGATGTCCATTATCACCACTTTTATTCAACATTGTACTAATAATGCTACCTATAACTATATGAGAAGAAAAAGAAATTGAAGGAATTAGAATAGGCAATGAGGAAACAAAACTATCCCTTTTTTGCAGATGATATAATATTTAGAGAATCAGCCAAAAAAACTAGTTGAAATAATTAACAACTTCAGCAAAATTGCAGGATATAAAATAAATTCACATAAGTCATCAGCATTTCTAATCTTAATTAATCAGTCATATCTAAACAACTGGAGAAATATTAATTGTTCATGGGTAGGCTGAGCCAATATAATAAAAATGACAATTCTACCTAAATTAATTTACCTATTCAGTGGCATGCCACTTAAACTACCAAAAAAAATTTTATAGAGCTAGAAAAAAATAGCAAAATTCATCAAGAACAAAAGGTCAAGAATATCAAAGGAAAGACTTACCATGAACTGATGCAAAGTGAAATGAGCAGAACCAGAACATTGTACACAATAACAAAAATACTGTATGATGATCAACTGTGAATTACTTAGTTATTCCCAGCAATACAGCCATCTAAGACAATTACAAAGGACTTGTGACAAAAAATGCTATCCACCTCCAGAGAAAGAACTGATGGAATCTGAATACAGATGGAAGCATACTTTTTTTAACTTTATTTATTTTTCTTGGTTTTTTTTTAGTCTGCTTACTTTTGCAACACGAGTGATATGGAAATATGTTTTGAATGACTGCACATGTATAGCCTTTATACAATTGCTTTTCTTCTCAATGAGGGAAGGGACGAAGGAGGGAGAGTATTTGGAATTCAAAATTTTCAAAAATGTTAATTTTCTTTATATGTAATTGAGAAAAATAAAATAAACACCAAATAAATAAATAGATGGATAAACAAACACCAAAGTAAATCACCAAAAATTGGGGATATTTACCCCCTGAGAATGGAAGATTTCAGAGTTAGTGAAAAGTGATAACTGTCTCCAAGTATTTGAAGGGCTGTTATGTGAAAGACGTATCAAACTCATCCTATTAGGCCCCAGAGGACAGAACTAGAAGCAATGGGTGGAATCTGTAAATAAGCAAACTTGGACTTGATGTTAGGATAAACTTCTGAACATTTCATAAGTGGAATGGGCAACTGCCTCAGCAGGTGGCTTCTCACTACAGGTATTCAATCAGAGGCTGGATAGAGCATTGCTGAGCATGTCAGAAAAAATGGAAGCTCTTTGAAGTCAGGGGTGTCTTTATTCTTGCTTGTCAATTTGATCATCATAAAGAGCATATCTGATGAAGTCACCTCCATATCTAATAAACTTTAGTGGCTCTCTATTACCTCCAGGATCAAGTGTAAAATCCTCTGGCTTTTAAAGCCCTCCGTAATCTGACCTCTCCTACGTTTCCAGTCTTCTTGCATCTCTGTTCTCTTCAAGGCCATTTCTACTTTGTTTTATAGCACATCTCAGACTGTAATACTGGAGTCCAAGTGGGACGGTTTCATTGTTCTTGATGGTAAATAGAATACTATTCATTTTTTCATGCTTTGTCTGTTGTCCTCCTCTTGGTTTTATCCTTAGACACTCTCAAGATGACTTTGCTTAGCTGAGTCTCCTGCCAAGCTTTCTCTAAATGTATTTTCCTTTCTACTGCTGCTTGCTGTTTCTTTATATGCTGTTGCTCTTAATTTTCCAGTAATAGAAGGATTTTTTTTTCAAATGAGTTTATATTCTAAACTAGTGTTGGCCTGGGCTATCAGAGTTCTTCACTTGGAAAGGTCAAGTGTCTATTGGCTAAGGTTGTTTCTAATGTTGTTGCTTTTTTTTTGGTCTCTTTTTTATGGATATTAACTTACATTGGTTAAATTTCTTTAGGAAATTGTTATAACCATATTACTGTCCTCTATTTTTTTTTCATACTTCTTACACAATGTGTTTAGATCAGGCAGGAGTTGTTTTAATTGCACACCATTTCTTTTTCCCATTCCATTATTTATTCTGGTTTTGCATTATTTTTGACCTTTACTTTAACATGTCAGTGATCTGGTATAGTACATTTGGGAATGACTTACAAATCAATAATGAGTTATTTCATGTCAGTAAAAACATTGTCAATTGCACTGGAAACAAAGCAGGTGAGTGCCCATCAGCTGGGGAATAGGAATGGCTAAGTAAATTATGCTATATGGATGAAATGAAATATTATTGTACTGTAAGAAAAAAACTAAAAGGATAGATTCAGAGAAATGGGAGGGAACTTGTATAAACTGATGCAAAGTAAAACAGAAGTAGGGAAACAATTTATACAATAATAATGCAGAGGAAAACAACTTTGAAAGACTAAAAAATGTCAATTAATGCAATGAACAACCACAACTCCAGAAGACCAATGATAAAGCATTCTACCTACATTCTGATAAAGATATAATAGATTAGAGGAATATGGAATGAGACATATATATTCTAACATGTCAGGTGTATAGGGTCTGTTTTGTTTGACCATATTTAATTTTTACAAGTGAGGTTGCTTGCTTCTTGGGGTTTTTTTTGTTTGTTTTAATTTTTTTGGTCTTTATTAATTTGATTGTTTACTTTTAGTTTACAAGATTCAGTTCCACAATTCCTTGGGTTTCAAATTTTCTCTCCCTCCTTCCCTCCCCCCCCCCACAATGGCATACAATCAAGTATAGGATCTGCAAATACTTTCACATTAGACATTAGTCAGGTTATAAAGAAAGATTGTATCAGATGGAATGAACAATGGGAAAGAGGAAACAAAACCAAACAAGAAAAAGAGCAGGTAGTTTGCTTCAATCTGGATTCAAACTCAGTTCTTTCTAGTTCTTTCTCTGGATGTAGACATCTCTCTCCATCATGAATCTTTTCGGGTTGACTTATAACCCTGCATTGCAGAGAAGAGTCCAGTCTATCAAAGTTGGTCGTCACAAATATGTTGTGTCTGTAATTGTGTATAAATTTCTCCTGGTTCTACTCTTCTCACTTGGCATCAGTTCGTATAAGCCTCTCCAGGTAAATATGAAGTCCATCTGCTCCTCATTTCTTATTGCTTCTTGTTTATTGGTTTGATAGAGGATGTATTAATAATAGTTAGCATTTACAAAGCAATTTAATGTTTGAAAAACATTTTATATATGTAATCTCGTTTGATCCTCACAACAACCCAGTGAGACAGGGGCTATAATTATCCCCATTTTATAGATGTGAAAATTGAATCAGAGAGAAGTTAAGTAACTTGCCCAGGATCACACATATTTAAGGTAGGAGTTAAACTCTAGTCTTCCTGACTCCAAGGCCAGAAACTGTGCCACCTAAATGCCCTAATAGTGATACCCAAAAAGAAGAAAAGAAATAAGAGTATTAATGAAACATTTATAACATTCACAAGAGAGAGCAGAAGTTTAGAGAGACAGTAAATAGTACAACAATACTGGAATTACTATGTCAAAATCATTTAACATATTACTAAGTTAAAATTCATTTTTTTTTAAAGCAATGGGGGTTAAGTGACTTGCTCAAGGTTACACGGCCAGTTATTTCTAGGTGTGGTGCTAAGTATCTGAGCCCGGATTCAATCCCCAGGTCATCCCAACACTGGGGCCGGTGCTCTTACTCACTGTGTTACCTGGCCACCCCCTAAAATTCATTTTTTAAAAAGCTATAGATGAGATTCAAGATTTGTTATGAAATTCTCTGTTCTTGTAAATGGAATAATATTTATTGATGTTTATCAAATCCATAATTTTAAAAATAGAGTAAAAAAGCAACCACGGTCCTTAACCTTTATAAGTTGGTCAAGATTGGGATAAACATGCAGATATACAGCAACCAATTTCATTTTTTTCTGAGATTGATTACCTTGAAGTTTGTCACATGTAGCATTCCTCGAATTGCTTCTAGAAGAAATTATTTATGATGTGAGGGTTCTGTGTGGTCTCAATTGTTACTTCTGAACCATATTTTCCAAAACACACATGCACATGTGTGTACATACACATACACACATTTACTATCCTCCTCCATGTCTACCTTTGTAGGGCATGGCATAGTCATTGATTATCAAGTATATGCCGCTTTAATTTGGAGGGTCCCATCAAGTTATATTCACAGACTTTCTCTGCCTCCCCACCCTATGCTTGGATGTAAGCTGCAATTACTTCCTTGGTAACCTTTTTCAAATACTTTTCTTGAATCTTGCTATATAAGCAATATAACATTCCATTAAATGATACTTTTTCTTGCCTTTGAATGTATAATAAAACCAACTCTACTGACTCCTTTATTTCTCCAATGAACTATAATTTCCCGTTGTCTCCTAGTTTCATTTATAATGAAAATATCAAGATTAGTACAGTTCAGTTTCTCCAATAGAATGCCTTCTCATTGGTCTTTGGTTATAGACCTCACATTTGGAATATTAACAGCTAATCTAATGTTTGTAGAGGATTTAAAGAGTAGGTGATTCTTAGCACCCTCTATCTCCTTTTCCCCCAGTTAATTCACAAATATTTGTTGAAATATAGTGGACAGAGAACTGAACTTGAAGCTAGGAAGAATAGGGTTCAAGTTCTGCCTCTGACATATCCTGACATGTGACCTTGGGCAAGTCATTTAACCCCTCTGTGCTGTAACCACTCTCTAATTCTATATGATATAGGAAAACTGTTTACTTGCATTAGTTAGCTGAGTTTCTTCACCTTGGAGTTCCCTGTACCAAGGAAATCATAGGTCTAGTCTCTATGCCTATATGGCTAGACACTGTACTTGGCGTCAGAGGTACAAAGACAAAAATGTAAACAATCCCTACCTTCAAGGAATTGCTTTCTAAGGGGGAAGACAAAGTACACATACATATGTGTATGTGTGTGTATGTATGTATGTATGTAGGTAGGTAGGTAGGTAGGTAGGTAGGATAGTAGATGGAGCACTGAGTCTGGAGTCAGGAAGACCTAAATTCAAATCTAGCCTCAGATACTTACTAGCTGGGTGATCATGGGCAAGTCACAACTTTTTTTTTTTGCCTGAATTGTAAAATTGTGATAATAACACCTACCCCATAAGGTTGTTGTGAAGAGCAAATAAGATATTTGTAAAGCACTTAGCACAGTGTTCCTAGAGTAGGCACTATATAAATGCTTATTCTTCCTCTTCCCTTTCCCTTCTTCCCTATTAGTTAACCTTGGGCACAATGCTCTAGAATCTGGGGAGATCAGAAAAGGTCTTGTGCAGAAAGTGGTGCTTAAGCTGAGTCTTGATGGAAATTAGGGATTCCAAAAAATGGTGGGGAAGAGGGAGATTGTTTCAGGTATGGAAGACACAGTACAAAAGTATGGCAAAAGAAGATGGAGTGCCATGTGTCCTCGAGGAATGGCAAGAAGGCCAGAATAGCTAGAGTGTAGAATATACCAAAGTGAGTAATTTTTTTGTTCTAATTTTAAATGAGAAAGAGAGAATTTCCATATACAAATTACAAGGATTATGCAATATGCAAGTTAGAATGGAAGCACTTTATCATTGTTTAGCCCTTAGTAATTGTTCATTCATGTTTACTTTTTTATGTTTCTCTTGAATCCTGTGTTTGAGGATTTCAGAGTTTCTATTCAGCTCTTATCTTTTCATTATGAATGATTGAAAATTCTCTATTTCATTAAACATCCATTTTCTCTCCTGCAGGATTATGCTCAATTTTGCTGGGTAAATTATTCTTGGCAATGAACCTGAAATATTGCTTGCATCATTGCTAAGCTCTCCCCTCCTTTTAGTGATGATTGTCAAATAGTATGTGATTCTGACTGTGGTTCCTCAGTATTTGAAATCTCTGGGAGCTTGAAGTTTTTTTTTTTTAACCTAGAACCTTTGAATTTTGGCTATGCAAAGTCCTGGGAGTTTTCACTTTGGGGTTTCTTTCAGGAGGTGGCCAGTAGATTCTATTTCCACTTTGCCCTCTTCTGGTTCTAAGGTTCTGGGTAGGATTCTCTCAAGATTTCTTGAGCCATCATTTCTAGGTTCTTTTTTGGTCATACCTTTCAGTTAGTCTAATCATTCTTAATTTTTTTTCTTTGATCTGTTTTCCAAGTCAGTTACTTTAAATATAAGATGGCTTATATTTTCTCCTATTTTCCCAATCATTTAACTTTGTTTTAATCATTTTTGTCATCTCATGGAGTCACTGGCTTTTATTTGATACATTCTAACTTTCTAGGAGTTTGTTGCTTGGGCACAATTTTGTACCTCTTATGCCATTCCCCTGTTAATTCCATTTCCGATACTTTTTAAATTCTCATTTATTTTCCTTTTTGGTTTTTTTTTTTGCTCCAGTGCTCTCATTTCATTTATAAAAAGTTTTAATGTTTTTTAATTCTTGCTTCATTTATTCTAGGAATTCTAGTTGACTTTGTGTGCAAGACATGTTTTCTTTTGAGGTTTTGCTTGTAGATGTTCTGGAATCATTCTCTTCTGGGTTTTTGTATTAAACATCTTTGTCATCATAATAGCTTTAATGGTTGAGTTATTTTTTGTTTGCTCCTTCTTCCAGTCTATTTCCTGACTTCAGATGTTGTAGCAGGGCCAGGTTCTGCACACTTCTAAAGGGAATGTCTAGACTGGTCCTGCTATTATTTTCTTGGGTACTGAGTACTGGGTTATTCCAGTTACATCTCAAGGATAGCTCAACTCTAGGTTATTCAAGATTTTAGTACTCCCAAACAAGTCTGATCCAGGGCAAAGTCTGAATGCTGTTCTTCTGGTCTGAGCCCTGCAAGTTCCTGATATGAGTCTGGGTCTGAGTACCTGGCCTCTGGGCTTTGCTCTTGGGAGTTCCAGTAAACAGGATTACTTCACTCAGACACTGAGCTAGTTAGGAAGTTTTACTGGTTCAGAGTGATAGAACTGCAAGCTTCTCTTTAGTTTAGTTTAGGGATTCTTGCCTTGGTTTTCCTCTGCAGGCTTCATATTGCCTAGAGGCTTGAACTGAAAGATGCCACTCTGCTCCTAGGCTCTAAGACATATAGATGCTGCTCACTTCTGAACTTGCTCCCAACTCATACACAGACTAGGGCCCATGACTGCCCCTCACCCTGGTGATTAGTACAGGCCCTCATCATTTCAAGCACAAACAACTGAAATAGTTGTTGGTAGGTTTGCCTGCCTGAGGTTCTCTCCCCACTTCAATCCATCTTCCATTCAGCTGCTAAAGTGATCTTCCCAAAGCTACCCTCCAGTAGCTCCTTAATGCCTCTAATATTAAATACAAAGTCCTCTGATTGGCATTCAAAGCCTTTCATAAACTAGTCCTCTCCTTTCTGTCCAGTCTTCTTACATCTCACTCCCCAACATGTACTCTTTAATCCAACGACACTGGGTTTCTGGCTGTTCCACAAACAGGACACTCCATCTTTTGACTTTGGGCATGTACTCTAGAACACTCCCCCTTCTCAACTCTGACTACTGACCTCTCTGGCTTCCTTTAAATTACAATTAAAATATTACATTCTATAGGAAGACTTCCCTAACCCCTCTTAATTCCAGAGCCTTCCTTCTGTTAATTATTTTCTATTTATCCTGTATATGACTTGCTTGCTTTGTATATATTTGTTTGTGTGAGGTCTCCCTTATTAGATTGTAAACTCCTTGAGGGCAGGGATTATCTTTTGCCTTTTTTGTATCCCTGGTGCTTTGCATTAGTGCCTGACACATAGCAGGTACTTAATAAATGTTTCTGAAGAAGTAAATAACAAACCACTCCAGTATCTTTGTCAAGAAAACACCCAAACAGGTCATGAAGAGTCAGATGTGATTGAAAACGACTAAGAACAAAATAAATGTTTGTGGACTGGACCTTCTTCCCAGTGTCCTCAGTACTCATTCTACATACCGACCCGGTTGGAAATATGACTCGTGAGACTTTTTCCCTTGGTTTTCCCAAGTGGCAGTTTCTGGTACCTTTACTAGATCTGTTTGAAGAAGGTTTTGGGGGGAGGGCGTGGGAGTGGGGAGCTCATTGTACTTCTTCCTGATATTCCACCATTTTGATGTTAGACGTCCAATGGCTGACACTGTGCTAAGCACAGAATAGTATCTATTTAATTGTATTCAATTGAATTTTCATGACACTTCCCTGCTTTAGAACTTATCAAATCTATTTTTCTGCCAACGATTCATATAGCCTCCCTCCCCCACTCTGAAGAACAGAGATAGAGCTGGGATGGGGAGTGTTGGGAGAAAAGAGGCCCTCACCTCCAGGCCATAGTACACCTTTCCAACACACTCCCATCTCACATACCTATCTACTTTTCTGGACAGGGCCCCCTGATGCCCTTTCCTCTTTCAATATCCAGAATAATAGTAAATGGGGACTCAGATTAGGGGCAGAAGTTTTTGTCCTTCTGTAAATCTGACTCCTTTTGCTTCTCTCTTTTCCTTCGGCCCAGACGGTGGCAGCATGGGTAAGTGCCATGGTCTTCGTACTGCTAGAAAGCTTCGCAGCCACTGGAGAGACCAAAAGTGGCATGACAAACAATATAAGAAAGCTCATTTGGGCACTGCCTTGAAGGCCAACCCATTTGGAGGAGCATCTCACGCAAAAGGGATTGTCTTGGAAAAAGTTGGTGTGGAAGCCAAGCAGCCCAATTCTGCCATCAGGAAGTGTATGAGAGTTCAACTGATTAAGAATGGCAAAAAAAATCACTGCCTTTGTTCCCAATGATGGCTGCTTAAACTTTCTTGAGGAAAACGATGAAGTTTTGGTTGCTGGATTTGGTCGGAAAGGTCATGCTGTTGGTGATATTCCTGGAGCCTGATTCAAGGTTGTAAAAGTTGCAAATGTTTCTCTTCTGGCCTTGTACAAAAGCAAGGAAAGACCAAGATCATAAAAATTGTATGATGTCTTTGTTATAGTAAAAAATTTTCCTGTAAAAAGAAAAAAATCTGACTCCTTTTTGTCTGGCTCCATTGTTGAGGGGTGAAGTATGGTTGCTGTTCATTATCTGAGTATAGTGGCCCAGAAGGGACAAGTAATGGTTGTTTTGTTATTTAATTTTACATGCAAAAGTGAAAAGGAATGGATTGTTTATTTATTTAAAGACCTAGATTTTTGATGTGGTATAGGACAGGCTCCAGAAGGGGTTGTTTGGATCACTTTGATTACAGAATGGTGGGGCATACTTTAGCAAGTTTTTGTAAAGTTTTTTTTTTTTTACTAATCTGCTGATGCTGTTGGTTATCTTTTGGTGCCTTTGTGTTGATCATCTAATGTATGATTGTGCTTCTTTTGTGAAAAATAAGTACATATAATTTTAACAGGTAAAAAGTCAAATTGAGTCAATAAGCATGTATTAAACACCTACTATGTACCAAGAGGAAGGCAAAAACAGTTCCTGTTCTCAAAGAGTTAATAATCTATCAGGGAAGATAACCTGTAAACAACAGTACATAAACAAGATAATAAAACATGTATTGAAGATAATCTTAGAGGGATGGAACATTTAAGGGGATCAAGAAACTCTTCTAAAATATGTAGAAAATAAGGCTAGAGATTGGACTTGGCATGTGACTGGTCTAAGGAACTTCCATGTTAAAAAAAACTTGGCATCTTCTCTGCAATTTATAATCTTCAAGAGATCCCTAGGGTACTGAGGCTAAATGGTTTGCCCATGGTCACTCAACTAGTATGTGTCAGAGACAGTACATGAATGAACCCAACCCAATCGGTTTTCTATATCCTACTATGTCACACTTCCTCTAAAAAAGAAATTGCCTCAAAGTGTCTCCACTTTTCCCCTTTTTATTACTAGTTTAGGGGGTTATAAACAACATAGCCACGTGAAAGCTTTATAGTAATTTGTTATTGCCTGTATAACTGAGTATCGGTTTCGGGCATCCCAAACCCAGTATAATGAAACTCCACCACTACCACCATTACCAACACATACCTTTATGTCCCAAAAAAGTGTTTTAGAATATAACTGCTATCAGTGAAGGCGTTTAAAAGAAATTTCCAAGGTCTGCCAGAAGCACGTCATAATATTGTCATGGAGATTTCTTTCCCTTCGCCTCCAGATCTGGAATTCCTCCCATGGTAATGCTACTTTTCAAAGGCACCCACGCAAATGTCCATAGGAATTAGCATAAAACTGGCCGGGTCGCCCCACGCCGGGATTCATTTGTAAAAATCAATCACCCTCTTCCTTCTTCGATCCTTCTCTCAGACCACAACCAGGTTCTAATCAATCCAGGTGCAAATAGACTTGCAAAAAGGGGGGGACCAGGAACAAAAGGATGTAGGCGCCAGGAAGAGAATAGGATGAACCGGGACCAGACAAAATATTTTCGGGAGAGTTGTAAATGCCTCTGTTTTTAAGGCAACAAAATTACCGAGTGAGCGTGAAGGGGGGAGATCCGGAGCCAAAATTACGGACTCTAAGACAAGGGTAACATCTGAATGGGTCATTTGTGAGCAATTATCCTATTATCCAAAGTCTAAGCTGATTCTTCAGATCAGTAGTCGGCGGTACTGTATCAAGTTTACACCGTCCCCTCGAAAGGCTCCTAGGCTTATACTTCAATTTTCACTTTCTCCAAGGGATCAGATTTGAGTGCTGGCCTCCTATAGAGGCTCCCTTGGCTGACGGACGGATGGGTATTCTTTAGAACTAATGGCATTCATTTCAGCACATCTTAATTGTAAATTTTTTCTCAACTTTCGCGGAGGCTTAAGTGCCCAAAGGGACCGGAGCCGGAGTTAAGTGTTCTTCAGCTCCCGGGGCCTCCGGGAGATAGAGCAGCGTCTCGGCCGCCCGGGAGGGTCTCCAGGAGGCACACAAAAGGAGGGCAGCTCCCGCAGAGTGGGAGCTGTGGGCAGGGTAGCCCCGGACCCCGCGCCCGCCCCGGGGGCGGTCCTCGGGCTGCCATCCTCGGGGGAGGGGGGATTCCCACCGAGCTCACCCCCCCCCCAACGGCCCCCGGGCTCCGGAGCCTCCCGGGGAAGGGGCGGCGGCGGGCTGCCAGGGGGTGGGGGGAAGGGGAGCGCACCCGAGGAGGGTTCTAGCGGGCGTCGCCGGATCCGGGGCGGGGAGCCAGAGGCGCCCGAGGGCGGATGGGCAGGTCCGCGCCGGCGGGCGTTAGGGCAGCCGTGGGGACCGATCAGGCCCCGGGGGGCTCACACCCCCGCCCCGGCCCCCCCTCCCGGCGTCTCTTGCGGGGCTCATTCGGCGGAATGAGCGCCCCCAGGGCGCCTCGGGCTTCACGCCCCACTCCTCGCCCGGTCCCGGTCCTCGAGGTTCGCGGGCGGCCCGCAGCCGCTAGACTAAACCGAAGCGTCGCTTCGCCCGCCCCACGGAGCCCGGACGACCTGGCCAGGCCGCGCTGGGGACAAGACGAGCAGAGGGGCGGGGCGGCGCGAGGGGGCGTGCGCGCGTGCGCGCGCGTGGGCTAGGGGGCGGGCGGGGCTGGGGCGGGCACGGGGGCGGGGGCGCGGGCGGGCGCGCGAGGGGGAGGTGCATCCTGGGAAATCCAGCAACATGGGGAGAAGCGGCGGCTCCTGCTCCTCCTGCTGCCGCCGCCGCCGCCGCCGCGGGTCCGGGCTGCCGCCGCTGCCGCTCCCGCCGCCCCCGCCGCCGCCGCCGTCGCCGCGCCCCTGAGCGAGCCGGGCCGGGCCCGGCGCCGCCGCCCGCGCCCCTGGGCCCCGCGAGCATGTGAGGGCAGCCCCGGCCCCCGCCGCCTCACCTCGCCTCGCCTCTCCTCCCCGTGCGGGCCGCGGGCCGCCCCGCTGTCCGCCCGCCCGCGCTCTCCGCGGCCCCGGCATGGACAGGACCTACCCGAGCCCGGGCTTCGCGGAGCCGCTGCCGCTCGGGCCGTCCGCGCCCCCCGCCCCCGCGCCCCCCGCCCCCGCCGCGGCTCAGCCCCCCGCCCCCACGCCCGCCCCGGCCCCAGCCTGGGCCTACGAGCCCCGGGGGCCCTCGGGGGGCGGCGGCGGCGGCAGCGGCGGGGGCGGCGGGGGCAGCGGCGGCGGCGGCGGGGGTAGCCCGAGCCCGGGCCGCAGCCACAGCAGCAGCAGTAGCGGCGGCAGCCTGAAGGCCAGGTAAGGGAGACACAGCGTCCGGCCCGGCTCGGGGCCCATTGTTGTCAGCCCGGCGGGCCTGGGCAGCGGCCGGGCCCGCCCTTTAAACGCCCGTCCCGGCGCGTGTGCGCGGGGTTCCCGGAGCGCGGCCCCTGCGGGAAGGGGCGGCCCGGCGGGGCCCGGGGGGGACTCTGGGGAGGCCACCGCCCCGACCGCGCTCCTCGGCCGGGGCCGGCCATCCCCGGGCAGCCGGCCGGGCTCCGGCTGGGAGGAGAGACGTCCAGGGGCTGAGGCGGCCGGCCCCGGGGTCTGGGGTGACGGGGACGCTGGGTGGGGGGTCGGAGCCTTCGGGGCGGGCTCGCTGGGAGGGACCGCGCTCCCGGGGCTTAGCGGCCCGTCTCTCCCGGTGTGCCTCGAGAGGAGGCAGGTTTGACTTTCCGCACCAGTTTAATAGCCGCTGCTTTGTGTACGTTTAATTTACGAAGTTAAATCAGTCTCTTTTCACTGTATATCAAGAATTAGGAAAATTTTTGCGATGCCTTTATGTCTTACAAGTTTTTTCTCACTATGCAAGATGAGGCTGAAAAATGTTAACTGTTACTGCCCTTTTTCCTTTTAACTGAATCATTCTTTGAAGCATCAGACTAAAACTCTATTTTTTGACACTTAACCAATGGAAGGTTTTTTTAAAGCACAAAGATACACAAAAGCTGGGTTGGTCTGGTTGTAAACCTGTTTTTAAAAGGTTTTCTTTCTTAATGGCCTTTAAAAATGCCCCCTCCCTTTGTGTTGTGAGCGCGGGGGGGGGGGCGCGTTGTTTTGCGTTTTTTGGGTCTACAGAGTTATAGCATTCTATGATAGTGCAGCCTTTTCTTTTCCCTGCTTTGTTAATGTCTCGTGTTAGGATCAGGCCATCTGTATAGGGCTCTGCATCCTTCTTAATTTTACCTTATTACATCTTTTTTTTGTACCCCTAACTCATGGATAGTATTATATTTTGGATTTACTATAACTTAACTTTAGAAATTAAATTTATATCCTGTCTTAACAATCAAGATTTGTCTTTTTTGTGCTTCTTAGTTTTAAAAGCCTGTGTCCTAATTGACATGAGGGCTATGTATTTGTTGATTCCCTTTGTGAAGATTTCTGTGTAGAGTGCAGATTAGCACCAGTTGTAATGATGTAACATGAATACTTATCCACAAGGAATTAGATTGTCTATCACCTTGTTTCCCATAACTCACAAAATAGCTGACAGATGGTAATGATAGACAATTGTTATCAATCTAGGGTGTAACAACTTTACTTATGTCATTGAACAATCCTGAAATGTGACATTTCTAGGCAGCTTGGGAAACAGTGGAGCATAAAATTACAATTTGTCTAAAATAGCTGCACCAAACATAAAATGCCTCATATTTTAATAGTGGAAAGAGTTTAATGGAGAAGCCAGCCTCTTTTTTAAAATGGGTGCTTGTAAACTATTGTTGTAGAGTCCAGTGCACCCTACTAGAAAAGTTCAGGCCACATATTAATATCTACCCAGTTGAGTTGGGACTAGCTAATTTCAGGTACTAGAATTGAAATTTTAGGTAAATTCACAACACTGCCTTTCCTACACAGATAGAGTGACATGTTGAAATATTGGGAATTTTTAGTGCCTTAGCATTTTCTTAGAGGCTAAGTATGTGTTGAATCAGCTGCATGCAGGATTTCTGTTCACTTCTGTACCTGATATTTGTATTTTGTGTAGATCAGGAAGTGACAGGTTGAGTTTGCTTAAGTGATGAAAGATGATGTATTTTTATTTGAATGTACACTAGAGAGTGGTTGAATGGAAATGATTTGTTTCAGATCCGATTTACATTTGTTTCCTGACTCACTAAACTGAAAAATGTTCCTATCTATCATTTTTGATGCTAAAGGGAACTTAATAATTTTTTTTTAAATCCACTGTGATAATAATGTGAATGGATAGAATAGTTAAAAAACTGGAAAACCTCCAATGTATGAAGTTTTTAATTCAGGTCTCCAAGCCTTGTGAAAAGGGCCGATTTTTCATACTTACTTTAAGTATGAACAGTTCCTAACTTTTGGGTTCTGTTCTAACGTTTAATTTAGTTGTTTGTAAGTAATTTTCACCCACAGAAAGTTTATAAGTGGTTATTTAAATTTCCAGGAAAGCTTACAAATACCCATTTAACCCATAATGTACACAGACTAGTAGTATCTAATGACCATTTATGATATTACTTAGACAGGAAAATATTCCAAATACCAACTTAAGACCCTGAAGATCACATTTCTTGATATTGTCCTTATTGTAGATACAGGGACTACTTCTTTCTCTTTACTCAATAACAGGCCTTCAGAATTTGGGACTGAAATTCAAGAGAGGTCTATGAGTTATTTTTGCAGAGGACTAATATTGTTAAATTAGTGACAGTAGGTAAAATGAGACAATAGGAATTCAGTCAGCACAGAGGGGAGGCACCAAGAAGATTGAGTGTTCCTAAGTGTAGTAGGAAGGGAAGAGAAGGACCTGGGGGTTTTACTGAGGACTATAGCAGCAGCAAGGAGTTTCTTAGGGATGTGAGTTTCAAGCATTTCTGTGAAGAATGTTTAAATGGGGTTTGATGTGGAAGATGAAGGTAACAGGCTTGCAAAGATTCCCTCTTTAATTTTCAGTCTCTTCTTATCTAATGCCTCCTTCCCTGTTGCCCATAAATACTTTCCTGTCTCCCTTAGTCTTTGAGAGCCTTTACTTGACCCTGCCATCCCTTTAAGCTATATCTTTTTCTTTTTCTTGGCTAACCTTGTAGAAAATACTTCCTTTCACTTCTTAATCTGACTTCCAAACTTATTACTCCGATGAAATTGCTCTTCAAAGTTATCAGTGATCTTGTAATTGCCAAATCAGCTGACCTTTTCATGGTCCTCATCCTTCTTGACTTTCCTGCTGCATGACATTATTGACCCCTTTCTCCTGCATGTGGATCTCTCCTGACTCTTCTCATACCTGTCTAACCCTCCTCAGTCTTCTTTGCTGGCCCATCATCCATACCCCACTCCCAGGCCCTGTCATAGGACTTCTTTTCTGCCCTCCTCACTTCTCTAGGTGACCTCATCAGCTTCCATGGGTTCAGTAATCATCTTTATTCAGATGAGTTCTGCCTCTGTATATGTAGCCCTGTATCCCCAGCTGCTTATTGGACATCTTCCAGTGGAATGTTTTGTAGGCATCTTCAACTCAACATGTTCAAAGCAGAACTTGTTATATTTTCTTCAAAAGCCTCCCTCTTTCCCTAACCCTTTTATTTTTGATTAAGTCACCACTATTCTTCCAGTCACCCTCCACTCTTTTCTCTCACCTTTCCCTAATCCAGTTAGTGCTAGATCTTGTTTATTCTACCTCCTCTACATTTCTTGCTTTGCCTTCTTTTGTCCACTTATAGCTGCCCCTCTAATCTAGGCTATTATTATCTCTCCTGGACTGTAGCTGCCTAATTTCCTCTCTCCTTTCCAATCCATCTTCCTTCCATATTACTGCCAAATTGATTTTCTTTTTTTTTTCTTTTTTTTGGAGGAGAGAGGGCAGGGCAATTGTGGTTAAGTGACTTGCACAAGGTCACATGGCTGGTAAGTGTTAAGTGTCTGAGACCATTTGAACTCAGGTCCTCCTGACTCCAGGGCCGGTGCTCTATTCACTGCACCACCTAGCCACCCATAAATTGATTCTCTTCAAGCACAGGGCTGACCTCGTCATTCCCCAGTGCAAGAAGCTCCAGTGGCTTCTTGTTACCTCTATGATAAAATACAAATTTCTCTGTTTGGTTTTTAAAACCATTCACATTCTGCCTCTAGGCTGCTCTTCTAGGCTTAGTGAACATTTCTCTATATTCTGACCATACTAGATGCTTTGTTCCCACTATACAAACCATCTGTCTTCTGTTTCTTGTCCCCCATATTAGAAATGAACTTCCTCTTCACCTGTTTCCACACAGAACTCCTAGCTACCCCACCCCCCAAGCTCATTTCCAGTGCTGCCTCTTCCACCAGGTCCTGAGTGGCCAGAGCCTTCTTCTTTGTTCGACACCCCCCTCACCCCCACCCCCACCCCTTTACTTGGTATTTACTCATGAGCGTTAATGTTGTTTCCCTCTAATGGAGCATAAACGATCCAGGTAGGGACTATTTCATTCTTCTCTTTGGATCCAGAACAGCCAGTACTGTCCCAAACACATGGTAGGCACTTGTTTAAAAACCAAACATAAACTTGGAGGGCATTGGTGATGGCACCTGGAGAAGAGAAGGTGGGTAAAGTCTTGGCATTTCCTGGGTATGCTTTTTAGGCACAGCATAATAGAACACTGACACAGACTCACCAGGTTCACTTAATAGGATCTAAAGCTGGAAATCCCAGAAGCCATCTACACTAGCCCCTTAACTTTACAGATGAGAAGAACAACGAATGGGAGGTTTAAATAGCTTGCCCAAAGTCAATCTGTCAACAAGCATTTTAAAAAGCACTTTTAACTATGTGCCAGGCACTGTGTTAAGTCCTGGAGAAAATAGTTCCTTTATGTGTTCCTATATATCCTTTATGTTGAGTAACTAGGTACACAGAAAATATAGTTAGTGGAAAGTAATCCCAGAAGGGAAGACACTGGTAGCCAGGAGGACCAGGAAAAATTGACTTTGGGAGGGAGGGAGGGAGGAAAACTGCAGGGAGATATTGTAGGCATGGAGGACAACCTGGAGTTGGAGTGTCTTGTGTGACCACTAGCAAGGAGGCTTTTTACAGAGGAATAAAGAAGATTAGGAAGAGAGGAACGGACTAAATTGTGAAGGGCTTTGAAAGTCAAACCGCATTTTATATTTGATCCTAGAAATGCTTGAAGCCTCTGGAGATGGCCAGACCTAAACTTTAGGAAAATCACCTTGACTTCCTTAGCACTCACTTGATGTGCCCATCCCTGGAGCTGTTTCCTGTAAGTCAGTTGTCCTCTTTTTGATGGCTAAACTTGTCAAGAAAGCCATCTACCGTATAGTGCTCTGTAGTCTTACTTTTCTCCTCCTTGTTCAACTCAGATTGCTCTCTTCAAAGTCACTAATGATCTCTTAATCACCAAATCCAGTGACTTTTTTTTCCTTAATCCTTATTCTTTTTGACCCCTCTCCAGTATTTGACACTTGAATCACCTTCATATTCTTTTCTCTTGCTTTGAGGGTTGGTTTTTTTTTTAATATAACACTGCTGCTCTCTTGGTTCTTCTCTTGTCTGACTGCTTCTCAGTTTTCTAGGTCTTCATCCAGATCTGTTTATCCAATCCTAACCTCTCTCCTGACCTTTAATGTCACAGCACAAATTGCCTCATGCATTTTCAATTTAATATTCCCCTTCTAAATCCTTCACTCACAGAGCCACCACTCTGGGGCAGGGCTTCTTTATCTCACACCTGGACTTTTGAATTGGCACTCTTAGTGATCTCCCTGTCTTAAGCCTCACCTCAATCCAGCTCCTTATCTCAGCTTCCTGATTTCCTTCAAGATTTATCTCAAATCCTGCTTGCTGCAGGATTTGCAACCTTTCCAGGTCTCCCATTTTATATTGTATGTGTTTTGTTTGTATATAGTTGTTGACATGTTGCCTCGCTTGTTAGAACATACTTGAGAGCAGGGACTCTTTTTTGCTTTTCTTTGTACCCCCCAGTTTTTCCCCCAGTGCTTGGCACATAGTGAGGGCTTAATAAATGCTTGTTTACTTGGCAGCCTAGTAGACAGTCACTTAGAGTGGGGAGAGACTTGAGGCAGGGAGATCAGCCAGTTGCTGTAGCTTAGGGTGATGGTTGTGTGAAAGTAGAAATGACAAAGACTTGGTAATGTATTGGATATGTGGAATAAGTGTAAGAGAGGGATCAAGGATGACTTGTAGGTTGCTAGTCTGGGTGACTGGTAGTATGATGATGTCTTTGTTAATAGGGAATCTTGGAAGAGGTAAGGATTGGGGGGGGGGGGGGGGGAGCGGAGATAATGAGCTTTGTTTTGGATACCTCGAATTTGAGGTGTCTAAGGCAATTTGTGATGTGAGCCTGGAGGTCTAGAGAGACAGGCCTGGAGATATACAGAAATGGGGATCATCTGCATAGAGGTGATAACTAAAGTCATGGGAGCTAATGGGATATAGAATGTATAAAGAGGAGAGAACAGGGCCAAGAACAACTTCAGTTAATGGATGTGACCTGGATGAAGAATTGGCAAAGAACACTGATATGCAGTGGTCAGACAGGTAGGGGAACCAGGAGAGAAGAGTGTCATGAAAACCTAGAACAACCATCCAGGAGAAGAGAGAGCTGCTGAGATCAAGAATGATAAGGACAGAGAAAAGGCAAATAAGATGTCATCTGTGATTATAGAAGAAGCAGTTTCAGTTGAATGAAGAGGTTCGTGCAGTAGACAGTTTTCTCAAATATAGTTGCAAAGAGAGATATAGGAGAGCTAGCAGAAATGGTAGGGTCAAGTGGGGGATTTTTCTTAGAAATGGAGGAGACATGAGTGTGTATGTAGGTAATAGGGAAAGAACCAGTGGATAAGGAAGCAGAAATTGAAGATTAGTGAAAGAGCAGGGAAAATAGGACAGTTTTCAGGAGAAAAGATAGGATGGGATCAAGGATGTGTGTATAGGGGTTTGCCTTGACAAGGAGAAGGTCCCTCTCTTAGAGACAGGTGAAGGAGAACATAGTGGAGGAACATGTTTGAGTGATGTGAAGTGAGGAAGAGAGAAGAGGGGAACTTTTGGTGAAAAACTTAAGTTTTTTTCAGTGAAGTATATGAGAGGAGGTCCTTCCCTGAGGGGATGCAGAAGGTAATGACCTTAAAAAAGCTTGAGGAGGGATGAATAGCCCCTGGGGTGAGTGGGAAATTACCTTTCTGCAATCTAGGCCCTATTGAGATTATATTCCATAAATTTATAGGAGACCCAGTCAGCACAATTTCATCACTTTCCCAAGCAATATTCAGCACCCTGTAAGTAGTGGAGATCACATAGGTAGAAACCATCAAGGAAAGGATTTGAACTGAAGGCTCTCTAATTCTAGATCCAACTGGTTTTAGAACTGTCAAAGTGATGAGTGTACATAATTAGAAACATTTTTTTAAGTACTAACTTTAAATCACTAAATTAGTCAATTCTTTGGTTTCTTGTTTCTTATTGACTTGTTATGAGGCTCCTTTCCACATGCACAGATAGTATGAGGGTTATCTGGCCAGAATTTATGCCTCAGCTGTTTTATATTTACAAGAATTTTAGGTGAGTTATAAAATGAACTTGTGTCATATCTCATTGTGGTTTTCATGAATTCAAGGATTGATTGTAGTCTTGTGTATATTTATTTTTATGTGGATATGAGGTTTTTTAGCAATTCTTTATTAATCTGAATCTCCATATTTGGGGCAACTAAATTTGGGAAACATCCTGGGTATCACATGTGTTAATTTTTAAAAAGCAACAGTAGATGACATGGCGCTGAAAGCTCATCTCTGCTTTACTGGGATGTTACAGTGACCCTGGGGTCTTGAAATTTATATCCACAGAGTGCAAGCTCAAGTGGTCCTAACCAGCTTGGAGAGGCTTTGAGTACAGGCCCAGCTGTCATCTGTGGACTAGCCTTTCTAAATTCCAGGAGACCCATCTCCAAAAGGTTGGCCAACAAGGGATATTTGTTCTGGTCAAAGCAACTCACCATGTTATTAAGCATGGTGTTACACCGTATTCTCTTTGGAATAGCTAAGAGGAAACATTAGGTGATCAGTTGGCACTCAAAGTGCAGGCTGTTTTTGCCCTAGATAGCTAAAAACTTAATTGTAAAAAGAAGCCTGAAAATCCTACTTATTAGGAGTTCAGGTGTCTCTCATTTGTCCTTCCTAATCTTCAGTACTAGGAACTTGCATAGGCCAAGATCCAAGATGATTCAGAGTTACTTTTTGGAGGGCAGTTGGGGTTAAGTAACTTGCCCAAGGTTACACAGCTAGTTATTTTGTGTGGGTGCCAACTCTCTGAGGCCCGAACCAAACTCTGGTCCTCCTGACTCAGGGGCTGGCTCTTTATTCACTGTGCCACCTAGCCACCCCTAAGCTGTGCAGTTCTAAAAAATTATCAGACTTGCAAGAAATGTTCAGTCCTGCTTCTTGTCTAGTCTTTTTTGAGGGAGGGAGTGTGCTATTTCTCCTTCATACCAATGTTTCTCCATCTCTTGAGTCTGGGCATTTTCTCTGGCTGTTCCCAATACCTGGAATTCTATTCTTCATTTCTGCCTCCTGGCTTATCTTGCTTCAAGTCCCAGCTAAAAACCTGCCTTTTGCAAGAAGCCCTCTCAACTCTAATTCCTTCCCCTGTTAATTATTTTCTGTTTATCCTGTATATAGCTTGTTTGTAAATATTTGTTTGCTTGTTGTCTTTTCCATTAATTAGATTGTGAGCTTTTCAAGGACAGGGACTATCTTGCCTCTTTTTGTTTCCCTAGAGTTTACCACAGTGCCTGGCACATAGTAGGCACCTAAAAAATGTTTAATGACTATTCATGAAACTAATGCAAAACAGTATTATACTAGAATATTCTCATAGAGAGACATAGGCTATTTTAGCAAATCTGACCTTCTCTTAGATCCCTTTAGCAGTCTGGTGAATCCCATGTCCCCTTCTCAAAGTAGTATTTTTAGATGCATGAAATAAAATACAAAGGAAACTTATATTGAAACAAATAATTTGATTTTTTTTCCCATTCAAGTTTTTAAAGTTCCTGAAATCCTCAGTTAAGAACTTTAGGGATTACCCTCACAATGGAGACAGTAGGAAGAGAAGAAAGTGGTGTTGCTTGCAGAGAATTCTGAAGGATGACTTAGGTGGGAAGAGAAACAGGTTCTAGAAGCCATTGGAAAGAATTTCAAAAATATGACTTGAAAAATTTGAAATAACAGTTCTCATATGAAGCATACTTGTACTCATTTGAATTAGCAGCTTTATTTTTCCCTTAGCAACCAGAGGCAACTGTGCCAGAGGAGATAGAGAGCAGACTTCATCTTCAGGAAACCTGGGATTCACCTCTGACACAGTCTGGCTTTGAGCTCCTAGGGGAGTAACCCCCTTTCTCTACTCTAGGACAGTGCTTCTTAAACTGTGGATCAAGAAAAATTTGGCAACAGTAAAAGGTTTCTGAATACACAACGACCAGAAATTAATTAAAACTCAAATGAGCGATGAATCCAAGATGTTTCTGGCAACACTTGCCTGTATTCCATCCGGTAACTTCACTGCAGCCTTGGTTCTGAACACAAAGCATCCACTTTATACAGCACGTGCCCTCAGGCTAGCAATGCCAACAAAAGGTGCTGAAAGTCGAAAGGGGGTCTCTAATGGAAAAAGTTTAAGAATCTCTTCTCTAGGAGACTAGTTAATAGAGACTAGAAAACTGCAGTGGAAAGTACTGATGTTCATCAGTATAAAGAGGAGTCTTTCTTTTTGGATGTTTCTTGTACCCATGAAATTGCAGGTCCAGTCCCCATCTTGATCCTTATTCTTTTTTTTTTTTAAATGATAGGATTTCTCTAAATTTTGGAATTAACTTGGCTCTGTGAACCTGTGCCAAATTGCCTGTCTGCCCCAAGAAATGGGAAAGTTCAGAAAATGTACAATGATATTTCACATTTTATTTCCCTTTTTTTTTTTTTTTTTTTTTTGCTTTTTGGAGGGGAGGAGGTAGGGCAGTTGGGGTTAAGTAACTTGCCCAAGGTCACACAGCTAGTTTTTTTTGTGTTAAGTGTCTGAGGTCGGATTTGCACTCAGGTCCTCCTGACTCCAGGGCCTGTGCTCTATTCACTGCGCCACCTAGCCTCCCCTTTTATTTCCTATTCTTAAGTGAAATGAGAAAATGCTGAGTGTCCATAGAAGAAACTGTCTGCATTCTTGTAAAAGCCTAATTTTGTTATTTAGAAGTGACGGATAACAAGATTGAAAGCTAGATATTTGACATAACTTTGTTGATCAGTTTTCATATGATCTTTTTAACTAGACAACTGCTTTACTCGTGAGTGGTTGCTTTCACACATGCCAGCTCACTCTAATTTCCATAATCTTGGGCTAACTTAGGCCTTGCCACAGTGGCATGTACTTGCATCCTCCTTGCTTCCAGGGCAATAGTAAGAATCTCATATGTGCTGGCAGAAAAGTAAGTGTGCTTTCAACGTAAGTGTGATGTGGCCAGATAGATGGAAAGTATTAGGAGGAGCCTTAACCACTCATTTGTCAGAATCATATATTAGCTTCAGGATGGACCATAGAGGTCATTTATCCTAACCTCCTACCCAATTTACAAAGTACTCTCTGGATATCCTTGACAACACAGAGACTCTACTGCCAAAAGAAAACAGCTTATTTAATTAACAGCTCTTATTTGTTGGAAAAGATTTCTTTTCTTTTTTCTTTTTCTGACTCACAGTCTGTCTCCCTTTGACCAATAGGTATTAGTCTTAATCCTGCCTTCGAGTAATATTTAAAAGTTGCTCTTTGACTTGATTATTTCAGATAGTTGTCTTCAAGTAACACATCCCTTTATATCTTTTGCTTTGCAGGATAAAATGCTCCATTTCTTTTCTTGTTCTTCAAATGACAAGGTGTCTATCTCCTAATATCCTGGTCACCCTCCTTTGGGTGCATTTTAGTTTGTCAGTATCCCTATTAAGATATGACACATAGAATATATAGAGTATATAGAATATATCACTATACAGTGATATATTCATGGTGTGATTTGACCAAGGCAGAATTTAGTGGGTTTATTCTTGCTTGTTCTGGACACTGTACTTAGTGTAGCCCTTTTTTGGGCTAGATTATTTAACACTTCTTATTTTGATGCTATTAGATAAATAGAACTCATGTAAGGTAGGTAATATTTAACTTAAATAGGTATTAAAATGTGTAAGAAAGAGTCTTGACCAGAGCCATAAAGGCAAAGTATTGAATTGCAGCCAGATTAAAAGTGTGAGCCATTACCAAGTGTGGAGATTTAGCGGACAGAGAGCTCTATGAGATGGGGCTTGTTGGTTAGTTTCTTTGATGTATTTTGGAATATTTTCAGTGCTTCAGCCTGAAGTAAAACAATGTTTTCTTAAACTACCTGTTAGAGTTAGTTGTAAGATTTACCTTTAATTTGCATATAATGTAAGAGGTAAAGAAAGCCTTAGCCTATCTCTTTGTGTGTAGATACATATATCTGATGTATGTGTATACAGATGTATATAACATGTCTATATACATATATGTATATGTGTTGTATACGTGTGTATGTGTATAATTACTATTTCCTCTTTCACATGACAACTCCTAAATAATAGGAAGTTAGCTCTTATGCTCCACTTATGTCTTTTCTCTACCTCCTTCAGTTGAAACTCATTCAGAAAACTCATGAACTGGAGATTTGTAATCATCCTGATTTGCTTTCACATATAAGTACAAACTAAGGGACCTTTTCTTCTTATGCTATACTCAAAGGCAAATCTTACAAGTAATTCTAATAACTTAGTAACTACTTGTAAAAACTGAGCTATTCACATTATGTGTGTGTGTGGGTGTTTCTATAGGCATATATACACATACACCTGGCCATGGGATATGGGAATTCCTGACAGTGTGTGGTTATGCCACTTATTGGCATCTCTTGGACCATGGGACTGAAAGCTGGAATTTGACATTGTTTGTTAAAGTTTGTGTATGAAATGTTATAAACAGTATTTTTCTTGATTAGTGTTTCATTGCTTTAGGACTTAGCCTCTTTCCAAAGTTCATGTTTCCTTTTACTCTGCCTTTATTATGAATTACTTCTGTAGAACGTGAAACAGCTATGTCATATTTAATTATTTGAAACATTTTAAGACAATTTTGAATCTGTAGTTACCCTATCAGTGTTACCATTTAAAGTTCTTTCTAATGCAGCACTGATTCCACTGTATAATCATTATTCAGGGGCTTGTTTCTTAGCATTTTAATTGAGACTCAACATGTTCAGACACACTGCCCCCCCCCCCCACTTCCTCCACATTTCCCTCTTTCCTTTTAGAGTACTATTCAGTTGACCAACTTCAGTACTTTCTCCCTCCCTTGGCTTCTCTACAAATACATTCAGTAGCAAGTCATGTCAGTTCTACCTCTATAATACTATATTTGTCTCCTTTTTGCCACTACCCTAGTTGAGGCCTTTATTGCCACTTGCCTAGATTATTTTAATAGAAAGATCTCCCTTCTTCTCTCAGCTTTCTCCAGTCTCTCCTTTGCACCACAGGTGTCAAATCCAGATAGAAACAGTCTGTACATAAGGATCCCTGTAGCAGCATATTGACTTAGTTTTAAACTGTAATGTTGTCTATGTTTTACTATGGGTTGGTTTTGTTGTTGTTGTGAAATATTTCCCAGTTATATTTTAATCTGGTTCACATACACTGGGGAGCATTGCAACTAGGGACATGTTTAACACCTCAGCTCCTCTTGCAGGTGTCCAGCAATGTTACTCCTCCCTTTGCTCACAAACTTTCAGTGATTTTCTGTTACCTCTAGGATGAAAAATAAACTCCTCAACCTGGAGTTTTAAGGCCTCCCAAAGCCTGGTACCATACTACTATACAGTTTAATTTCACATTGCTTCCCTTTGTTATTATTTCCAGCCAAACTGGAGTTTCAGAGCAATTAGAAGGGGACTTCAGTGGCCATCAATTCAAACTCCTATCTGAACAAGAACCTATTTCTGCAAAATACCCAATAGGTAGGCATCTAGACTTGAGGAATACCAGACAGCCCATTCTGTTTTTGGAAAGCTCTCCTCCTTAAAGAAATTGTTTGCATCAAACCTAAATTTATTTATTGGCAACTTCTGCCCATTTTTCCTGGTTCTGCCCCCTAGGACCAAGAAGAACAAATCTATTCTCTCTTTCACATGACAGGTCCTAAATTATATGAGGTCAGCACTCATATTACACTTAAATCTCTTACCTAGGCTAAACATCTCTTTTCTGTGTTGTTCTTCTCCCCCCCCCCCCAACATTCCTCTCTTCTCCCACTCACCTCCCCAGCAGAATCTCCTATGTCATGAATTTGAGGTCCTTAATCATACTGGTTGCCTTCTTCTTGATACTCTTTAGCTCATTAACACTTTTCCTAAATTGTGACTCCTAAAATTGAATGTACTCAATATGCCAATAAATTTGAAAAATTCAACAGTAAATAAAATAAGTAAAATTTTAAAAACATCAGCAGTGACCACCGGATTGGAAAAGATCAGTTTACTGAACAGTTATGCTCATTTCACACACCAGCAAGGTTATGCTTAACATTCTGCAAGCTAGGCTTCAGCAATATGTGAACCAAGAATTGCCAGAGGAGCAGGCTGGTTTTTGAAGAGGCAGAGGAACTAGCGACCAAATTGCCAGCATTCTCTGGATTATGGAGAAAGCAAGGGAGTCCCCCCCCAAAAATCTACTTCTGCTTCACTGACTACACTTTGACTGCGTGGATCACCACAAAATGTAGCAAGTCCTCAAAGAGGTGGAGTACCAGATCATCTTTCTTGTCTCCTGGAGCCTGTATGTGGGCCAAGAAGCAGCAGTTAGAACTGAAGAGGAAAAAACAGATTTATTTAAGATTAGGAAAGGAGTATGACAGAGCTGTATGTTGCCACCTTATTTAACTTACATGCAGAGCATGTCATGTAAAATGCTAAGCTGTACAAATCAAAAGCCAGAATTAAGGTTGCCCAGAGAAATTTCATCAGTCTCAGATATGCAACTGATACCACTCTGATGGCAGAAAGTGAAAAAGAATAAAGAAGCATTTTGATGCAGGTGAAAGAGGAAAATATAAAAGCTGACTGGAAACTTAACAAAAACCAAACCTACGGTCTTAGCTACTGGTCCCATTACTTCCTGGCAAATGGAGGGAGAAGAAATGGAAGCATTGTCAGATTTTATATCCTTGGACTCAAAGATGGTTGTAGATGGTGACTGCAGCTATGAAATTAAAAGACATTCCTTAGAAAGAAAACTATGGCAAATTTGTTTGGTCTTTTTTTTTTTCTTTTTGGAGGGCTTTTGGGGTTGTGACTTGCCCAAGGTCACATGGCTAGTGTGTTAAGTGTCTGAGGCTGGATTTGAACTCAGGTCCTCCAGACTCCAGGGCTGGTGCTCTCTATTCACTGTGCCACCTAGCTGCACCAAAATGATTGTGGTTTTGGGGGTTTTTTTTTTTGCTTTTTGGAAGGCAAAAATGTTTTTTGGGTTTTTTTTGTTGTTGTTGTTCAGCCTTCTAAAAAGAAGAAACATCATGTTGCCAACACAGGTCTTATCTAGTCAAAGCTATAATGTTTCCAGTAGCAGTGAATGGCTGTGAGAGTTGGACTATAAAGAAAGCTGAATGCTGCAGAATTGATGCTTGTGAATGTGGTGCATGGGAGATCAAATCAGTCAATACTTAAAGAAATTAATTCAGACTATTTTTAGAAGGTCAGATACTGAGGCAGAAGCTCAAATACCTTGGCCATATAACAAGAAAACAGGACTTATTGGAAAAGATAGCGATGTTGGGAAAGATTGAAGGTAAATGAAAAAGGGGATGACAGAGGATGAGATAGTATCATGGGAACAACGAACATGAAATTGAACAGATTTCGAGAGATAGAGATAGAAGGGCCTGCTGTGCTATCGTCCATGAGGCCATGAAGAGTTGAACACAACTGAAAAAAGTGTCATGAGGACATTCCACCATGGTCAAGTACAAGGCTGTCACCTAGCCATACCTCTCCCATTCTGTACTTGTGAAGTCAATTTTTTTATATACAAGTGTAAGACTTGAAATGAATCCACATTCAACTAAATTTTATTTGGCTCAGTGTTTTAGCTTATTTTGTTCTTTTTGAATCCTGTTATCTAGTGTGCTAGCTGTCCTTATAAATATTCCCTCAATTTTATCCAAGTCGTTGATATAAATATTAAATAGAAAAATCCCTGAAACATTCTACTAGAGACATTCCACATTGAAATTAAACCATTAATGACTATTCTTTAGGTTGAGCTATTTAAACAATTTCTAATCTTCCTAATTGTAGAGCATCTTGCCCATACCATTCCATCTTTTCTCTAAGAATAGTCTCAAAGCATAAAATACTTTACTCAAATCTAGGAAAACTGTATTTACAGCATTCACATGATCTACCAGTTTAGTAATCTTGTCCAAAAAGTAAATAAGATTAGTCTGGCATAACTGACTCTCTTCAATTCTACCTTTTCAGTCCTTATGTTCCTTCATGGTTCAGCTCAGGTGCTACCTTTCTTTTTAATCCTTCCCTGATGGTTTTTGAGCAGGAGATGACGTACTGGTAGAAGAACCAGGAAAAAGGTCTCCCCAAAGCTGAGGAGTAGCATGGTTCAGTGAATGAAAAAGGATTTATTAAGAGCTTATTATGTGCTAAGCCTGAGGATACAAAAACAAATCCAGTTCCCTACCCTCAAGTAGTTTTACATTATAATGGGGGAGACCCTAACCCTGGGGAGTAGGGGTCTGGAGAAACTTACTGGGAATTGCAAGTAGGAACAGTAGCAGAGTTGAATTGATCATGGTTCACCCAGTCCCAGAACTGGAGTAGATGGGGGATGTGTGCTACAAGGAGATAGGCTCTGTGTGTGTGTGTGTGTGTGTGTGTGTGTGTGTGTGTGTGTGTGTGTTGAGGGGGAGTTTGGGTAGTAGGAAATAAAATGGCCTTGAACATGCCCACAAAATCCTATGCCTTTGCACTGAATGTTCCTCAGTTCTCAAATGCTTTCCATCCCAACCTCCTATTTCTAAGGGTCCTTGTTTTTCCTTTAAGACCCAGCTTCAGTCCTCCCTCCAGGAGGACTTTCCTTCTCTCCCTAGCTGTTAATGCCATCCCATCTAAGATAACCTTCCATCTGCACTATATTTATTTTATAGGTTCTGATTTATATACTTACCAGCTGTTTGACTCATGGCAAGTCACATGATCTCTCTTAGCCTTAGTTTCCTCTTCTATAAAATAAGGATAATATGAGTATTTGCCACACGGGATTGTCATGAGAATCAAATGAGTTCATCTGTAAAGTGCATTGCAAACCTTTTGTTATTGTTCAGTTGCGTCCAACTCTTCATGACCCCATTTGGGGTTTTGACAAAGATACTGGAGCAGTTTGCCATTTCCTTCTCCAGCTCATTTTATAGAAGAAACTAAGGCAAACAGGATTAAGTGACTTGCCCAGGGTCACACAGCTAGTAAAGGTCTGAGATCAGATTTAAACTCAGGAAGATGGGGCTTCCTGACTCCAGGTCTGGTGTTCTATCCATTGCATCATCTAGCTGTCCTTTGGATAGTGCTATGTAAGTGCTGTGTCCTCCTCTTTCCTCCCCACCCCCTCCCCCATTAGAATGTAAGTTCTTTGTGGGCAGGGATTGTTTTTGCTTTTTCTTTTCATTACTGATACTTAGCATGGTGTCTTAGTAGAGATGCTTATGTATTATGGCTGAACCTTATTGAAATAAGAGGTCCAGGGTTTGGGTCCAGGCTTCAGAGAAGAATGGGTAATGAAGTGAAAAGAGCAGTGGATTTGGAGTCAGAACCTGGGTTCAGCTCCCACCTCCGACAGTTACCACCTGTGCCACTTGGGACAGGAGACTGAGCAGCTTCTTTCTCATCTGTAAAATAAAGGGGTGGATTAGTGAGTGGCCTTTCCATACCTGAATCCTCATGATCTGTGAGAAAATTGTGTCATGCTTATGCAAATGTACTAGGTGACAAGGCAGGATTGAAACTTCTTGATAAGACTAGAGCATGGGGCTGAGTCTGATAGGATGATATTCTGCTGAGTAGTGATTAAATTTACTTGCATTCCAAAAATCAGCCTCACAAGTACAAGGTAGAAGAAGCGTGGTTGGACAACAGTTTGTCTTAAAACAATCTAGACATTTTAGTGGGACTGCTAACTCAGTGTGCATCAGCAGCATGATGTAGCAACCTTGCATCATGAAAAGCATAGCTTCTAGAAATCAGGACCAGTCTCATTGTACCGTGCCTTCCTGAGATCCTGCTTGGAGTCTTGTGTGCAGTTCTGGGTGCTCCTGTTTAAGGACAGTGATAAATTGGGGAGTGTCCATAAGTTCCTATCATAGAAAGTGTGGTTGAAGGAACTGGGCATGCTTAGCCTGGAGAATAGAATATTGGGAGAAGGGGGAGTTGATCAAGTTTTTATAACCTCTGTTGGCCCCAGGGGGCTCAACCTAAAGCAGTTGGGGGGGGGTGGGGAGGCGTGCATTGCAGAGACCATTTGGGGCTTGAGATTAGGAAATTTTCTTAACAATTCAAGCTGTTCCCAAGTGGAATGGGCTATCTTTAGAGGGGGCAGGTTACTCCTCCTGAGATATTATCAGTCAGGGGCTAGGCAGCCACACTTATTGAGTGTATTATCCTGAGGATTACTTTAGTACAGGCATTCTTTTTTGTGTATGTGTCAAAGATTGCTTCTCAGAATATTTTTAAGGGCATAAAATAAAATTCATAAGATTGCAAAGGAAACTGCTTATAATAAAATGGAATCACCAGCATATCTTGTAGAAAACAAGTTTATGGATCTTAAGAACCCCCAAAGTTGAGTGTAATGGACTGGACTAGATCACTGCTGAGGGCTTTTCCAAATTCTGTAATTTTTGTGCTTTTCTCTTGCCCCCAGTTTGCTTATTTTTATATATGTTATCTCCCTCTCTCCTTTGAACCGAAAGTAATCCCTTAAGTAGTCATACCACACTCTTGTCTCTCCCTCACTTCATGTGTTGTCAGTTGTCATTCCTATCAGTTCTATCCTCACAGCATTTCTCCAGTTAATCTCCTTTCTCTCACAAGGCCATGGTGTTTTGTTTTGTTTTTTAACATTTTAATTCACTAGCACGTCTTTGCATTTTGTTGCAACATTTTACTGAATGTGTTAGCATTTTATGTATTTCTTTATAACATTTTAGTTGTCTAAATTAATTTTATTTACCAAAAATATCAATATATACTTTTATTAGGTGAGATTTGAACAGATTTAAGAACACTTATTTCGAGAAGCAAACTGGTGTGGTGGACCTAGATTTGAATCCTCACTTAAGCAGTTTGTAGCTGTGGACCATTGGCAAATCACATATAGATAGATACCCACTTCCCGGGATTGTTGTGAGTAATCTTAAAAGCATTATATAAATGTGAGTTTTATAAATTCACAGATACATTCAGTCCTAGCACTGTGAGGGACCTGAGAATATCTAGGCTCTTCCAGCCCTTTTCCAAGACCTATATCCCTTTACCACCTCCAACAAATAGTTGTCTAGTTTCACCTTGTATATCTCCAGTGATGGATAACTCATTTCATATTTTAATATCTCTTGTAGCACATATTTACCTCCAAGTGTAACTTGTAACTTCCATAGGATGGTCTTAATTCTATCCCTGACACTGTACAGAAGTAAATATATCTTCTTTGTGAGGTACTTGAATACTCTCATATTCATCCCCTAAGTGCCTTTTTCCAAGCTAACATGTTCATTTCCTTCAACTGTTCCTCATGTGATAAATGGTTTCTAGATTTCCATCCCTATTGCTCTCCTCTGATTATTTTCTATTTATCCTATTACATATATTGTTTGTGCTTAGTTTTCATGTTGTTGTTAAACTCTGACATCCTTGAGAACAAGAACTGACTTTTGCCTTTTAAAAAAAGAAATTATCCCCAGTGCTTAGCACAGCACCTGGCACTTAATTTGTATTGACTGACTAGACACACTTCAGCTTGGCAGCATGCCTCTTAAAATGTAACACCTCAGATCTAAGTACATTATTCCAAATGTGATTTGACCAATGCAGAATACAATGCTATTTTCACTTTCCTTGCTCTTGGTATTATACTTCATTGGCTTTTTGGGGGGCTGTCAGTCAGCTAAAAATGGAACTTTGGAATAGACAAATGATAGTAAAACAAGCTCAGGGATTTTTTTTAGTAATTTATAGTGAAAGCCCAGAGATTAGCACAGACATTAGTGTCTTGTACTTTCCCATTTGTAGCCCCAGACGTTGAATTGGGGGATCCAGAGCACTGGCTCTGTCCCTCAGGTTTGAGGACTGGAGAGAGGAGCAAAAAAAAAAACCAAAACAAAACCAATAACAACAACAACAAAAACTGCCCCCAAAGTCTCTCCTTAAAGAAGTTCTGGCAACTTTTCATACCCTCTCGCTGTACTCTTTGACTTCTGTTTTACCGTTATGTATTCTCTGTACCGTGTTGCCTTCCACCATTAGAATGTAAACTCCTTGAGGACCATGTTCTCATCTCCCCTTTAGGCATCTAGTTATTTGCCATCCTTTTGGCCATGCTTTCCCCTTTCTCCAGGAGTTCAGCCTGTGGCTCCCTTGCTTCCTTTCTGTTTCATCTATTGTCCTCTTTCCTCCTCAGACACTGTGTTGACTTCTTCATGTTTTCTCAAGTCCCTTGATTTCCACTTTGGCCTCCTCACCTCCCATCATCATGTAGAGTTGTGAACTCCTTTGATCTTGGGTTTTGAAATTGCTCATTTTTAAAAAAAATACTGATCCTACCATTTCTCTCTTTGCTTCATTTCTACTAATCTTTGTTCTACACTATAACCTCTTTTTAGTCTGGTTGCTCTGTTTTCTCATGGCCTCATATTCTTGACCGGGTCAATGATTGACCAGTTAGACTGCATACCATCCTCAGCCCTTGCCTCCTAGTCCTGACGCTGCTTGTGGCTTGCCATTTACCAGCCCTGGGTCACTCCTACCACCAGACTCTTTTGCTTCTACTGATAAAGAATTCTGTTGGAGGAAATCACTCTGTGATATCAGTTAGGCCTACTACAAATCTGTTAGCTAAATCTCAGGTAGACCTTCAGTGCTCACTGCATTGCAGTCCTTCAATCTGGGATTGTCTGAGTCTTGGTTTGTGTGTCCCCAGCACCTACCACAGTGCCTGGCATGTGGTAGGTACTTAATGAAGGCTTGTGAGCTTGTCCGTCTGGCTCTCTACTAGGATTCATGATGCTCTGTCTGCTCTTCCCTCCCTCACCTCTTCACTAACAGAGCATTAAGGTCTCTGAGGATCTCCTTGTTCTTCCTAGTTAGCACCTCAGGGCTCCTCTGAATCCTCCTTATTTCCCCTGCAGCATCCTCCTCCCGCCCCCATTCTAGTTTGAGGATTGGTGGCCATTTTCCTTAGATCACAGGACCAGGAGCCAGAAGGGAGCTTGCAGAAACTGTCCCTGCTGTCCCTCAGAGTCTGTCTCCTTGATCATTCTCCTTGAATCTTCAATCTCTCCTTATGCACTTACTTCTTCTTGGCTGCCTAAATGTGGTCAGTACTTCCTCCTTAAAACCTCGACTGATAATTCCTACAACTGTTCTTCTGTTTATCTTTTCACTTTCATAGCCAAACTCCTAAAAAGAATTTTATAGTCATGGTTGTCATCTCATATTCTACTTTCACCCTGTAAATATAGCTTCTAACCCCACCACATACTAAAACTATTCTCTCTAAGGTAGCTAATGATCTCTTACCTGCTAAACATCATGGCACAGGGGGCAGCTAGGTAACACAGTGACTACAGCAATGGCCCTGGAGTCAGGAGGACCTGAGTGCAAATGCAGCCTCAGACACTTAACCCTTACTAGCCGTGTGACCTTGGGCAAGTCACTTAACCCTAATTGCCCTGCCTTCCTCCCTCTAAAAAGCAAAAAAAAACCAAAAAACACCCAAAAAACAAAAATAAAAAACCATGATGGCAGTTTGTCATTGCTCATCCTGTTGTTCTTTTCTGTAGCTTTTGACTCAGGTCTACTACCCCTTTTATAGGATGCTTTCTTCCTCTGGCTTCTATGACCCTGCTCTTTTGATTTTCTTGCATGTTCTGTCTTACAGATTCCTCCGACTGCTGACCTCCCTGGTTTCCTTCAAGTCTCATTTGCAATCCTACTTTCTATAGGAAGCTATCTATCCCTAACCTCTCTTCATTTCTATGCTTTCCCTTTTTTAGTTATTTCCTATTTATCTTGTATAAAGAAAGCTTGCTTTGTATATATTTGTTTGAATATTATCTCCCCCATTAGGGTGTAAGCTCCTTGAAGACAAGGATTGTCTTTTGTCTCTCTTTATGTCCCCAGTGTTTAGCACAGCACCTGGGATATAGTAGGTACTTAGTAAATGTTTATTGATTGATTAATAGATTAACAATCAATTAAGCACCTACTTACTATGTTCTAGGTACTATGCTGGGCAGTGGGTAATACAGAGACAAAATATTTTGCCCTCAAGTAGCTTACATTCCACCAAGGGGGGCAGTGTGTACACACACACACATACTATCAACAAAATAAATGCAAAGTAATTGGCAGGAGAATTGAGCTGGGGGAATCAGGAAAAGCCTCACATAAGAAGTGTGAGTTTTGAAAGAAACAAGGGTTTCTTAGAGGTGAAGGTGAGGAGTGAGTTATTACAGTCACAAGGTGCAGCTAGTGCAACAGCTGGTAGAGTCGATGAGACTGAAGAGTTCATCAAAGAGACTAAAGTGTAATATTCTGGAAGGCTGGTTTGAAAACTGATTGTGAAGTGCTTCAAATACCAAACAAAGGAGTTTGTATTATAAAGGCATTAGAGAGGAACTGGAATTTATTGAGGAGCAGGGTGAAATGGTTGGATCTGTTCTGAAAATCATAGCTATGTGGAGTATGGATTGGAGATATGGAGGTAGAATTGAGAAGGCTTGACAACTTATGTATGCAGGGTATGGGAGAATGAGGTGTTGAGGCCAGTGCCAGCATTGTGAATGCTATGATGGTGGTGCCCTCCACAGAAATGGGGAAGGAAGTTCAGAAGAAGGCTAAGTTGGATTTACATTGTATGGGGTATGGCAAAGAAGGGGATCATTTGGGGGAAGTCATTGGTCCTGACCTCACAGGTGATGTCTTGACTTGAGTGAATTGGATTTAAGCAAGGCAGAGTTGCACAAAGTCATTAACCTCACTCTCTCTTCCTGATTCATCTAAGTCCAGTGGCAAGACAGAAGTCAAGACGATAAGTGATCACCCTGAATGCAGTGAATGACCTGGCATCTTTGATGTCTGACCAAGCTCTAAGCACTGCACAGCGCCTGCTCCAGCCGCCTTCAGGGCCCATGGAACACATTGTTCTCATCTGCCTATTCCACTAGGGGAAGTCTTCACATGCTTGGAGTAGACACCCCACCCCAACTCAACCAAAGGGGTTGAGGCCTCTTGGTTACCCTCATTCTGGTTTAGCCTGTCTGCCTAGATGGGCTTTACTGTGGTGTGGCCACTGCACATGCTACAGCTTCTTGGAGCTACAGGTGAGAGTTGAGCCACGAAAGGTAAATGAGCAGTCCCGAAAAGGTCTTGACAAGCACTCACACCAGAGGTGCTAGTCCTCTCTGAACACCCCAGAAACCCTTGGAGGGGAGTGATGCCCTTGGGACTTGTGGTTAAAAATCGCTACTAGATAGTTGGTAATGTAGAGCTGGAGCTTGGAATAGGATATAGAGCTGTCTGCACACAGATAATTAAACCTATGGGTACTAAGGAGGTTACCAAGGCAGTATAAAAAGAGAGGGGTGTCCCAGAGGACTGTTAGGGTCATCCACTGCATCCCGGGCTCCAGTTGTCTTGACTTTGTACAGTCTTGCTACTGTACTGAGGAAGAGAGAGCGAAGCTGACGACTGTGCACGTCTGCCTCACTTAATCCAATTCACTCAAAAGTCAAGGCATCAGCCGTGAAGTCACAGGTTCTCTTTGAAAACAAAGGACAAATAACATAGAAAGAGAAGAGAAAGCCCAGTAAAAACTTGAGGCATACTTGAAATTAAGGATTATGATATGGATAATGGTCCAACAAAGAAGACTGAGGAGTGGTCCAGTAGGTAGGGAAAGCGAGAGAACAGTGTCAAGAAAATTCACAAGAAAGCATCCAGTAGGAAGTAGCAGGCTGCAGAGAGGCCAGTCAGGATGAGGAATGAGAAAAGACCATCAGATTAGGCATTTAAGAGATCATGATTAACTTTAGAGAGACAATTTTAGCTTTGTGATGAAATCAGAAACCAGATTATAAGGAGATGAAAAGCTAATGAGAAAAGTGGAAACAGTGAGAGTAGGCAGTTTTTTTCCTAGGAGTTTTAACAGGAGGAAAGTTGTAGGATCATAACTTGAGGATATGAATCTAATGGGTTGATTTTTTTAGGATATAGAGAAACCTGAATGTTTTTGTAGACAGTAGGGAAGGAGCTAGTAGGAAGGTAGAGATGAAGATTTTGAGGGCAGCATGCTAGTGAAGGCTCTGGGATCAAGGATATATAGAGAGGTTGGTCTTGGTGAAAAGGGCCACCTCTCTGTCAAAGATGAATAAAGGAGGGAAATCATGTCAAGGAGTTTAAGTGTAGAAAAAGGGAAAAGAAGGAACTCATAGTGAAGGCCGCTATTTTCTCAGGAAAATATAAGACCAGGTCCGAGTCCTCTGTTGAGAGAGTGGGTGAAGGGGAAGGGGAGTCTTTCTAGTTAATCTTGTTTCTAGTAGTCTTTCATCTCTTCCATTTTATTCTTTTAACAGATGCCTCATTAATATAACCTCAGACTATGCTACTCTTTTTTTACCTCTAGTATAAAATATATTCCTTAGCCTGACATTTTAAGTCTCCTCAATATGGCTTCCACTGCTTCTCCATACATTTAACATTCTTTCATTTCCTGCACTCTGCTTTTAAGCTGGAGTGGCCTATGAGCTGCTCCCTAAGATGCATATTCTGATCTCTCCTTCCTCTATACCTCACACAGATTGTTCCATGTGTCTGTAGTACAATATTCCCACACCTCAGCCTTTTAGAATCCCTCACTTCCTTCAAAACCCCAAGTTCAGTTCCTGCTTCATTCAAGGGCTTTTCTGATGGTTTCCTACCACCCCAGTGTTTTTAGTGTTCTTTCCTGCTTCAAAATTTTTTTTCCCAAAATTTCTTATGGGTATATGTCATATCTTCTTAGTGCAGGATTTTCTTAACATTTTGTAATAGATTTCTTTGCTAGTCTGGTGAAGGCTGTGTATTTTCAGAATTTTTTTAAATGCATAAAGTACATAGAATTAAAAAGAAAATAATTCTGTTAACGCATAGAGAAGTAATAAAATATTGAAATAATATTTTAATATAACCAAAGCATTTTCCAAAAAGTTCACAAGACTACAGGTTAAGAACCCTTTGTTTCAGTCATGTCTGACTCTATGACTCCTTTTGGGGTTTTCTCATCAAAGATACTGGAGTGGTTTGCCATTTCCTTCTCCCTCTCATTTTAAAGATAAAGAAACTGAGGCAGACAGGTTGAAGTGACTAGACCAGGGTCGCACAGCTGGTAAGCATCTGAAGCCAGATTTCCTGACTTCAGCCCAGCATTCTGTTTATCCGCTGCACCACCTAACTGTACAATGGAAATTCTTTGAGAATACAGACCATTTTTCATGTTTATCTCTGTATCTATCTTCACTGCCTACAATCATGCCCTATACATAGAAGGCACTTGAATTCAATAGACAATTATCATTAATGTACTATCATAGTTTGTTCTGTAAAACTGCTTCAAAATGTAGATTTAAAAAAAACTTATATGCATTAATTCTTGCTTTTAAAAAGAATCCAGCAGAAATATTAGTGCTGTCCTTTGGAGAACTGCAAAATGCTGACAAAATTTTGTATTTATTCAATAGATGGGGCCTATAATACAAATAAGTGATGACCAGGAAATGGAAAGATGATAAAATACAACACTTTTTTGGACTTGTGCCCAGGCCAGGCTTTGGTGGCTCTTGTGGTCAGGAATATAGCCAAGCATATGCCACATCACCATCATATTTCATTTCTTTCCAGAGGAGCAACAGAAGAAAGCATTTTTATCTGAGCAGCTGCTGAAAGTCTCTAGATCTGCTTGTGTGGTGTTTGAAACTGATGGATTGATCTTTGTATAGCTTCTTCAACTCTGCTAAGTTGGAAATGTGGCACCTTTCTCTACATCATCTCCCTTGCTCAGTAGAAACTGAAGAAGCCAGTCAATTTGTTTAGTCATTTAGTTCTGGGACCTGAAGTCCATCATGTTTGTTGTAAAAAAGTATTAGAACTTTTGGCAAAGCATAATGACTGAGTGTAGGTATACAGAAACTAAATAAGGAATTAATTCTTTCAAGATAAGGTACTTAGAATCTGAAGATATTCATTAGAAAATGATACTTTTATAGAAAATATCAAATATTTTTCATATGTTTGATAAGACAAACATTAAGAACCTACACTGCAATACTTAGAATTAGGAGCCAGAGCTTTGAGCTTAATTCCTGGATAGTTAAGACTTTGCTAAATATTTCATTTGGATGAGTTTTTGCTCCCTAAATTAGAGAAAGAAAATTTCCATGTTGCAGCTTGATGACCTACCCAATCAAGCAGTCAGACAAGTCTTTTTAATCTTTTAGTTGGTGAAAACAGTTAAACTTATTAGGAGGGTACAGGTAAGAATAGAATTTAGTATAGCTGAATTCATGCTTGTCAGACAGTCTGGATTCCTTTTTACAAAATAAAACAGTGTTTCATTGATATCCTCTAAATACTTGAGTGATCTTGGAGAAGCTCCTTTCTTTCTCTTGGCCTCCATTTCCTTATAAGTAAAATGAGGAGATTTGTTCTCCAATATCTATGAGGTCATCTCTGATGCTGCATCCTATGAGTCATAGTACCTAAAAGAATCAGTTAAAGGCAACAAATACTTAAGTGTCTACTCTGTTAGGCACTGAAACAGAAAAAAAAAATTAGATAAATCAAGGACTGGATTTGGAGTCAGAAGACCTGGGCTTTTCTTGGCTTTTCACACTGATCTTAAAAATTGTTGTTCCTGTTTATATAGTAGCTGGAGTGTTCACCTAGGAGTCAAGAGAAATCTGGTTTCAAATTACATTTGGGCAGGTTATTTGAGGAAACCCAGTTTCCTTATCTATATACTAGGGATGATACCAATAGGGCACTGTTGTAAGGCTCAAATAAGATAGTCTATGTGAAGCATTTTGAAAAAATTTTAAGTGTCCTATAAATTTCTTAATTGGTATTATGATGAAAAATGGCTTCTCCAGAGTTATCTAAGTAGTTAATATCCATGTTAATTTTAATGTAGGTTTCTTAAAGTTTCTTCCTTCAGTAATTCTTCAATAGTTATAATGAAAGGCTTCAGTTGTTTGTGGGGTTCTAGTTAGATTGGAACAGAGCGCCAGTGAAGGGGAGTAGTAATAATGGAACAGGGCTGGAAAGGTAAGTGAGAGCCAGATTTCAGAGGACTTTTAAAGTGCCTTAATGAATAGTTTGTATTTAATCTTAAAGGCAGTTGGAAGCTACTAAAGACTTTTGTGTAGGGAATTGACATGGGGAACCCTGTATTTGAGAATATCACTTGAGTAGTTTTGGATCTGAAAAAAGATGTCATACAGTTAGAAAAGATAAAACTTGGCAACTGATTATTTATGAAGAATGAAGGAGGGGGCGGAGTCAAGATGGCAGAGTAGAAGCAGGTCCTCCACACGGCTCCAGCTTCCACCTTCCCCAATTCATGTAAAAGGGGACTCTGAACAAACTTTGGTGCTACAGAACCCACAAAATGACACAGAGAAGCTAACCTCCTGCTGAGGACAGCCCGGTAGGCTGGCAGGAATCGGCCAGTGCATTGCTCTGGGAGCCAAGCCCAGCTCCGTGCCGAGGTTTTAGCCACAGGGCGGGCCTGACCATCTGCTGGCTTGAGGGACTCCAGATCACTGTAGCAATCCAGAATTATCAACACATAGATACTAAGGACAAAGTGAGAGGTCAGTGCACTGTGGACTTTGGAACCCAGTAGTTGGGAGTGCCTTGGCTTGCTGGCGGGCCACGACAGCTTCAGCTCCTGGCCTGCAGAGTGTAGGGGGACCAAGCAACCAGTCTGAGGGGTAATCGCTCTTGCTTTAACCTGCTTGGATCTGGATTGCTGTCTTGGGTGGAGGTCATGGGGTGTGTGTCCAGCTTGCCAGAATGTGTGGAGGCTTCAGTAAGGGCGCCCAACTGATACCTCCAGCAGCTGAGAAATCCCCAGCATTTGGTACGAAGCTCCCCTGTCTGGTAGCAGAGTCCTACTGTGGCAACAAGGCCAAAAGTCAAGTAATTGAGTGGCAACATGACCAGGCAAAGGAAACAAAGCAAACAGAAGAACCCAACATTAGACTCCTATTTGGGGGATAAAAAGGATCAAAGCATGGAACAGGAGGAAGACAGTGAAGTCAGAACTCCTGCACCAAAAGCTTCAAAGAAAAATGTGAGCTAGTTACAGGCCATAGAGGACTTTAAGAAGCAGATAAGAGAAGTGGAGGAAAAATTGGGAAGAGAAATGAGAACAATGCAAGAAAATTATGAAATGAGAGTCAACAGTCTGACTGAGGAAAATAACACCTTAAAAAGTAGACTAACTCAAATGGCAAAAGAGACTCAAAAAGGCAATGAGGAGAAGAATGGCTTAAAAAGCCGAATTTGCCAGATGGAAAAAGAATCTCAAAAGCTCACTGAGGAGAATCACTCCTTCAGAATTAGATTGGAGTAAATGGAAGGTAATGACTTTATGAGAAATCAAGATGCTGTTAAACAGATCCAAACAAATGAAAGAATAGAAGGCAATGTGAAATATCTCATGGGAAAAACCACTGACCTGGAAAATAGACCCAGGAGAGATAACTTAAAAATTATTGGACTACCTGAAAGCCATGATCAAAGTAAGAACCTAGAAATCATCCTCCAGGAAGTTCTCAAAGAAAACTGCCCTGATGTTTTAGAATGAGAGGGCAAAATAGAGGTTGAAAGAATCCACCGATCACCTCCTGAAAAAGATCCCCAAAAGAAAACTCCTAGGAATATTATAGCCAGGTTCCAGAATTCCCAGATTAAGGTGAGAATATTACAAGCAGCTAGGAAGAAACAATTTGAATACTGTGGAAACACAATCAGGATAACCCAGGATCTGGCAGCTTCTACACTGAGGGATCGAAGGGCTTGGAATGTGATATTCCGGAGGTCAAAGGAGCTGGGATTAAAACCAAGAATCACCTACCCAGCAAAACTGAGTATCATGTTTCAGGGGAAAATATGGTCATTCAGAGGACTTTCAAGCATTCTTGATGAAAAAACCAGAGTTGAATAGAAAATTTGACATTCAGATACAATGAGAAGGTAAACAGAAAAAAAAATCATAAGGAACTTATCAGTGTTGAACTATTAACATTCCTACATGGAAAAATGATAATTGTAAGTGATGAAACTTTTCTCAGTATGAAAATAGTTGAAGGGAATAGAAATATATATATATGTGCATATATATATGTCTATATATGAAGGGTATATGGGCATATGAATACATATGTGAATATGTTTACAGGAGCATATGTGTACATAGAGGGCACAGGACCAATTTAATAGGAAGGGATGATACTTAGAAGGTGAAATTAAGAGGTGAGAGAGGAATATAATGAGAGGAGATGGGGAGAGACAGAATGGGGCAAACTATCTCATATAGAAGAGGCAAGAGAAGATGGTTACAATGGAGGGGAAGAATAGGAAGGCAAGGGAGAATGGGTCAACCTTATTCTCATTGAATTTGGCTTGGGGAGGGAATGAAATACACACTAAATAGGGTATTCACCCTACAGGAGAGTAGGGGGGAAGGGAATGAGAGGGGGGGATGATGGAAAGGAGGGCAGGCTGGGGGGAAGGGAAGTTGGAAGCACCCACTTTTGAAAAGGTACAGGATCAAAGTAGAGAATAGAACAAATGGTTGGTGGGATAGGAGGGAAGGAAATACAGTCAGTCTTTTACAATATATATACTATGTTAATGTTTTGCATTAGCTACACATGTACAACCTTTACTGAACTGCTTATCTTCCCAGTAAGGGTGGGTAACAAGGGAGGAAGAGAATGAATCTGGAATTCAAAGTTTTAAATTCAAAATGTTTTAATCTCTATATATATACTATTATTATCAAATCAAATATATATATACTATTATTAATACTATTTTACACATAATTGGGAAATAAGATATACAGGTGCTGGGGCATAGAGAGATACACTATGCCCTACTGGAAACGTCGAAAGGGGTATGGGAGAAAATACCGTGTTTCCCCGATAATAAGACCTACCCTGAAAATAAGCCCTCCCCTTACTGTGTAAGATTCCTCTAAAATAAGCCCTCCCCCGAAAATAAGCCCTATTGAGATTGCTACTGTAGTGAAAGTGATCCCCTGCGCTACACGCTCCATTATGGTACCCTCTATATGCACCTTCTCCCCCCCGCCCCCCGTGAAACGCACGCCACGCTCCGAGCTGCATCCAATCAGAGCTGCAGCAGTGAGCGTGTCATCCTGTTCTTCCCCAGTGATTTGCTTATTGAATAAAGGTACATTTTTTTGTTCACATTTACCTGTTTATTAAAATTGCTGTCAATGTTCATTAAAATAAGCCCTCTGGTGTTTTTCTGTCCAAAAAATAATAGGACAGTGTCTTATTATCGGGGAAACACGGTATGGGAGAGCAGATTGGAGGAGGGGATATCCTATGGGACTGCTATTTTGGGGCGATGGGTAGGGGAAAAATGGGGAGAAAATTTGTAGATGATCTGGCAGAAATGAATGACGTAAATCAGAAGTTAATAAAGCATTTGAAAAAGGAAAAAAAAAAGGATGAAGGAAAGAGAATTAGGGAGGACTCCTTTCTAAGCATTCAAGTATGACTCCTTAAAAACCAGAAGGGCTACCTCTTCATCAGAAGCTGGAGTAAAAGTGAGAATGGAGGCCAGGAAAGAGAGGTTTCAATTTTTAGCATAATGTCTAGAACATTGGAGACACAATAAATGTGTGTTGATTGATTTAGATAAAACTCTTCTGACAACACATTGGTTTAAAAGAAGGGGAAGGAGAATGTATGGGGGAAAGAGGCGGGGATAGATAACCTTAGTTCATTGTGGTAACCTTTCTATCACTAATCACAACTTTAAACCCTGAGATGAGGGAGCACTGAATATATGACACATTACATATAATATAATGTACATTATTAAGAAATGTTTTGTAGAACTAGTATGAAAATATAGTAAATTTTTGACAATCTACTCTGGATGAATAAAGTATTGTGTGCAAAATTTGGATTTTTGGTATGGTAACATCAATTGAATGTTAACATAGCTAGTTTCCACAGTTTTGTGCTGTCTGTCTTCTTATGTTACTGCATCCCATTTCTGATTTCATGTCTAGGAGACTACCTCTAGTTATTTTTCCTTTCTAGTTAGCCTCCACTTTGATCTATATAATAGAAATTCCTGTTAGTTTTGAAAAATATAGGTAAGAAGAGTATTTGAATTTGTGGGTATGTGACTTTTTGTTACTTTATGATTCTTATCTCTTCAGAATATCCCCTACTTAGCCTTTATAGTCTATTTATGACCAAAATTTTTTTTCTTTTTAATTTATTTAGTTTTCAACATTCGTCTCCCCAAGATTTTGAGTTACAATTTTTCTCCCCATCTTTCCTCTACCCCCACCACAAAACAGCAAACCTACTGAAAACCCCTTCCCCCAATCTGTTCTATCTTATATCCTCCCCCTTGACACCCCCCACCCCTAACTTTCTAGTAGGGCAAGATGGTTTTCTATACCCCAGTACCTGTATATCTTATTTCCCAGTTGCATGTAAAAAACAGTTTTTAAACTTTTGAGTTCCAGATTTTTTTCCCTTCTTCCCTCCTCACCCACCCCCACTGGGAAGATAAGCAATTCAATATAGGTTGTACATGTGTAGTTACCCAAATCATTTCCATAGTAGTTATGTTGTGAAAGACTAACTATATTTCCCTTCATCCTATCCTGCCCCCCATTTATTCTATTTTCTCCTTTGACGCTTTCCCTTTTCAAAAATGTTTGCTTGTGACTACCCTCTCCCCCATTCTGCCCTTCCTTCTATCCTCCCCCCTCTTATCCCCTACCCCCCTATTATCCTGTAGGGTAAGATACCCACAAAGAAACATTTTAAATGTAATAAAACTTCATTAAAATTTTTTAAATGATAAATGATTTTCTAATAGTTAATTAATTTCAGAGGATTTTAAAAAAATTATTCTTAGGATTTTAAGCATTGTAGAGAATAAACCAAGAGAAAGAATAGTAAATTACTTCTTCCCTCTCAGAACTTCACAAAAAAAATTGAGACAAAAGTCCATGCATAATAGGAAAGAGATCCACCAGCAAGCAAAGTCAGGACAAGCATACAAGAAGATAGCCTTCCAGTGGGACCAGAGACAATGTGTTCTGAAAGGCTCAATATCTAGGGGTATGAAGAGCAGGGACTTTCCTAAGAAGGTCTAAGGGTGGTCAGATATCCATAGCAGAAAGTCTTGGAAGCAATTGTTGTGGTTGCACTCAGACCAGGACTCTTCAAACCAAGATTCCAAGGCACTTAACACTACTCTGAGAAAACCCTAAAGATCTAGTGCTCAGGAATTCAAAGATCTAGGAGGTTTATTCAAGCACCAAGGTTATTCAGGCCAACTACTACAAAAGTATTACCCAGATACCCAAAAGTACTGCAGGGGACTCTGCCTGACCTTAGCCCAAAGCTTCCAATTCAGGAGCTGGAAAGATTAGTAAACTAGAGTAGAGAGTAAGCAACATAAAGATTTATTATTCATCAAAAAGGGGCAGCTAGATGGTGCAGTAGATAGAATGCCAGGCCTTGGAGTTGGGAAGACCTGATTTCAAATCTGGCTTCAGATACTGTCTATGCAACCCTGGTCAAATCACTTAAAAACTCTTTGCCTCAGTTTCCCAATCTGTAAAATGAACTGGAGAACGAAATGGCAAATGACTCTATCTCTGCCAAGAAAACCTCCATGAAGAGTCGGACATAATTGAAATGACTGAACAGCAATATAGATTTAAAAAAAATCAGAGATGCCCCCAAATCTAGCCTAGAATTTCATAACAACTTCAAGCAGAGACTCAAAGGAAAAAATGAATTTTCCATTATATATGGAAATATATATATTCTGTATGGAAACCTAGAAGAGATCAAATCAAGAGAAATTAAAGCTCTCAAGGAAAGAATGAGGAGAGTAAATAGCTCGGAAAAGAAAGTCCTGAGCCTCACCCAAGTAAAAGACTCTGAAAATTAGATTAAACCACATAGAAATCAGTGATTCAATCAGAGATTGAAAAAAGAGGAAAAAATATAAGATACCCTTATTAGAGACAACGGACCTGGCAAACCAGGTCAAGGAAGAAGAATTAAGAATCGTTAGACTCTTTGTAAACCATAATTTAAAAAAAAGAGTCTGAACAATTTTATTTAAATTCATAAATGAAAACTGCCCAGATCTATTTATTACAGTCAGAGGGCAAAGCAAAAAAGGTAGGGAAGAATCCTGAAAGAAACTGCAAAAGGACAAGTTCCAGGAATGTCATAGTCCAAATCCAGAGCATCAACATTAAAGAAATACTGCAGATATCCAGAAGGGAGTTCAGATACCAAGGAACCACAACCAAGATCACACAAGACTCCAATGCTTCTGCTGAAAATAAGAGCAGAACTTGGAATACAGTATTCCAAAAGGCAAAAGAGAAGGATTTACAACTAAGAATGACTTACCTTCAAAGCTGAGCATAACCTGATGGGGAAAATAGACTTTCTGGAATTTCTCATTGTTAGGGTACATGAGAGTATATTAAAGCATGACAGGGGAGCAAGCATCAGATGGACTTCACTTTTAATTGCACTTAGGAGAAGGAAGGTCAGAGACTTAGCCTGCACATATAAAAATACAAGGAAATAGGGAAGGGGATTAAGAAGAAAGAATACCAGAGTGGAGATAATCTCCAGCAAAACAAACTTCCTGATCCTGAAGGAGAGATGATGAGAGAAAAGAATTAGAACCTCTTAAAGGGGCTGCCTGTCAGTTGAGGAATGGCTGAAAAAACTGTCGTATATGAATGTGAATAGAACATTATTGCAGTGTGAAAAATAGCAAAGAGATGATTTCAGAGAGTCTTGGGTAGTTCTATGTTAATGCCTCATCTCAGCTGTAGAACTTTGCCCAGTGCCTGGGGCTCTCTTACCCTGAAACGTCCTTCTTCCATTGGTTAGTTCCTCTACTTTGGCCAGACCAGGTCGTTGTCAGGTCCTTCCTGCTTTTCTTCTGACTTGTCAGATCTCAGCAGCATCCCTTCCTGTGGGCATCTCCTCTTTATGCCACATCACCCCTCAGCCAGTGCTGTTAGCCTGTGAACTCACTCCTTTGAAGAGAGGAACTATTTTTCTTTATCTTTGTATCTGTATTCCCAGCATATAACACAGTGCCTGGCACATAGTAAACACTAACTGTATACTTCTGACCTTGCCTTGCCATGTAGAGTGAAGTGAACAAAATCAGGAGACTGATTTATACAGTGACAGCATTGTAAATAAATAAAACTCAGACTTAAAACGCTTGATGAACATAATGACCAACCACTCCAGAGGACATGTAATAAAGCACAGGTGCCAGACATGAAATGGACACAATGTACAGAATGAGATGTATATTTTTGTACAGGACCTCTTTGTGTATTTGTTTTGCTTGACCATGCTTATTGGTTACATGGGTGGGTTTTTTCTGTTTTTAATTTGGGTGTTTGGGGTTGGAGAAAAAAAGGCCAATAGGCATTCAGAAGTTCATAGAAGAGAACAGAAGGCAGCACAGAATCCTACCTCTGACTGCTTATTGGACACCTCTAACTGAATTATACCATAGACATCTTAAATGCAACCATTATTTTCCCCCCAAAACCACACCTCAACTTCCCTATCACTGTCAAGGTCACCACTATATTTTCAGCCCCCCAGGTTCACAACCTAGCGCTCACCCTCAGCTCCTTATTCCTACCCCACCATATCCAAACTGTTGCCAAGTCCTGTTGATTTTATCTTCAGAGTATTTCTCTTATAGACCACTTTTCCTTCTTTATCACTGCCAACCATCCTGGTACAAAAACTTCATCCCCTCATGCCTAGATTTTCAAAGTAGACTGCTTTTGAAGTTTCCCCTGCCTCAGATCTCCCTACACCAAGCCATTCTCAAGTCTTTGTTACTTAAACTTCACCTCTTCCCATCCCAATTCAATCTAGTGGTTCCCTCTCACCTCCATAATCAGATATAAAATCCTGTTTTGCTTTTAAAGCCCTTTATAACCTGACCTCTTCATACCTTTACAGTATTTTTGTGCCATACTGACTCCCCCACCCCCTTCACTGCAATGACAGTGGCCTTGCTATTCCTCACACAGGTCACTTCCATCTCCTACCTGAATTTTCATTGACTTTTCGTCATGCCTGGAATTCTCTTCCTTCTCATCTCTGCTTCACGGCTTGCCTAGCTTTCTTCAAGTCCCAGATTAAATCCCACTTTCTACAAGAAGCTTTTCCTAGCTCTTCTTAATCTTGGTGCCTTCCTTGACTGAGATTGTCTCCAATTTGTCCTGTAGATAGATTGTTTGAACATAGTTTGTTTGACTGCAGGGACTATTTTTTCCCTTTTCTTTGTATCCCTAGCTCTTAGCACAGTGCCTGGTACATAGTCAGCACTTAATAAATGTTTATTGGCTTTACTTAAATGTGAAAGACACCACTAATAGAGGCATGCTGAATTCAGCAAGTATTTATTTAGGCCTGGTCTGAACGGCAGTGTACATTGTATATTTCCATCTTGTGATCTTTTAGGATATTGTCACTAACGAATTAAAATACGCTGTATTATTGCAACTATAGGTATAAATAAGGTCTTCACCAACTTTGATAAACTGGACTCTTCTCAGCAATCCAGAGTCATAAGTCAACCCCAAAAGACTCATGATGGAGGAGAGATGTTTACATCCAGAGAAAGAACTGAGTTTGAACCCATATTGAAGCAAACTACCTGCTCTTTTTCTTTTTCTTGTTTGGTTTTGTTTCCTCTTTCTGATTGTTCATTCCATCTGATACAATCTTTCTTTATAACCTGACTAATGCCTAATGTGAAAGTATTTGCAGATAACTATACTTGATTGTATGCCGCCATGGGGGGAAGGGAGGGAGGGAGAGAGAATTTGAAACTCAAGGAATTGTGGTAATGAATCTTATAAACTAAAAGTAAACAAATTAATAAAGACCCCCCCCAAAAAAAAAAAGAAAAACATAAGGTCTTCACTTATAAATGCTTGACCAGAAGGATTGATGAAGTTAAGCCAAAGACTGAATTTGGCTGCTGGGCTAGAGATTCCCTACTTTTTTGCTTTATTGAATCAGTTGATCTGATAGAAGTAAAAATTGAGATTTTACCTTCAATTGATGGTCTGACAATGGAATAATAGAGCATTTTATTGTAAAAGTGTATCTGCTGCCAAAGTGGTGTTTTGTAGTGGAGTATTTCCAAAAATCTGCATTGGAAGGGACCACTGACTGTTTAGCCTAATTCTGCCTGAACAAAAATTCCTTTTATATCATATCAGACAGGTGGTCATTAAGTCTTTGAATAAAGATTGAGAACTAGAACTCACTAGCTCCCAAGGTAGCACATTCCACTTGATAGCTCGCAAAATTTGAGTTAGCAGGGATCTCACAGACCAACCCTTACATTGAGTCTAAATCTGCCTCTGTAACTTCTGCTTTGATTTCTGCCCTTTGGGGGTAAGGAGAACATGCCTCTTCCACCTGAAAGTTCTTCAGGGACTTCAAGATAGTTACCATATTCTCCCTAAGTTTTCTCTAAGCTTAACATCTGTATGCTTTACAGTTTGTAATCATTTTCTGGGCACATGGAGAGAGTCTATGGCAGAGTAGACAAAGTGGCTTTGGCAAAAGGAAGACCTGTGTTCAAGCATGCTACAGTGCAGATTCCTGTTTCATTTGGGTTTGTACTAGTTGGCCACTAAGATCTCTTAGAATTCTCAAATCCTACCTCTGAATTGGATAAAATGCTCTCAGATATGTGCTTATTTTGAATAATACTACCAACCCCAAATTGTTAGTGCACCTTGTTTTAGCTGAGAAATTTCCACCTATGTTCAAATTTTCTGTCACCAAATTTGGAACAGCCAAAAAGGAAAATTGTATCATCTTGCTGTGCCACATTTGTACCACTCCCAGTAAAAGTAATCTCTAAGCTTTTATGGAATGGAGTGTGAAAGTATTGTAGCTATTTCAGTGACTAGCAACTTGGCAGTGACCCAGGTAGGTAGTAGAAAGAACTTCTAATACATCTTCCCCTCCTTTATGCTCCCTTCTTTGATGCTGATTTTCATTTAATTTTAACTAAATATGTGAATTGGCTGGGATGCATATGGTATGTTTTTCTCCATGTCAGTATTTTCTTAGCAAGTTAATAATGGATTTGGTTTATTTAATATAACCTGTTTTCTGACTTTTTCTTCCCTTCCCCATTCCCCTCAATTATATTTTGTATTTCTGTCATCATTTGTACCTTCACCCTTTCTGATACTAACATACAGAAAGGCTGTTGTGTATGAAAGCACTTGGAGGAAGAACATAAGGTATTTACTAAAAGCAAAGTGTTTCTGTTTTATTTATACCTTTCTTTTGTTTTTGGACACTTCATCTACAGGTAATCTCAGTTATGCATATACATACATATAGACGTACATACATAGAGAGAAACACACAAAGTGAATATTTAAAACACAAGTAGCTTCTAAACTCACTTTATCCTTAAACCATTGAAAATGAAAGCATTCAAATTAATATTCTTATTTTAAATTAATTCACTGGATTTCTCCATCTCTGAACTTTTCCCTGTTTATATGTTATTGCCCACTGTAGGAGGTTCATGTCTCCATGGTAGATAGATGCAGTACCTTTTGTAGGACCTTGTTATCAAAATGAGCTTGAGGCATATATCTTTGACTGGTATATTAAGTTATTCAGAGTGTGGTTGGTAATATTGTTTTGGTTTTGGTAGCAAGCAGTTGTTGGTTTGATTTAGGTGATTCTTGGGATTCAGGAGAGACCAGGTTTAAATCCTAACTCTGACACTTTAACAGGTATATGTCCAGTGGTAATATGTTTCCCCTTTGAGTCTCTTCATTTAGGTGTTGTAGGGCAAATGCTTTATAAACTCTAAAGGGCTGTATGAATATGTTTCCTAAACTCAATTACACTTTTATAGCTACTTAATCTAGCTCATTCTGACCTAATTTAGTTATATTCTGACAATAGTAATTCTTACCTTGATAATGGGAATAATAGAGTAGATGATTAAATGTTTATAGTAGTAAGACAGATACTTAAGCAGTAAAAAGATTATTAAGCAGCTAAGACATGTCAACATGGAAAACATAATTATTCAAACTAATCTAGGATTTGAATTTTCCTAATTGCAGTGGCATCTAAAATGTTTCATAGATTAATGGGTTAGCTCCCCATTTCTGGTTGTTGGCACTCATTTATACAAATACGGTAGATGATTTTGTAATCCACAGATAAGAATCTGACCACAAATGAAATATACTTTTATTCGATGTATTATGCTAATGAAATAAATATTAACAAATTGGTTTTATTTTATGCAAGATTTTCATTTATTTTAATTGTATATCAAGGTAAAAGGTTCATTTTTTTCTTGCCCTTTAAGTTGGACATAAGTGAAAGTTTAATAAAAGTTAAGGTTAAATTTAAATATCATACTATATCTCTGAAGTCTACAGGTAGTACACTATGAATTTAGATTGTTTTGATCAGAATAGCTACATCCTTGGAATTGTAAGCTTTCCATAGGGCTTTTCTGGAAAATTTATCATTATGGTCTATTACAGTTAGATCTTGACATATCACCAATTTCTCTAAAACAGAATTGAATCATGCCTATTTACTACAACAGAAAGTATAGTACATATGGACTTGGAGAATTTGATGAGTATGAATCATAGGTTAGGTGTTTATTATGTTAGCCAAATAGGTTGTCTAGCCTTCTTTCTCTATATTGTAAAGTAAAAGTTTTGCACTAACTCTAAGGTCCCTTACAATTCTTATTCCTACCAGATGGGTAACTCATTTTTGGAAAAGTTTTTTGCTTCTAAAGGTCAAGATGAAATTCTCTATTAAGTAATTAAGAGATAATGGTTCAGCTACCTACTTTCCATTCTTCCAGCTGGATAGTTTCAGACTTTCAAAATGAGAGTGAAATAATGAGTTTTGCCTCTTCTATACCTCCCTATTCCTACATCCAACCTGAGCTCTGTTCTCCAAAGGGAAGAACTCTTGGGGACTTTCACTTATCTTCATTTAGCCTGGGATTCTCCTTACCCTCTATTTTTGTGGGAGATCTCGCTGTCATTTGGGTATTTAAGCTTAATTTTTTCTTTTTCTTTCAAATAGAATTTTTAAAGCTCCTAATTGGACTGCCAGTAATTGGCATTTATCTTTGCTCTTCTCCTTTTTTTTTTCTGTCTTTCTGGGACAACTGTAAAGAAAGTTTCCATCCCTCACTCCAAGATAGTTTTTCCTTTAGAAACTCCATTTTTACCCCCCATTTCTTAGTTAGACCTGCTATCTATAATCTCATATATTTCAACCCAAGCTCCCTAATTCCATTCCAGATTGCTAACCCCATTGCCACTTCTAAATTTTCCTTCTACCATTTTCACCTTAGCAGTTTTTCCTTTGGATTTCTTACTATGCCGTTTTTATCACCCAATTCCGATCCCAGTGGCCATTATCTATTGACGCCCAGTATATTTTCCTTCTTTCCTTAGTGAGGATTTCCACCCCAAATCCTGCTATCGTCTTTGGGCCTTCGGCTTCACTTATCACTGACAAGTGTTTCGCATTCATGAACTCTGAAATTCCTTTATCTGATCATAATCTTTTATAACTTCATATTTCTTTATGCCTCATGATCTCCAGCTCTATTCCTTTGGCTGCACGACCACAGCTTGCTCTAACCCTCAGTTCTTTGTCAGGTCCCTTCATTAGCTACATCCTGTTCCCTTCCCAATCTCAGCCCCTTGGTGAGCCAGTTTAACTCTGCACAACACTTGACTCACAGATTCTTCACTCTCGTCTTTTCACACATCTTGCTTTGCTGAAGGAAATTATGAAATTCATTACAAATTTGTCACTTTATCTCAGCTGGGCCTGCAATGCAACAAGCAAGTTCTCATGCCTCCTTCAGCCTCTTACAACAACCCTTCTCCACCTCTCTTCTAAAGATCTTGCCTATTCTGTGAAAAAATCAAGGCCATTTCCTTCATCATTTCTTATAGCATTAATAGTATTGCAGTACATTCATATACCATAATTTGTTCATCCATTACCCAACTAATAGACACCTTCTTAGTTTCCCGTTCTTTTTGACCACAAAAAGATCTGCTATAAATATTTTTTGCATATTCATATTTACAAAAGAGATCCTTTTTTTTTACTTTGGTCTTATAGATAACAGATCTAATAGTGGTGTTGTTGGGTCAGAAGTTACACCCAGTTTAGTAATTTGAGGGTTGTAGTTCTGATTATTTTCCCAGATGTTTGGACCAGTTCATGGCCTCACCAGCTATACCTGTTTTCTCTCAGCCTTTCTTTTTAGTCTTTTTGTTTGTTTTTATTTTTGGTTAACTTTGCAGATATGATGGATATGAGATGAGCTCTCTGAATTTCACTAACTTGCATTTCTTTAATTTTTAGGGATTTGGAACATAACTTTTCCTGCCTTGGATTTTTTCCTCTGAAAACTTCCTTTTCATATCTCTGGAACACTTATTGATTGGGAAATGACTCTTATTCTTATACATTTGAATCCATTCCCTCTTGCAAATGAGATTTTATCAAAGAATTTGCTGCAGAGATTTTTTTCCCCGTTAACCTGCTTTCATTATTTTACCAATGTTTGTCTGTCCAGAACTTTAATCTAGTTCTGTTCCTCCTCCACATCTCTTCTCTTTTCCTTGCTTAGAGTCTAGTCATAGTTTCCTACCCTTTCTTTCTTTACCTCTTCAAAGTCCATTGTCCATGGTTAGAATTTATTTTGTTTATGACTAATCTCTTCCTGAATTTACCCTCTTATTTATTCTCCATTTTACTCTCTCCTTCTATTTCTGGTCCCAACTGTATGTGAGTGCTTCCATTCTTTGACCACAGATAAAAGATAAATTTCATGTGTCCCATCTACTCCTTCATCCTTGTTTGTATAATCCCCTACTTACATGTGAGATAATTTCTTCCACTCTTCCTTTCCCTTTTTTCTCCCTAGTGTATTCCTTTCCCTCTCCCATGCCTTTATTTCTTTTTTTTTTTTTGAGGGCAGTTGGGGTTAAGTAACTTGCCCAAGGTTACACAGCTAGTTTTTTCCCATGCCTTTCTTTAAAAAAAAAAATCACCAAAATGTAACAAAATCACTCCAAGGTCCTCTGTTTTATTTGATTCCCTCTATGACTCCTGATATTGTGTCTGGGACAACACTTATTTCCCCCATTAGAATGTTAAATGTTTCATCCTTTTTTAGTCCCTTCTGATTCTCTTATGTTTGTATTTCGAAGTTTCTGCTTAACCCTGTTCTTTGCACCAATAATGTTTGTAAGTCCTCTCTTCTATTAAAGTTGCATTTTCCCCCCTGTAGGTACATTCAGTTTTACAGAGTAATCCTTTGTCCTAAGCCTGTATCTTTTGCTTTTTAGAATATCATGTTCCAACTTCTGTTCCTTTATAGTGGTAGCTACTAAATCTTGTATGATTCTGACTGTGTCTCTTTAGCATTTGAATTCTTTCATTCCAGTTGTTATTTTTCTCTTTGTTCTGGAAGCTCTGCATTTTGACTGCAATGTTCTTGGGAGTTTTCATTTTGGGGTTTCTTTCAGGATATTACCAGTGGATTTTTTTTTTCTATTTTCTGTTTGCCCCCTGGGTCTAAGAAATCTGAGAAGTTTTCTTTCATGATTTTTTTTTCTTTCAAGAGCTCTTGAGTGGCATATGACTATGATGGAGTGCTATAAGAAATGATTAGGGGGGAGGATGGTGTCAGGAAAACATGGCAAGACCTATATGAACTGAAAACAAGTTAAGTGAACAGAACAGAAGGTCATTGTGCACAGTAACAAGCAATGTTCTAATGATACTACCCTGATGAATATAGTGATCCAAGACAGTTCCAAAGGACTCATGATGAAAAAATGCTGTCCACCTCCAAAGAGAGAAATAGTGAACTCTGAGTGAAAATTGAAGTAAAATTTTCTCTTTATTTTTCTTGCTTTTTAAAATATATACAACAGATACGGAAATATGTTTTGCATGATTTCATATGTATAATTGACACATTGCTTGCCTTTTCGATGAGTAGAAGGAGGAAGAGAGAATTTAGAACTCATATTAAAAAGAAAACAATGCTAAAAATAAATAATAGATATAAATAATAACTACCAAGAGGGGGAAAAATCCAATGAAGGGGAAAAGGGGGTTTAGAAAAAGATGGAATAAGAAGAGGTTATGGTCCAACCAGAAAATATCAGTTTGTAATCAAGGAAGTGTAACGTTTATGGGTAATGGTGAACTTAGGCTGCTCAGGCTGGCCATACCTGTAAGCTTCCCATGCACCCAAAGCTGTTTAATCACTGCTGTCCGTGTTTGAGTTTTGCACACTCCTGACCTGAGTTTGGGTCTGGGTAACAGCACTATGGACTTTCCCCTGGTTGGATCTTCATTAGATTATTGCTGGCCTCAAATACTGTCTACTAGCTGGATGTCTCTGCAAGTTTAGAATGACGGAATTAATTGTAGGCTCCCTTGGGTCCTGAGCTCCTAACCTGGTTATTCATTTGTAGTCTTCAGACTAGACTGATGGCTGGATCTAAAATCCAAGGGTCAGAGCCACACAGTGACTGCTTACTAATGTTCTGTTTCTGCTCTTTGCCCAGTATAGTTTTAGGCTCCCAAATGTTCTGCCCTGGACCGTCAGGGTACAAGTCCCTTCCCAAGTCCATGCTGTATCTGTAATTCCGTTCTAGAGTTTGACAGGCATGCCATTTGGCACCTGTTCCTGTGCCCTGCACAGTTATAGGCTCTTCTGTACTAGATCTTAAACCCTTTATTGCCCTGGTATATATCCCCAAGCCCCATCTCAGTCCCTAATAAAAGGTTCTTTTTTCTGACTTCCTGGCTAGACCTTTATTCACATGGTCTGGAAAAATGACTCACTGTGAATTTTCTGTGTATTACTTATCAGAACTTGGTTTAGTGTGTTTTCTAGGTCTTTGTGCAGTAGTTTAGAGGGGATTTGGGCTATACTGCATCCTTTCCTTGGCTGTTATGTTTGGTCTCAAGACTCAGTTCTAATCTCATCTTCTGCAGGTCTTTCCTGGCTGCCTCCGCTTCTAGAACCATCTCTTCTAATATTTCCTTCAGTTTGTTCTCTCTATCTTTTTAGGGACCTTGTTATTCATATGTTGCCACCCCATTAGACTGGCAATTTGCCAGGTCTTGGGGATAGACAATAGTGAAACAGTTGCTGCCCTCAAGGCTTAACAACATAATTGCAAAATGGAAAATGGGGGGGAAAAAAGGTAATTTCTGGGGCCTCTAGAAGTTCAGGAGAGGCCTCAAAAATGTGGGGTTTTTGTTTAAACTTTTTCTTTGAATTAAAACTTTATTAAGACTCTAAAGGTGGTATTTGTCGAAATTTTTTATCTAGCTTAAAATCAGAAACATGTTCCTTATTTTATCTGGTTTCTCAATTAAGATAGCTCTTGAGGAAAATATTAAACATACCATACTTCATTTTTAATCTTTTTTTCCCTTTGTCATTGAAACATTTTTTCATTAAAGTAGACAGAATCCTGGGTTTGGAGTTAGGAAGATTAGGTTCAAATTGTCTGACTCTAGACTGCTTCAAGTAACTAACTCCCTGTTTGGTGAGGCAGTTGCCTTACCAGGAATTTCCATTTCTCCCTTCTATGAGAGAAAAATCACAGATCCTTGGTGTATTTTCATGAAGCTAACTTTTGTTTCATTGATTTGTATCTGTCGTAATGTTACTCAAATTATTGGTTAAAGATTTTTGGCTTACCTAAGTTTTGTCTTTTTTGTAGTATGAGACATGTTATCTTTAGTCTCTGCTTTTAATATTCTCTAGTTTAAACTATGGAGGAGGACATTCATCACAATCTGAAACGGATCTTCTTCACAGACAGAATTATGGCGCTTCTCATCACCTTCCTGGATATGCTGCCACACATCATTCCACTGGTAACAGTTTTGTTGTCAACTCTGTCATGACTCCCCCCAGATTTCAGAAGGGGGTGGGTGGGAGTGCTGCTGTACATATTTTGAGTTATGAATATGGATGAAAAGAGTCATACGGAAAGGAAACTCGAGTAAATATAAGAATGAAAACTTTCTGTCATGCTGATGTATTAATAAAGACAATTACTAGATTTCAAAATATATATAATATTTAGAGAAATGAAGCTATAGGGGTTTTTTTGTTTGTTTTTGAGACCAGGTCTCCCTATCTTGCCCAGGCAGGAAAGCACAGTAGGCTACTCCCAAGCCTGATCTCACTCCTGATCAGCACAGAAGTTTTGACCAGCTGAGTTTCTGATGTGGGCAGATTCACTCCTCCTTAGACAGCCTGTTGGCTCCTGTTCACTCATCATCTTGGCACTGGATTTAACAGTGGACACCTTATAGGCTTTAACCCTGCTGCAGTTCAGAATCCCTGAGCCTGGGTCATATATCATCCTCAGCCTCTTCCACTGGACAGGGATTACATGTGGATGACATGAAGCCCTAAGAAACTGTAAAATTTTTAAAGTAAATTTTAATTTAATTGAAACTCAGGATTATTGGGTGTAATGGGAATGCAAATTTGGAAGATCTTCCCTGCCCCTAGGCTAAAGTGCACCTGAAGCCTGGGGAGGGAGGCTTGTTTTTCAGTAGATACTTTTTGATTGGCCAGTGAGTCAATAAGGTTGTTACATTCTCTGAGCCAGGAGAAGGCTATATAAGCCCTGATGTGAGGCTTTGTTTTGGGGGGCTCACTTTGAGAAGTGTTCTGTGATTTGATCTGGATTCTGGGAAGCCGTTGTCCAGGGCCCCCCCCCAGCTTTGAAAAACCCAAATTTGGAAACCCAGATGTTGACTGGGTATGGATGTAATGGCTGGACAGTTTGGAAAGCTGTCTACTTGATCTGTTTCTGTCTTGATAATTCTGTCTGTGTATTTTGAAGTTCGGGGTGCTGACCTTTTTTCCCCTGAACAAGGTAAACGATATATGTCTGACTGATTAAAGTAAGCTTGTTAACCCATTTTGAGTTGCTTTCCTTTAACAAAGCAGATCCAAGAACCTGTATTGCTAGCAGCCACCCTGGGAACGCTGGGGTGCTTGCCGCTACATTGGGGAAAATTTTTCTTTATTTCAAATTAATTGTAAACTTCAGGAACTTGTCTTTGTAAATGTGGGTGGAAATAATATGTATATTTATTTTTATAATATATTTTATTTTAACATGTAGGTCTCTCTGGAATATTTGATACTAATATGAACAGTGCTGGCACTAATACTAAAGAATCTTCAGTGATGAATTTCCTGTCTGCTATTGAATCCCAAACTACTCCAGCCACTTCTTCAGGAACTTCTCTTTTACCACAATTCAGGGCTCCATCATGGCAGACAGGTAATATTTTCTGAATTTTTAGGTTTTTCAGCAAACTAGTAACTTGTGATCCAACATAATTTTAAAATAATGTGTACAAAAGAATTCTGTCCATGACAAAAACAAAAATTTGGTATGGCCCTTTAAGAATCGTGTCAGGACTAGCTGTAACAAATCTTTATTACAAACCAGCAATCATAAAAGCTGTTACTAGCTAAGAAATAGAGTGATGGATCAGTAGAATATATTCGGTACACAAGACATAGTAGTAAATGACCATAGTAATCTGGTGTTTGATAAACCTAAAGACCCCAGCTTCTGGGACAAGAATTCACTGTTTGACAAAAACTGCTGGGAAAACTGAAAAACAATATGGCAAAAACTACATATAGACCGACATTTTCCATTGTATACCAAGATAAGGTCAAAATGAGTACATATTTTAGATATAAAGAGTAATACCATAAGCAGATTAGGAGAGCATGGAATAAGTAGTTTACCTGACTGATCTGTGGAGAAGAATCTATGACCAAACAAGAGATAGCATTATGAGATATAAAATGGATAATTTTGGTTATGTTAAATTAAAAAAGGTTTTGCTCAGACAAAAGCAGTACAGCCAAGATTAGAAGGAAAGCAGAAAGCTGGGAAACAATTTTTTATAGCAGATGTCTCTGATAATGCCTCATTTCTTAAGTACATAGAAAAATGAGTCAAATTTATAAATAAGACTACAAGTCATTCCCCAATTGATAAATGGTCAATGGAAATGAACAGGCAGTTTTCAGATGAAGAAATCAAAACTATTTATAGTCATATGAAAAAATACACTATTTATGGCGTCAGACACTTAACACAAAAACTAGCCATGTGACCTTGGGCAAGTCACTTAACCCCAATTGCCCTCCAAAAAGCAAAAAAAAAAAAAAACACCTTTACTTTGGGGTGGCCAAGTGGTGCAGTAAGAGTGCCGGCCCCAGAGTCAGGAGACCTGGGTTTGGTTCCGGGTTCAGATACTTAACACCCACACAAAATAACTGGCCATGTAACCTTGAGCAAGTTACTTAACCCCAATTGCTTGGGGGAGGCCAGGTGGTGCAGTGAGTAAGTGCACTGGCCCCAGTGTCAGGAGACCTGGGATCAGTTCCGGCCTCTGATACTTGGCACCCACACGAAAATGATAATAATAACTGGCTGTGTAACCTTGAGCAAGTTACGTAACCCCGATTGCTTTAAAAAAAAAAATGCACTATTGATTAGAGAAATGCAACTAAAACAACTGAGGTATCACCTCACATTTATCAGATTGGCCAATATGACAGAAGAGGAAAATGATAAATGTTGGAGAGGATTTGGGAAAATTGAGATGCTAATGCACTGTTGGTGGAGTTGTGAACTGATCCAGCTCTTCTGGAGAGCAATTTGGAACTATGCCCAAAGGGCTATAAAACTATGCATACCCTTTGACCCAGCAATATATATCACTACTAGGTCTGTATCCCAAAGAGATCAAAAAAAAGGGGAAAGGACCTACTTGTACAAAAATATTTATAATAGCTCTTTTTGTGGTTGTAAAGAATTAGAAACTGAGGGGATGCCCATGAATGGAGGAATGACTGAACAAATTGTCGTATATGAATGCAATGGGATGCTGTTATGCCATAAGAAATTACAGGCAGACATTTCAGAAAAACCTTGTGAAAGACTTACATGAAGTGATGATGCAAAATGGATTGAGCAGAACCAGGAGAACACTGTCCACAATAGTGGCAATTTTGTACAATGATCAGTTATGAATGACTTAGATCACTGTATTGCTGAGAAGAGCTAAAATTCAATGTTAATCCTTATGTGATACACACACACACACAAACACAAACACACACTCACCCACTCACCCTGAAACAGACCTTCTTTCCCCAAAAAAGAAAATGTACCTCTACTTAAAGTCTGAATAACAAGCTTCAAAATGATTTTTTTACATACTGAAAGCCTGAATTTTAATCTGTCACATAAAAAGACTTTGGGGGGGGGGAAGCTTTTCTACAGTATTACTTTAATAAGATGATGAGAAAGTGTAGTTCAGGCATTTTATTCGAGGAACTTGGCTACATTTCTTTTATTCATAACTTGATAATATTTGCACTATTTTTATTTTAAAATTCATAATCTAGTTGCCAAGTTTAAAAAACCTTAAAGATACCAAATATTTTTATAAATATTAAGAAAAAATGAGATAAAACAGGAGGGGAAAAAGCTCACACAAATTATAAATCTGAAATGAACTCATTTTTAGAATAGCACCTTGTGATAGCTTTGCTTAATGAAATGATTGTTTTGTATTTTGGGAAGTATTTTATATAACATACAAAAATTAATCTTCTATAGCTTTTTGCTATGCTACACACAAAAGCCCACAAGCAGAAAAATAAATTAGATCAAGTCTTTTCTACTTAGAAAAGTGCTGCTTCTCCTAAAGGGAGAAAGAAGCTAGAACCAAACACTACTAAAGGGGGGAGACACACACACACACACACACACACACACACACACACACACACTGTATAGATATATCAGATATATACACACATATCCATATACACACACGTGAAAATTTACATAATTTTAAACTTGTCACATCACTACCAAAAATATTCAATCTTTTAAATTATATGCAACAAACCTTTGAATGCTGCCTATAAGAAATTCTATGTTCTGCCAGTTTTTATGGTGTTAATAATATTATATATATTCTCAAGGCACATTTTCTGTGAAATCCCTGCTAGAACAAGAATTCCTTAGGCCACATGTGTGATAAGTGTTCACTCAACCTTTGTTTAAAGATGCTTGAGAAGAGAGAATTCAGTGACTCGAGAAAATATTTCCATTCTGTTTAATGCTTTGAAAAATCTATTAAAATTACTGATTGGGCACTGGTAGGTAACTCAGTATAACTATGAAAAAAATCTCACTGTGCATATATTCTGGGATTCAAAGGCCTAGAACCTGAATTCAGTTCTACTATAAGCTTGACACTGATTACAACAATGATTTTTTAAATTAAAAACTTAATAAAAGTAATTTTATTCTTTATAATATAAGAATTTCTAAAATTAATATAAAATATAGTTACAAAGAAAGTATCAATTATCCTTTGAAATAAGTGAAATGACATTGCTGACACTAATTTGCTTCCAGAGGGAGGAAGCAGAATGATGTCTATTTAGAATCTCCTATTATATCTTATAGGTTTGCTGTTTACCACTCCCTTTTTTCTCACATCTCTTTGCATTTCTATACAACATATCTATCTAGGGAATATGCAAAGGAATACATAAAGAATCTTTTGGCCTGGAGATCTGATATGAGGAATCCCTTGCTATCACATGTCATAATCTGCCTTGTTTTACTAGATAAACTCTGGGGAGTTGCCTACAGTGCATAAAGGTTAAGAGACTTGCCCAGGTGTTTAAAAAAAAAAAAAAGTGAACCCTACTCTTCTGACTCCAAAGCCCAGTGTTCTCTTCACTGTGCCATGTTGCTTTGGTTTTAGGGCATTCTGGTATTAATGACAATGTAATCTATATTGTAACCTAGAATCACATAAGTATAATTTTTAATTAATTTAAGTTTCAATTACTGTTGCCTTACTGTGTAGTCTATTTATACAGCTATCTTAATAATTAAAAACTAATCGTTAGAGTACCTGTTGTTGCTAGTGGTCTGCTAGACATTTTCTCATCTTTGTAAGAAGGAAGCACTTTTTGACATTTAACAGAAGAAGGGGAATTGAAATAGAGGTGAAATATACATGTTAGGGCCATGGATTATTTCCTAAGCATATGCTTTTAATATTTTCTTAGATTTTTATGACTGTCATGCATATCTTGTAATATTTTTTTGCTAAGTAGTAATAAATTTAACATTTAAAATGTAAGAAAAACATATGTTTTGACAACAGAAACCTTTTAGCATTTTAAGCTTAATATTTAAAATGTATTTGTCGCTTAGACTGTGGGCATCTTAATATTAGTTTTTAATTTGGCTAGATACTTTGTATTTTGCTTTTTTGGAGGGGGGAGGGCAGGGCAGTTAGGGTTAAGTGACTTGCCCAAGGTCCCATGGCTAGTTTTATGTTAAGTGTCTGAGGCCAAATTTGAACTCAGGTCCTCCTTACTCCAGGGCCAGTGCTGTATTCACTGTGCCACCTAGCCGCTCTGGCTAGATTCTTTTTGAAGGTGAAAATGTGTACCAATATAAAATGTACTTGGCTTTATAATTTTTTAATTACTCTGGAAAAATAGGTGAATTCCAATTTGATACCCATTCATGTGAACTTAAAATTGCATATATGGTTTTATGATTTAATAAAACTTTAAGTACTTTTGGATAATGAATTTTAAGGTTCCTTAATTTTCAAGAATTATTCCTATCAGTAATTTTTTTCCTTATAGGCAAGGATGTGAGGTATATGTGAGAATTTTTCATTGCTATCACATCTGTACTACATATGTTGATATTTGTTTGTACTTTTTTTTTACAATTTTTTTTCTCCTCATAGGTATGCATTCCTCAACAACAACTGAGCTGTTTGTTACTGGAGCTTTGCCAACCACTGGAACGTTTCCATCAACATCCACACTTTCCACTTATCAGCATCCCAACACTTTCAGCAGTAGAAACTTTGCTGCCACCCCACCTCTGACACTTCAAGATTCAACTTTCAATAATACTTCAAATGGTATTTTAAATCCTCATGATCCTTTACTACAAATCAAGACTTCACAGGGTACTATTCCAACCGCTTTGGCATTTGACCGCCTCGGCAGTTCTGTGTTAAGTACCAGTATACCACCTCAGTCTTCTACATATCGTTCAGCTCAAGAGTCTGCACCCCATCTCTTACAACCTCAGTTTAGCTTGCTGTCTTCCCCCCTTGGAGGAGCCCAGCAAGCTTCTCAAGCCTATAGCTCATCAGTTTTTACTGGTTCTACTACATCCATTGAAAGAGTTCTTCGTGAATGTAGTGTTATTAAACACCATCAGCGGCCTTCAAATACTCAGTCTATTCAGACACAACTGACTGGTTCACAGCATTCCTTACCTAGTTATTTTTCAAATGCAAGTGTAGCTGATTTTCAGGATACAACCAGGCAGCCATCTTTATCTTGTAACTCAATTGGAGATTCTACTCAGGTGAGCAGTGGAGGACCACAACAGAAGACCTCCCAGGTCTCAGTGGGACTGGCTCAGTCTTACCCATCTACAATTCCATCACCCAGCTATCTTCCTACTTCAAAAGTAAAAAACTGTTCTGCAAAGCAACCACCAAGGTCAACTAAGACCCCCAAACCTCAAAGTGTGATGCCTCCTGTGCTAAAACAAAGCTATTCCAAATCTTTACACAACCAGAGTTCTGTAATATCAGGCCAAGCACAAATTTATTCTACAGCTCAGCTACCTAGCCTTTTATCAGTTAGCCAGTCCCAAAATTATGCTTCCACACAGTCACATAATGTGCCATCTATTGTTCATTCACAGGTGTACACACACAATAAAGCTGAGAAGTTGCCACCGTTGTATAAAACACTGACTTTTTCTGGGCAATCTCAAACAGTAACTTCTGAAAGTCAGACAATTAGCTATTCCTCTGATCAACAACAGGTTTTATCTTCAATGACAAATGAGAACTACTCTACTCAAACAAGAGATATGTCTTCAGTTAGCCAGTCTCAGAGCTATTCTTCTGGTCACTCTCAGGGTTTATCTACTGTCAGTCAATCACAGGTTAGTTTCTCATCTCAATCACAAGTTTTGTCAGCTGGTAGCCCTTCAGAAAACTATACTTCAGGTCAGTCTCTAACATTAACATCATCTTCTCTTCCATTTTCTTCTTCACCTCAAGTCCAGAATTTGCCAACTTCTAGTTCAACCCAGAATTATATTTCTATGCATTCTTCTCAAAGTACTCAGACCCAAGGATCATCATCACCACAGTCACATAAATTTTTGCCAACTGCCCAGTCATCTCCTTTTGCATCCCCTGTTCATTCACAAACCTTACAAAATAGTAGACCTTCCTCTGATACAAAATCTTACACTAAAAGGAAACCTGAATCTACTATGTATACATCCTCAAAACATGAAGATGATTTTCCAGTGCAAGATTTACAAGTGTTACAGCAGCCAACATCTCTTGAATCACCAACCCAAAGGTTGCCTGATGGAGAAATTAATACTCAAGATCCCGCCTATAGAATTTCAAAGGCAGATGATAGATATCCTCAGAGTGTAATTAGAAGTAATTCTTGCCTTGAAGATCAAGTGGTTGGTGTTAGTCTACAAGAGCAAGAAAAGGAGGAAAGAATGGTCAGCTCTATGACACACCTAACTCAGTCAATTGGGCCAATGCCTAATGTGTCAAGCCATGATATTAAGAAAGCATCTAATTTAATGCAGACTTCACAAGTAAACACAAATACAAAAGAATTAAACCAGCAACATCCTCTTCTGCCTAAGGTTCATGAAGTACAGGTCCAAGAACAACATAGTCAGGCCATTCACCCTTCACCACAGATTCAAATTCAGACTAATGCTTTAAGACAAGTCCATCAACTACCCTTGTCTAATTCACAGGTACTTCTAGAGTCTGGGTATGACTTGCAAATTTTTCAGCAGTCAATTTTACAGGCAGGCTTAGGTCAAGCAAAGGTATCAACACAGATACAGCCTGTTCAGAGTTCTCAGCAAATAGTACATCCATTCCTTCAAATGGATAGCCCTGTTATTCAGAGTAGTGGTGGACATTCTCAGCAGCAGCTTCATCCTCAAAATTCTGAAGTTATTAAAATGGATCTCTCAGAGTCTTCTAAACCATTACAACATCTGGCAACAAAAGGCATTTTTAATCAACCAAATCAACATGATTCGAAGAATCAGTTTGTTTCCCTTGGTTCCATATGTTTTCCAGAGTCAATACTTCTCAGTGATGAGAGAAACATTTTATCAAATGATGAAATTTTAGCAGCTACTGCTGCTGCTTGTGGGGTTACATCATCTGATTTTGCCAAATCAACTGCAAGTGAAACACTTCCAACGGTTGAGAATGGTGATGACTCCAAATCCCATTTTCAGCAATCAGCAGACATTAGGCGTGTGACTCCAGACTTCCACTCCCTGACAGCCATGGTTGGAAAGTCAGAGAATCTCAATAATATTTCTTTAAATGGAGGCCAAATTACTATAAACCTTTCATCCATACCTATAATTCATTCAAAGAATTTGAACGTTGATCAAAAGCATCTTGAAACTCCTGATCAAAATATCACCCCCTCAACAATTGAGGAGCAGCAGCAATGCTCTGATACTGTGAATAAAACCTCTCATATCACTAATGAATCTGAAGAAGACAATGAAGTCCCCACTGATGGCCTATTAAATAATAGAGACCAAGAGTTTGTTACTAGTAGTAAAAGTCTAAGTGGAGAAAGTGCTGTTTCAGAGAATGAATTTCATATGGCTAGTGACAGTAGTGCTACAGGACCTCAGAATAAAGCCTCACTTCCTCTAATGGCTATGGCACAACCTGGAGATTTAATCGGTGTCAAGGCTGAAGAAAATGAACAAGATATAATACAATTCAACCTTCAGAAAAAAAGACTGACAGGAAAAGGGCTAATGAAGGAGGATGATAACAACAGTAACCAGAAACAGGCAAAATGGCCCCCACAAAGTAAACGTCAGAATTCCAGGGGCACAGATGCAAGCTTGCCGTTTTCTTCTTCTGGTTCAGAATGTTGTCATGACGGCTATCAGCATCAAGAAAAGATGAGACAGAAGATCAGAGAAGTTGAAGAGAAGCAGCCAGAAGTGAAAACAGGATTTATTGCCTCTTTTTTAGACTTTCTGAAATCTGGACCCAAACAGCAGTTTTCAGCCCCTGCCGTACGAATGCCAAATCGGACTCGGCGGCCAGGGACCCAGGTTGTTCGTGCACCTTGCCACACCCAACTCCCAAAGACTTCATCTACTTCACCTGCAGTGTCTGAAGCTGGGGGATTTAGTCCTTCTAGAAAAATTGATGAACTCAAGAAAAACTTTGAAGCTTTACCTTCATTTTCTTCTGATGATGAAGATTCTGGAGGATGTAGTAATGATCTTCAAAAGAGCATCTCCACTGTTTTATCTACTTTGGATGATACTTCTGATAAAAAAAATAAGCCAGGTAAAATTTTACATTGGTAGTCATGGATTATAATTTAGCACTAGCATAACAATTTCTAGTGGGATTATCAATATTCAGCTTTTTTAATTACAGTAGGTACAGAGATGGGAATGGGATAGAAAATGTTGGTCTGTAGGTGACATGCATCTTAATTTGAATTGGATTTTTCAAGAGGAAGTTATTACCCTGCTAGAGTGGATGCTACATTGCTATTATCTTCCTTAAGGGTTGGGATGGAGGAATTTGGAGCGGGCTGGTCATAGCTAGCGCTTTCTTTCTTAGTAGCTTCTGAAATTGTCCCAGAAAAATTGGAAAATTCATTTGAAGTATTTGGAAAAGAACCTTGTCCTGTCTTAGGCAAGGCATTTGAGGTCTAGGTTGAAGGGAAGACATGGAACCATGTGACGGTTAAGGAAGGTGTGACTAGACAGGCCAGCAGGGTTACTAAGCTCACCAACAGGACAGCAGCTAAGAGCTTTCCTGGAGATGAGTTGAGGCCAAACCAGTTGATGTGATAAATGTGGTCACCAGAGTGTGGGTGGGCAAAAGTGTGTGTATGTGTACGCATGCTCACATGTTTATTTGCATAAGACAGACTGAGGCTTGGTTAAGATTAGGACCAAAGATTGAAGAGGAGATAGAATATAAAGGGACTTTAGAGAAAGCTCCAACCAAATCTTTTTTTTTTTTTTTTTGCTTTTTGGAGAGCGATTGGGGTTAAGTAACTTGCCCAAGGTCACGCGGCTAGTTGTGTGTGTGTGTGTGTGTGTGTGTGTGTGTGTGTGTGTGTGTGTTAAGTGTCTGAGACCAGATCCGAACTCAGGTCCTCCTGACTCAGGGGCCGGCGCTCTACTCACTGCGCCACCTAGCTGCCCCCCCAAATCTTCTTATAAGAACATGTAGCAGTTGCTGCCTCTTTTTTTTTTTTTTAAAGCAGCTCAAGCATTTCCTTACTCAGGCTTGCTCCTGAAGTCCATAGACTTTAAGGGATCCCAAGCTTGTGGTGATCTTTCATAAAGCAAGCCTCATCATCTACTTAGTCATCCTGCCTATTCCCTGCCTGTCAGATGGCAGGATTTCTTTTGTAAGATCTGAGCATTCTGCTGTGGTTTGAGGATGCTTGTCACTCACCTGTTTCCCAGATGTTAGAAGATTCTGACAACCAGATCAGATGTAATGTTAGCAATTTCAGTGGGGTTTTTTTGTTTTTAAGTGGTGTCCTAAGAGTGAAACTGTCTATTGTGATGTACAGTTTCATTTCTCTGAGTTTGAAACAGTCTTTAAGTTACAAAAGTGATGCCTAATAACTGATGTTCTAAATCTCTTTGGACAAAGTTTGGTAAGTTTATATTTAAATATGTAAAAATATGTATCCTTGTGTAAGGACTATCTACTCAGAATCATTCTCTAATATCTCATTATAGCATAGAGAGAATCCTGGGTTATTGGAAGTCTGTACAGGTAGAGTACAAACTCTGGTAGATCCCACCAAATTGGAAAGTATGAAATTGTATATGTTAACCCAAGTACTAACCTAACATAATTCATAGAGGTTTACCATCATGTTGGCTATGAGCAGAATAATGAATTTTTCAACCTTTTCATATCATTGGGGGGGGGGGGTTAAATTTTTTTATTTTTTTTTTTTTAAAGAACATTTTTCTCTCCAAAGTAAATCCCTTTTTTCCTCCCCCCCCCAGAGAGTCATCCTTTTTGTTTTTTAAAAGAGTAAAAGTGAGAAGGAAAGAAAAAAAAAATCATCCAAACTAACCAGCACATAACTAAATCTGACAGAATAAGCAATATTCCACATCCGTACCCTTGCAAAGAAGGAAGGGAAGTGTTTCGTTTTTCTTCTTCTGAATCAAGCTTAGTTATGATCACATAATGTTGTTTCATTTTTTTTTTGTTCTGTGAATCTATGTTGTTATAGTACATTATGCATATTGTTTTCCTGATTCCATGGATGTCTTTTTTTATTAATTCATATGTCTTCTCTGTAGCCTTCATATACATTGTTTTTTAAAGTGCGATAATATGCCGTTACATTCCTATATCACAGTTTGTTTAGCCATTCTACAATCACTGAGTATTGGTTTTGTTTGCTGCTTTTTGCTATGATGCTATAGATAGATACTTAGGTGTGTGTGGATCTGCCTTTGATATCCTTGGATGTTTGCCTAGTACTGGGATCTCTGGGTCAGAAAAGCCTTGATAACTGTCAAGACTATCCAAAAGGCCATGGGGGGTTTTGGGTGTCAGTTCAGGGAGTACCTTGAGGAAAAGGAGTGGCAGCACACCTGCTGTGTATTGGCTCTCAGCAGCAAAATTCCGCTAAAACTCCCAAGTGCAAACCATATGAAAATGCAGTTGGGAAGTATTGAACAAAATAAAATGCAGTATAACATAGTTAATGTTTTCTGAGTCAATTTGCTGCGTGAGATCCATTTCTATTTGAGTCTGACACCACTGCAGTATATGATAACAGTCTATAAAGTGGCAGTATGGGTCAGTGGAAAGGGCAATGACTGGAGTCAAAGGACTAGGGTTCAAATTGCATCTCTTATGCTTGGTAACTAAGTGACCTCGGGCAAATCACTTAGTCTCCATGGACTTCACTTCCCTCTTCTACAAAATTAAAGGGGTTGGATTGGATGGCTTATGAGGTCCATTACAAATTTAAGTTTCTGATCTTAAAATTTGGAAATTTTAGTAAAGTAACTAAATTATTCACATTTCCAGCTTTATTTTCAGATTTTAGGAGAGAATTATATTAATAAAGTGTAAAAAAGCCAATGATGTGGATTTATTATAAAAGTGGGTTGTGAACTTCTCTTTTTTAAAACGTGTTTTTGGTTTTGTATCAGTTGTTACTTTATGTACCTCTCTCCTCAGTCTTTTCTTTTAGCAAAGGGGAAAAAAAGTTAAGCAAGAAGGTATTTGTACTTCTTAAGAGCAGAATTTTCAAGATTCTTCTTGATATTTTTAATGTAGGATTAATTCAAGTTTGTGCCTAACTGAATTCCTGAGACTATATATGAAAAACACTGGTTGAAATGATAGTTTCAAAGTGTTTTGAGTAATCTTGTGAAGTCTATAATCTCAACAAGGAATGATTATAATGAAAAGAAAAGTAGGATGCCTGTAGTATAGATAATGAGGAGAATGGCTAGATTTTCTCTTGTTAAGTTCTTCCTGGGATTCTGATTAGGGGTTGAGATAAAGTAGGCAGCCACCTAGGACAAAATACACAAGGAGAATACAATAAGAGTATAAAATTGCTTTTTATGAATGCAAACATTTGAAAAAGCAGAAATCTGGATCACATAAGTAGTTATTCTGTGGTGACATTTATTAGATAGAACAAAGAATGAAAACCTCTGTTGCAGGATCTCCAAATTGAGGACTGTGCACTTCAGGGGCTAAACACAGTTGGTAGGAATGTATGAAGAACATACGTCCCTGCAATCTCCCTATTCTTTTTTTTTTAATTTTTTTTGCTTTTTGGAGGGCATTTGGGGTTAAGTGACTTGCCCAAAATCGCACGGCTAATAAGTGTGTCAAGTGGTCTGAGGCCAGATTTGAACCCAGCTCCTCCTGACTCCAGGGCTGGTGCTCTATTCACTGCGCCACCTAGCCACCCCACAACCTCCCTATTCCTAATCATTGATTTCAACCAGAGGACCTTTTAATTGAGTGAATGTTGTAGCAGTTCAACTGGTCTTCGGCAGTGACACTGTGGACAGACTTGGAATGAGCCAGGGGCTTGCCAGTGGTGATCAGTATTCAGATGTGGCACAGCAAGACCGTCAGGGTAGCCTTCTATCTCTTCTGTACTTCTCCATCTAATTTGAATAGTTTTGGTTGGTGGTGATGATGATGATGATGGGAACAGATGAAAGCTCAGCAAGAGGCTGGGGCAGCAACAGTAGCCAAGGAGAGGTAGGTCGGAAGGTGAGTGGTAGGTGATCTATCAATCAACAAACATTTATTAAGTGTCTGACCTGTCCTGAGCAGTATACTGCACTAAGGCACTTGTGATTTAGCTGGAGGAAACAATGATAGGGAGTGGGGGGTGCCATTAGTAGCTGAGCAGATCTTGAATGGCTTCTTATAGAAGGCAGCACTGGAGCTGAGTCTTAAAGGAGGTGCTTGGAAGGTCAAAAAGTTTTTACTTATACACAATCAAAAATATTTGGAAACAATCATTTTAGGGTGTGATACACATTGGGAAGTTTGCAGAGCCTACTTAGAGCACACAAATGCCTTGTCCTGAATCTCTGGCATATTATATGATGCAAAAAAATTATTGAATTGTAATCTCTTTTACAGGTATATTCTGCCTTTGTGTTTTTCTCAGTACATTGCACAGTATGCATTGCTCACAGTGTATGTAAGTGAATAGTTAGTGTGGGTCTTTCTCCTAGAAAGGTCTACATATCATTGAAGAGGTCCTGTTTGGCTCGTAGGTGAATGGCCCCTCTTATCCAAAACTGGAGTCAATAACTTTCTTATTCCATGATTTAAGAGCCAAGAAATAGAATATCTTGTTTGTGAACAGCCAGGAGGCCATTGTCACTGGATCAAAAAGTACTTGGCTAGGAGTAAGATGTCAGAAGACTGGAAAAGTAGGAGGGGGCTGGATTATGAAGGACTTTGAATGCCAAACTGCATTTTGTATTTGATCCTAGAGACAGCAGGGAGCCATTCGAGTTTATTGAGGAGGCAACGGGTGTGATCAGACCAGCAGACTTCATATCAGTCCAAGTAGGAGGTGATAAGGGCCTGTACCAGACTGGTGTCAGTGTCAAGAGGGGAGAAGGGGTCTTGTTTGAGAGATCTTGCAAAGACAGAATTGACAGGTGTTGGTAACAGCATGGATTGGGGGGGAGGGAGATGGAGAAGGTGAGAGATAGTAAGGTGTCCAGGAGTACTTCTGTATTGAGAGCCTGAGGGACTAGGAGGGTGGAGTTGCTCTGTATAGTAATGGGGAGGGCTTGGGAAGAAAGATAATGAATTCTGTTTTGGACACGATTAGTTCAAGAGGTCTGCTGGGCATCCAATTTAAGGTATCTGAAAAGCATCTGGAGAAGTGGGACTGAAGGTTAGCAAAGAGGCTGGGGCTGGATAGTTGGATTTGAAAATATATAAGGAAACTGAGACCCAAGATCTCACAGGTAATATTTGGCAGAGCAGAGATTCAAATCTGGATCTTTTTACTCCAAGTCTAGTGTTTTTTTTTCCTACTGCTTAGGAGTATAAATTCTTCAAATATTTATTATGTATTCTTTACATAGACAGTGTATTAATAAAGATGTGAGTCTGCTGTGGAGTATCACTAGTGAATACCTTTCTGTTTCCCTCTCATCAAGGATGGCCTCTATGCATGAGTGGATTATCCTCATAAAAAATTATGTATAGATGAGAAAGTAAACATATGAGTTGGAAGTTATCAGTGATCTCTGCCACTGTTTTGAGTAACAAAGTCTGAGGGAGTGTGTGTGTGCGTGCACGTGTGCATGCTCGCATGCATGTGTACTTTACATGTCTTCTCCAGGTACCTTTGAGATTGTCCCTTGTGGCCCTCAAAATTGTAACCTATAGCATGGATCTTCTATATATTTGGTCTAGTCTAGTTGCTTTTTTCCATCTTGTTCTTATGTGCCAATTAGTTGTCTATTTGCATTGTTCTTCCAAGACATATGTACTAATAAATGAACGCTTTAGGTTTTGTCAGCACATTCGCTTTTTCTCTTCTTATTCTCGTATGTAGTGACTCCACTGTTGGATGTTGAAAAGAGTATATTTGAAAAGATCTGCAAGATTTTTATTCCTAATGTATATTTGGTCTTCTTGTTTTAGCTTTTAAATAACTTCAGAGTAACTTTGCGTAGCTGGGTCTCTTGCCAAGCCTTCTTGAGTGTTTTTTCCATTGCATCTCACTTTTTGAAATGGTGGCAGCTGCTCATAATCTACCAATATTCTCCTCTTCTTTAAGGTTTTACAAAGAGTCTGTATTCTAAACTGGTATTTCCCTTGGCTGCCATATTTCTTGTCAAGATGAGGTGTTAGGTGGCAGAGGTAGTTTCTGGGCTTTTGGTCTTCTTGTTACGCCTATTGACCTACATCAGTTAAATGTAAACAACCCAAACTTTTATTTTCATTAATGACTCTTAAATCACACTTATTTCTGAGTAAGTTAATATTTTATTGCCCTTTGGAATCTACTTCTTACTTCCAAGATGTTCTCCCTTACCCCTAACAGTGTTCTCACCCTAGAAATTCTCTTTACCAAAATCTTTAGCAATACTTCTTATTGTAGTAAAGAACTGGAAATAAAGTAGATGCCCATCAGTTGGGAATGGATAAACAAATTGTAATACATTAATATAATGGAGTATTTTATTTTGCTGTAAGAAAAAAGACATGGTGAATGCAGAGAGAACCTGCATAAACTGATGCAAATTAGAGTAAGCAGAGCCAGAATAATGTAAATGGAACATGTACAACCACCACAAAATAATTCTGAAATTATAAAGAACAAGTTTGGCTGAAAGAGAAGATAAGACATCTCCCCTGCTTCTTTGCAGAAGCTGGGACCCACGGGTGTGAAACATTACATGTAATTGACTTTCTCCATGTGTCATTCAGTTTTTTTAATGGTATTTTTTCTAATTACATGTAAAGACAAATTTTCACCTTAATTTGAAAATTTTGAATTCCAGATTTTCTCCCTCCATCCCAAGATAAGCAATTTATGAAGGTTATATATGTGTGTAATCATGTAAAACATTTCCATATTAGGAGTGTTCTGAAAGAAGAGACAGACCAGAAGGAAAAAAAAAACCATGAAAAATAAAGTGAAAATAGGTATGCTTCTGGGGCGGCTAGGTGGTGTAGTGAATGGAGTCAGGAGGATCTGAGTTTAAATCCGGCCTCAGACACTTAACATAAAAACTAGCTGTGTGACCTTCAGCAAGTCACTTAACCCCAATTACCCTCAAAAAAAGCAAAAAAAGAAAATAGTATTCTTCAATCTGCATTCAGATTCCATCAATTCTTTCTCTGGATGTAAATAGCATTTTTCCTCATGAGACCTTTGGAATTGTTTTGGATCACTGTATTGCTGGGAATAGCTAAATTATTTATAATTGATCATTACACAGTGTTACTGTTACTGTATACAATGTTCTGATTCTGCTCACTTCACTTTGTATCAGTTCATGTCTTTCCAGTTTTTTCTGAAATTGGTCTTCTCATCATTTCTTATATTCTCGTATTTCTTGTATTCCATTACAATCATATGCCACAACTTGTTCAGTCATTCCCCAATTGATAGACATTCCCTCAATTTCCAATTCTTTGCCACTACAAAGAGATCTACTATAAATCCTTTTCTCCTTTTTTGGATCTCTTTGGGATATAGACCTAGTAATGGATTACTGAATCAAAGAGTATGTCATTCAGTTTTGCTGAATTTCCTCTTCATCCTTTTTTAAAAATTTCATTATAAGGTACTGACTGCTGTCTGAGAAAGGGAAAGCTACAGGGGAAATAAGCAATATAAAAATAAAGGATAACAATAAAATGTGTTTTTGATGAAATTTTAAATGGATCATAATCTTAGAAAGGAGGCCAGTAGAAAGGTGAAGGCAAAGGCAGCCCGGCTTGATAATCTCAACACCAGAGCTGGGGTCCTAGCTGAAGTTGTGACTTGTTTCCCTCAAAGTCCTTAGGAAGGAAAAAGCCTTGGAACTAGCTTGGCCACCACTCCCAAGGAGCCAGAACCAGAATGCCTTTCCACAATGGCAGAATCTGAGCTACTGCTGTTGGACTCTTACCATTGGCCTCTGTGTAGTCCTGCCTATAGTCTTCACCATGGGCATGATCTGCCACTACATTATCTAACCATCCTGCTCCAGAGCCACAATAGATATCAGACAGTCAAGTCCCAATTCAATGAAGAGTCCTGGGACAGAGCCAAGACAGTGGTGGGCTGTCAGCAAAAGTGCAGCCAAGCTCCCCTTTGCAGAATTCCTTCAGACAGACCCAGAAAATGTACCCTATGGAATCCTGATGGGGGAAATTCAGAAGTGACACAGTGAATCATTTGTCTAGCTCAGTTCAGCAAAAAGAGGCAAAGAGGTCTGAGGACACTTGGGAGTGGGGTCAGGCCAAGCAGACACTACAGGTGGAAAGCTATGTGCCAGGGCATCATGACTGGGACAGGTCCCAACTGGAAGCTTTGCTGCCCACTACTCAGTCCCAGGTCACAGATCTAAAGCAGACCTGGGGACCTGCGTGGGGCAGGGTAGGGGCAAGGAGGGAGGACTTGGGCCAAAAGAAGTTTAGAAACTAGCAGCAGTATATGGCCTTGACCCCAGGAGCAGATCACAGTGTATTTCAGCATCTAGTCCACCCTGCAGAGGAATAAGCAGGACAGGAAGCCCCGACCAAAAGGTACCCTACAAGTCTGTCATTCTCCATGAACAGAACTTTCCATCTGGTTGATAGGGACTAAGTTCAGGAGCATTCTGATGTTGCTCAGATGAAAATCAGTGTCAGGAACTTGCAGAGCTCAGACTGGGGTGCAGCAATCAGATTCTGCTCTGGTTGAAATTACTTTGGAACCACTGAAATTTGTAGGTCTCCAGCTTTTTGCCTGAGATCCTGGGATATGAGAACACTCAATACCCCCAAGAAAGCAGCAATAGGACATGACCAGATCTTCCCCCCAAAAGTATGCTAAGGCCCAAACCTAATGTCAAGCCTGAAGTTGATAAGTATGCTGGAAGAATGAGCAAAAAAATGTGGAGCTATTGTACTGATAGGGAAACTCAAGGATGCAAATTCAGAAGAAGAGAATGTCTCCAATGCGTCTTAAAGCAAAGCCTCAGAGAAAAACACAGCTTGTTCACAAACTAAACTATAATTTCTAGAAGAGATAAAGCAAGAGTTTTTTCCAAGAAAGTTAAATGTTTTTATAAATGAAATGAGAACACTTGAAGGGAAAAAGTGGAAAAAGAAATGAGAGCTATGGCAGAAAGAATTGGAAAGGAAATTAACAGTTTGGCACAAAGAGGTAATAAAACCTTTCCAGAGCAACAAACTACTGGAAAATTAGATTGGACTCAATGGAAATCAGTAACTCCATAAAGTAACAAGAAATAATAAAATCAAAAGACTGGGGAAGATACGTATAGCTCTGTATGTATGTGTGTGTGTGTGCAGAAGGGATTACATAGAACCATAGCAAAAACTACTGACCTAAAAAACAGATTGAAGATAGAAAATTTAAGAATTATTAGACTGAATGCCATAGCCAAAAAAACTAAACCTAGACGTTCCATTTTGAGAAATCTCAAAAGAACATTACTCTTATGGCAAAGTAGAAATAGCAAGACTCTGCCAAGTCACCTCCAGAGGGAAACCCCAGAATGAAACTCTCAAGATCATGATAGCCAAAATCCAGAACTTCCAGGTCAGAGGGTCCCAAACTGCCCCCTTTAAAAAAATTTATTAAGCATCCCTCTGGAAATCTTTCTTTAATCCTTTAATGGTTTTTTTTTTTTAATTTTCATCACTTCAAAAAATACATAATTTTTTAAAAAATATGCATCTTAAATCTTTATTGTAAATTTGTGGGGCTTTTCCTACATTGAAATTTTGATGATGTAACATTGCATCATGTAACCGTATAGTATCATTTTGTACACAAGCCATTACACGCACATATTCTTGCTGTTGCAGGCTGAATTTCCCGAGGATGCTCAAAACACTCACAGGCCAACACTTAAGACTTGTCAGTGAACTTGACCACTGATGAGTCATAAACTTGCATTTGTGTGTTTATTTGGAAAATAATGTGAACACTACAGTTTTAACTCTGTTACATAACAGATGAAACATGTATGAACAGTTTTTCAGAATTTTGTTCTCTTTTTCCTCGTGCTTCTACCACCCCCTGTTTTTATTTAATGCCCCCCAGTTGCACTCCAGGCTGCCACTGCCCCTGTGGATCATTCTAGCGATCCCCAGGGGGTGATAATCATTCACTTCTGTTCCAGGTCAAATTACAAAACAAAACTTCACGGAGCCAGAAAGGAAGATTTCAGATATGGGGGAGCCACAATTTGGATCATGATTCAGCAGCCACCACTATAGGATGTGGATTTAACAGTTTGGAAAAACTTATCCACAAAACTGAGTATAATGCTACGGGAGGAAAAAAAGACCTTTAATGAAATAGAGGACTGCCAAGCATTTCCGATGAAAAACCAGCACTTTGTAGAAACTTTGAAGTTCAAAACATAGGAGTAAAGAGAAACAAGGAAGTAAACATGAATGTAAAGAAAGAAGTAAACCAAGATAATTAAAGAAGGATAAATTGCTCGTATTCAAAAATAGGGAGATTATATATGTGTCTCTATGAACTCTATCATCAGCAGGGGTCATAGAGGGAGTTTTAATTAGAAAAGGCCTGGAAGTGGTTCTGTTATGTCTTGATATTAAGAAAAGATTGGAAAGAGAGGTAAGGAGGAATGCAATAATGAGGGTAAAGAGAAGAAAGTTAGGTTAAAAATTATCTCACATAATTAAGGTATACAAGTAGAAGTATATACAAAGAGGGAGGGGATGAAGAGAGCCGCTGACACTTGAATCTTTCAACTTTTCATCAATGAAAAAAAAGAAATAGTATTAATCCATTTAAGGCACACAAAAAAAAACCAGTTCTCCCATGCCTACAGAGTCAAACACATCCATCCATCCATTGACCTACAGGGGATTTTGTTGACTTTCAGGAGGACTCTTCAGTTGCCCTGGTTAGATAAACTCTGGATTTAAACCAAATGTTCTTACAAAACTCAAGCAAACTTAGTTCTTAGTTCTTAACAAATTGGACTTAATTTTAATGAAGAGTTACGCAAACTTGTTTTAAAAGTCCACTTTTTTCAGTATTAAAAACAAAAACTACTAGTCATTTGAAACCTACTTGGAAATTGAATTTGTAACATTCTCAAGACCTTTAGGTCTTCTCTCTTCAAGAGAAAAATATTTTATTTTATCTTATGTTTGGATGTTTACAAATAAATCCTGTTAGAGAAGATTGCATTGCTAGAAATGCTTTGGACGGCAGAGCTATCTATACCAAATGTTTGAAGGGAATGAGAATTGTTTTGACTTTGTGATTGTATTTGTAGTTTTCTTGACCCAGTGGGATGTCGTCCACCATGACCTATAAGTAACCCACTTCTCTTTACATTTGGGGAGAACTCTTTGAGTGAATGTGTTTTTTGTTTTGTTTTGCCTACCAAAGGTAATCTGAGGGGATTTTTTGGGGGGGTTGTTTGTTTTAAATTAAATAATAAAAATTGAGAAGCATATTACCAGAAAGTAGGGTTGATCTCCCATCCCCCCACTTCCTTTTTTCCTAGGTAGTGTCTCTAGAACCCCCTCGGAGTTCCAGTGCATTGAGTTGGTGTCATGGTGAGAAGACATGCCTCTATTTAAAAGAAAGAAATAAATAAAATGATCTTATGGGTTAACATTAAGCCAGAGAGGCGGGAAGTGTCCTGCCATTGTTTAACCAATGTTGGTTCTAAAAGCTTTGTGAGTACCTGCATGGTCTTAGACCCTCCTAATGATTGTATAAACGTTACAAACTCAGGTAGAATTGGCTGTGAAAGGCTCTTCTTTCACAGAGCATCCAGACTGAATGTTACCTGTCTATTGAGTGAACCGAGTCACTGCCTGCCAGGCCTTTGCCCTCTTTTTGTGTGCAGTTCGCTTCTTAGTCTGCTTAGCTTGTCCCCCAAAGGATATATGGGTCCTGGGCCTGGGGTTCTGTGTGTGATCTTCTGGTGGAGGGTGGGTTTTTTGTTCCTTTTTTTCCCCCCTTAAATCAGTACAGGTTAAGTGGTGGGGTGGGGTGGGTGGGGATCATTAAAAACTAGTTTGTAACGTTTAGTAGGGTGGGTGGGAGGGGCCTGTTAGCATGGTTTATGAGAACCTGGCTTTCTCTGTCTGTTGGCTGTTGTGTCCTGCCTTGGCAGAGACTACTCCAAGTGTATGACATAGGACTGATAGACTTGGGTCTTTGGGGGGTGGGGGGGAAGGAGGGGAGGGTGTGTTCAATGATGAATCAAAAGGTGGGATGGAAGAGGAATCCTGGTGTCCCTCTGAAAGACCTAAGCCTTGCCTTTTGACTTCCTGAGGTCAGACATGATCTGGAAAGACCACCACCCTCAGAGTAGAAGAATTTCTTTATTCCTCAAAAGCTGGGCAACTTTCTCTTTGGCTATTCCCCTGTTGCAGGGCTGGAATGTTGCTGTTTTCCCTAGGGAAACTTTGACTTCCCTGTTATAATACTTCGTGGGCATTAATTCATCTTCATTTAGCAGGCTCAGTCCACCTCCCCTAAAGGGGAGAAGAGGAAGGCATACCCTTTTGCTTCCCAAAACAGTTTTGACCATCGAATCCCAGGTCCTGTAGGTAGCCAGGCATGACAGGCAATGGACAGAGGTGTTCAACAACTCCTGTGTAGACAGAGGCTTCTGAATGTGTCATTGTGGTCCACGGAGAAGGCTGGAGAAGGTAGCAAGGAGATGCTGTGTTAGCCACCAGCAGCCTTAAAACAAAGTTGGTGTCTCTTTGGACCTTAAAATTGTTCCCATGCAGTTTATTTTTATTTTTGTTTAATCAAATAAATGTGAGGGATTTTTTTTTCAAAAAAAAAATCGTATTTTTTTTGGTTGAAAGATGAAAAAATACAACTTTTTTTTTCAAAGGAAGGAATATATAGACATTTCATTCAACAGGAAAATGGGAAGGGAAGAGGGAGGGAGGGATTAGAAGAAGGGGATGTTAAAGGAAGGATTAGTTCTCAACAAAACAAACTCTTAAGGATGTACAAAAATATTTCATCTCTTTGTGAGGTAGCAAAGAAAAGGTCCCATTCCCAGTTGAGGAATAGAACAAGTGTGATGGAATAGATGTACCTCAATGGTTCTGATATAAGGCATTCTGTTCATTATGCTCCTGGTCCAAGCTCCAGACACTGTTGAGGCCAGTCGATGGTCATAGCAGCTTAGCTCCATGATTCAGGTGTCTTAACTAGACTGTTACAAGTCTGGGGTTCCTACTCTAGCACACAGCTTCAGGTTCTAGGCTTTCTTCACTAGCCCCTGGTAGCTGCTGGAATGTTTCGCGATACTGTGCTCCCACATTGGACTTTTCTGTCTAGACCGTTCCCGTAGGGCCCACAGACTTCTAACTATGTTGATGTGGTCTGGCAAGATGAACCTGCTATAGTTTCCCCCTGAAATTCTTGATTATTTTGGTCCGTTGTTCTTTTTCAGCCATTGTTGGAGTAAATGGTAGAGACAGGCTGTTCTGCTCTTAATCATGTTAACATCCTGAAGAGCCTCGGTCCCTGTGATCAACATTGGCCAATTATGGTGTAGAGTATCCTTGTTTGAGTACAAGCTGGACTAGATGACCTCTGAGACCCCTCACAAGTTCGATATTCTGTGTATTGAGTCAGTACTATTTTCTTCACTTCTTGAACAACTTTTCTGGACACTCAATAATCAGCTCTGGCTTCAAAAAGTATTTCCTCTGTATCTTAGTCACTTTAGAAGTCATTGAATCTTTGAGATTTTCTCCCCAGCTTCATCTAGGTTTTTTTCTTTGCATTTTACTGCAAACGCTGTAGAGATTTCCTTCTGATGACATTTTTTTTTCCATTTTTAGGAAGAAATTTCAAAAATCTTTTCTTAACCCAGTCTCCTTGGATTTTCAAAATTTTAGTATGTCTTTGCAGGACAGAAATTTGGTTCTTCTGTTTAGAGAGGTAATAGAATACAAAGCTTAAAGTGAAAGTAAGAGAGAACAGAATAGGAATGGAATGTTTATGTCTAGGAAGGAGTGGAAATAGAACCTGTTGATACATGTGGTGGGACCACAGAAAAGAGGAAGGAAGGAACTGGACTTGCTTCCATATAGCTTGAAGTGAGTTAGCACTATTTGGGATTCATTCTGTCCAGTTTCATTTGTGAGGCCACTGAAAACTAAAAAGTTACTATTTCCGATTCTTCCCACAGAGCACATTTCACAAATAAGTACAAAAGACATAGTATATAAACTCCCAGTGGTTAGAGATGTAGGTTAGAGATGGAGGGGAACTGAAAACTGGGAGAGACCTGGAAAAGAGGAGAGAACCCTTGAGCCTTGGAGGGACTTCAGGAAGGGGAGAAGGAAAGTATTGCAGGCACACCTCCCTTTGTCACCCAGGCCCTTCTCCCACATCACCTGGACTAGTCACAGTCCACAGTGGTTTCCCTGTTTTAAGTCTCCCTCCACTCATCCTTTAAAGTGGCTCCCTCTTCTACTCAGTAAACCCCACTGGCTCCCTGTTAGCACTGGGATCATGTAAACTCAACATTTGCCCCCCCGCCCCTTCCAAGTCTTCATATTACCCCGTTCTTTACATACTCTACACCCACTCATACTGGTCTGCCTGCCTGCTCTTCTCCATGATTTTGCCCTGGTGTCTTCCACACCAGGAGTGCCAACCTTCATCTCCTCTGTCTCATGGAACCCAAGGTTTCCTTCAAGACTTAATCGGCTTAAACATCCCTTTCTAGTCTTTCCTGGGCTATATCCTGTGACTGTTAGTATTTTCCCCTTTATGTCAGCTAGATGTGCCTAGTAGTCAGGAAGCCCTGTATTTTAATGCAACCTCAGACACTCAGTAGCTTTGTGACCCTGGGAAAGTCACTTAACCTCTGTCTGCCTCAATTTCCTTAGCTATAAAATGGGGTTAATAATACTACCCACTTCCCAGAGTTGTTCTGAGGATCAAAAGTGGCTACTGGCATTTGGTAGGTGTTGTATAAATGTAACTTACCGTTACTCTTGCACTGCTTTGTGTCGTCCCCACCCCTAAGTTCAGATTACTCCCCATCTCCGTGGCTTCCTGGTCATCTTGGGAGTGCTATGGGCCGTCAGCACTTTTCCCCAGACTCCCATTTGAGTTGTCACAAGCCACAGACTAAGAATGAATGGTTTTGGGGGCAGCCAGGTAGCACAGCGAGTAAGAGTACCAGCCCCAGTGTCGGGGATGACCTGGGATCGAATCCAGCCTCAGATACTTAGCACCCACCCAGAAACACCTGGCCATGCAACCTTGAGCAACTTACTTAACCCCAATTGCTTAAAAAAAAAAAATGGTTTTAAATTATAAAGATAGTAAAAAGCTATCAGCCTTCATGATTGTTTTAAGCTCATTGTTATGCCCCATATTTATTTAACAGCAGCATAACATTGCTCGATATTAAAGCAGTTTACACATGGCTCATTACAGTCACCTTGGTGCTTTTGTGTTTTTTCTCCCCAAAGCCATCATAGAGGAGGATTTTCTTAAGCATAAAGTTCAACCCTTGTCCCTTCAGGCTCCATTTTTTCCTGATAACTTCTTCAGTGGCTTTAGATTCTAATCTTGGAGTCAGAAAATTTTACCTTTGAAGGGACCATAGAGAGAATCTCACCTGCTTTCCCCATTTAAGACAGGAGCACGCTGAGGTCCCCAGTAGTTCAGCACCTTGGCCAAGATTCCAGACTATAAATCCAGCATTCCTGATGCTAACCTCTCATATCTGTCACATTGTGCCTACCTCCTACAACGTTGTTTTCTAGCCTGGACCTCTTTCCTTGCCTCTCCCTCCTATCCTGCTACCCTTTTTCCAGGTTTGTGATGAGCTCCTGTTGCTTCCGTGCTAGGGGTTTACTGCTGGGTTACTCATCTAGCTAGACCTGCATTTCTGTGGGTCTCTGTCAACAAGAGTAACTCATTGAAAATGAGGAGCGCTTGGCCTCTCACACATAAGGGATTTGGGGCTGAAGACTGATTGTGTGTCTATACTTTGTTTAGTTCTAGAAGCTGTAAAGGCCACTGCTGGCACAACGCCAACTCCTCCTCCTCCGCCTGCTGCTGCTGCCACCACCACTCCCAATGCTACTGTGAAGCAAGAGTCTGTACACAAAGCTATGTCCCCCGCAGTAAATGCTTCAGAAAACACAAGTTCTGCAGACCCCCCAAAACTCTCAGGCTTTGACCTCGATGGCGTTTCTTCAAACCAGTTAGCAAAGGCCCAGGAAACGGCTGCATTAGAAGGATGTGCAGAAGAGAACAGCGACAGTGGAGGAGAAGGCCAGTACAGAGAACGGGATGAATTTGTTGTGAAGGTGGAAGACATTGATAACCTGAAGGTAATCACAGGCTCCTAGGAGAACCCAGACATGTTCCCTTTTAATATCATTGTGATAACTTTAAACAAGATATAATAAACCCTCCAATTGGGCTCCCCTACCTCCAGTCTCACTTCTCTTCAGCTCATCTCTCTACAAATATAACTTTCCTCCTATGTAGGTAAGACTTTGCTACTCCTTTGCCTACAGGCCTTTATGACTACCTGCTATTTTGTTTTTATCATTTTTATTTTTAATTTATTAATTTTTAGTTTTAACATTCACTTCCATAAGATTTTGAGTTCTAAATTTTATCCCCCTTCCTTCTCCCCAAGATAGCATGCAATCTGATATAAGCTCTACATATATATTCATATTAAACATTTTCACATTAGTCATGTTATAAAGAAGAATTAGCACTAATGGGAGGAACCACAAGAAAGAAGAAACAAAACAAACTAAAAAAAGAGAGCATAAATTAGTATTCTGTGGTCTGCTTTCAGACTCCACAGTTCTTTCTCTGGGTGTGGATAGCATTTTCCATCATGAGTCTTTCAGACTAGTCTTAGCTCCTTGCGTTGATGAGAAGAGTTAAGTCTCTCAAAATTGATGATTAAACAATGTTGCCGCTACTGTGTACAATGTTCTCCTGGTTCTGCACTCCCTATTATTTAGAATAAATTCAGACTTCTTAGACTGGCATTTAAGCCTTTCCAGTCTGACTTCAGGCTACTTTTCTGGCCTTATTTCACATTGCTGACCATCACACATTCTATGTCACATTGCTGACCATCCAACATTCTGTTCCAGCCAATTGTAGTGCCAATGCAATACTTAGTAGTTCTGTCCCCCAGTCTCTTCTTTTTTTTTTCTCCCCTTATCTCCATTAAAAATTTTTTTTTACTTTAGTTTCCTTTCACCTTCCCCATGAAGTTTTCCCTGATTTCCTTCCTCATCAGGTTTTCCTTAAGCACTTAGTATCTTTCTTTTGCCCCTAACACAGAACACCTTGAATTATACTTATTTGTGGTCTTTGTCCCACCCTCCCCTCCACATACACATTATATCATAAGATTCTTGAAAGAAACTCCATAGTTTTTCCTTTTTTTATCCCCAGCACCCAGCAGTCTCTAACATAAGGAGTCACTTAGTAAATATTCATTGAATTTAGTTGCTCTTCTTCTGTATTTCCAGATATTCTAAATAATACAAAGGCTCATTTTTATCCCTTCAGTTTTAAGTAGCTAAATGTGTCATTTTATTCTTTGCAGTGCTTTCCATTCTGTCAAAAATATCAAAATAATGAAGTAAATGTCATTTAAAAATAAAAGCCCTTAATAAATCTGAATTTTAACTTAGTTCCTTGCTTAATTGTAGCTTGACATAGTTTGGATTACACAGTTATATTGTTGGATAAATTCCATTCTCAAGGTGATATGCATTATGTGATGACATCATTAATATGATGGCGTGTTTTGTTTAATTGTGCTTTGTTATATGGGAGAGTTTGGGGGAAGGGAGTGGGAAGGATTGGGAAATGATCACAGTGGCTTTTTTTTAAGCATTAATAAAGTACTGTTGGGAATATATAAGACAATATAGTGTAGTAGATAGAAGGCAGCATGATCTAGTGGATGGAGGTCAGCCTGAAGAGTCAGGAAGACCTGTATGTGTACTAGTGAGAAAAACTTAGTCATGTCACTTAGCCTCAATGTTCCAGAGAGAGCTCCTTTAGCATGACTTCCCTAAACTACTGAAATCATAGGTTCCTGCTAGGGGGGAAATACATATGTGTAAATGACCAGAATTTGTATAAAGTATTTATAAACTATAAAATACAAATAGAAATAACTATTACATGGAAGAGGTGAGGGCTGTTAGCATCTAATGATAATTTCCTGTCTCTAAATGTACATTATTATATACCGTAAAGTACCACACCGTGGCTCCTTAAAAACCAGGGTGATGGAAGCTACAAGGCAAATTTCCACTAAGTACAAAGAACTTTGACAATTAGCTAAAAATTCAGTAAGACTCCCTTTTGAGGCATTAAACTCCCAAGCAGAAGCCGGATGACCCATCTATAAAGAAAATGGTGGAGGTGTTTTCTGTATTGGGTGGGGGACTAGATGACTTAATTCTTGAAGTTATTTCTCCAATTCTTTGACTTTGAAAATCAAATCATCCATTTTGATTTAATTCTGCGTTTTACAGGTGGCTTTAAAAACAGGTAAAGAACCACCAGCCATCTGGAAAGTACAGAAAGCTTTATTGCAAAAGTTTGTTCCTGAAATTCGAGATGGGCACAGAGAGTTTGCTGCTACTAATAGTGTAAGTAGAATCAACATCTACCAATTTTGGATGGTCATCACTCAAGAAAAATTATGGATGAAACTCAAGAATATTTTCTACAGTTTGCATTTCTGAAGGAATTGTTTTAGGATATCCTGAGTTAAGATGAAGTGAAAGCACCTTATACTTTTTTCCACTGAATGCATGAAGACTAGACAAATAAACTTTTTTATTTGAAAGTTTATGTTTTCTTAAATATCTGAACAAGCAAGTGATAACAACTCTCTGGGTGTTGTGTTGTACAGGAGAACTCTGGCGTTCTCTCTGTTGACTTATAGAATATTGAGTGTGTTCCTAATAGCACCTTCCTTCCCTGCCTGAAACAAGCCCAACCAACTTTAATGACCCCCCCCCTTGGTAAGTTGCATATGAGCTTTTAACTACTGAATGGAAAAGATGCAGTTTTTAACATCTGATTAATGTTCATTGAAGTAATTTAACATTTTGTCATGAGTTTTAGTGTGTTTTTTACAAAGCAATGAGTACAGTCATGTAATTTGGAGTCTGTGTTTTTCCTCAGTATCTTGGATATTTTGGGGATGCAAAGAGTAAATACAGACGGGTATATGTAAAGTTCATCGATAACATCAACAAGAAGGAGTATGTCAGAGTATGCTCAAGAAAGCCCAGAAGTCACCCTGTACCGACATCCAGGTACTTCTCTTCTTGCTTTAGTATTGGGCAGGGCCTGTCATTCGTGACTAGTGCAGAAAATGAAATCAGTAGAATATTGGACTTTTAAATTTTAATTATCGAAGACTAAAAATTCAGTACCTAATGCATATTGAAGAAATTGATGCTGAGGGTACTGTAACAGACAACAGCTTTCTGTGGTGCCATGGGCCCTACTGGGATCTTATGCGCCTTTTATTGGTGCCACCAGGTGGGGAGTCTGAATCCCAGGACACTAGTATAATTCTAGGTTTCTGGAACTGTTGTACGTATTAGGATTTGAAAGAGGACAAAACGAGATAAACCTCACCTTGTCATCTAGAGAATTCCCCAGAACCAATCCAGAGCAGAACCGTTAAGTAGCAGCAGATTCCATGACTTTCTTCCCTACCTGTGGCCATCCAGGTCCTTATCCTCAAGCTCTCAGCCCGTGAGGCTCCCTAAGCAGGTATGACATGGCCTGTTCTTGTGCAAGCTTCTAGCAGTTAGGTATGCCCCAAAAGGAGCTGAAGGATGAAAGAACTGGAATAATTAGTCCCTTAACTGAATGCTGAATAGAAATGGTGAAAAGATAACTATAATGAAGATCATTGTTAGAGATATTTAGGTCTAGTTCAGATTCCTAAAGGTGCTGACAAGGTGATGAAATCTGTCATGTTAAGATCACCTACAGGGGTGTCTGAGTTTTCTTCCTAAGTCATTTGACAGAACTTTTGTTAACCAAGGTAAATGCTTCTAACATTGCAGAGCTGTCCATTCTAAACCAAGCAGCAGCAGTAAAGCTCCCGACCCTCCGGCACCAAAAACAACAAAAGTCTCTTCTGTGAAATCCAAAGCTAAGCAGCCAAAGACGAAGGCCGAGCCACCACCAAAGAAACGGAAGAAATGGAAGCCAGAACTGGAGTCTTCTCAGTCTGATTCCTCACCTGAAATCCACACCAGTGGTAGTGAGGAGGAGGGTGAGTGGGCAGGGGGTGTCCAGAGGCCCTTCTCCATCCACTGATGCTGCAGCTCCTCCAAGGGCATTTAAAAGGGTCTATTCTAAGAGATTCTGCACCAAAATTAGATTTGTTATAGATGTTAATGTATTTTCCTCCCATTGCTTCTTAATATAACAATTCAATTTATTATTAAATAGTGAAATATTTGTCATACTTGGCCCTAGGAAAGCTAGTTATGTATTTGTACTGCTGATGACTAGAGAGTCAGTCCTACTATAGAGAAGGAGAATAAGCATTTGTATAATAATAGTAGTTCTGCTGTATGCCAGCCACTGTGCTAAGCGCTTCACACATATCTCCTTTGACTCTCTTCAAAACCAGCCTGGGAGGAAGGTGCATTATTATCTCCATTTGACAGATGAAGAAATGGAGGCAGAGAGATGTTGTGACTTGCTGGGGGCCTTTGTGTCCAAGGTCAGATGTGAACTTGGGTCTTTCTGACTCTAGGCTCTATTTACTGAGCCACCAGGCTGCCTCGTAGAGACTTTAAAAATCCTAAATGCATTAAACGCTTACTTTCAGCCCAAGTCTTGATGACAAAGTCCTCTCACCCTTTCACCTCCCTTGGCTTCTCAGATAGACACTGGCTGGAGTCTGTTCCCTGCCCTTGTCTGCTCACCCTGACAGGCTATTTCTCCTTCCTTTGCAATCTTTTACTCCCAGATTTATATCTTGTGCCCTTTCTTTTCTCCTTAGTCTAAACAAGCATGTACTTAAATATCCTACAGGGACCTCAAACTCAATGTGTCAAAATCCAGAAATCTCTTCTTTTTCTCTTTATTCTTTCATTCATGTTCCAAACATGAGCTTTATTTTTGATTCTTCATTTTTCATCTCATGTTCACTTAGACCTGGGTTCAAATCCCCTGCCTGACACAACCCTGGACAAAGTACTTAATAATTAGAGTCACCAGTGTTGTATATGGCAGTTTATGGTTTGTAAGGTGCTTTACAAATACCTCATTTGATCCTCAGCTGCTCTGAAAGGTAGGCGATATTATTGTCCCTATTTTACACTTAAGGAAACTAAGACAGACAGAGGTGTTGAGTGACTCATGAGGTGTCTGAGGCTACTTCCTGACTCCAGACACTCCTATTTCTCCCATCCCATGAAGAGTTAGTTCACCTGGATGGCCTCTGGATAGTCTCCGGCTTTAGAGCTTGTGCCTTTCTAAGAGCCAGTGTGCATCCCCTCCTCTCTAGTCCCCAGGTCCCTGTAGTGCAGGTTCTCATTCCCACCATCCTTCCCTAACTGCCCACAGAGCAGCCAGTTCCCCTCTGCCTCCCTGGGGCCCACTGAGTAAGCTAAAGACCCTCCCCAGGATGATGCCCCCCTGCTTTTCTTAGTGTAGCTTTTCCTTCTCTTCTCACTGACCTTTTACATACTGTTTCTGCTGCAGTGAGAGGTTCTCATATGTGCTCCTGCTTTCCTGCCTTTATACTTTTGCTTATCTTCTTCCCTGTACCCAGAAAGCCCTCTCATCTCTTCGACTCTTGGGCCTCTTTGAGCCCACCTGAAATGCCTCCTCTTCTTTTCTATGGAGTCTTTTCTGCATCAGCCTCCCATAAAGTTTAAAATGAACTCATTTCTCTTGAGGAAAAGCACCTTTTAAAAAAAATCTTTTCCCAGTTACATGTAAAAACAATTTATCTCCCAGTAGCACCTAGGACAATGTTCTATACATAGTAGGGACTTAATAAATATTTACTGATTTGCATTCATGAGTTTCTTGTAGCAGAGCCTATGAATGAAATGAGTACTAAGAACAGGCACTGAAGATAGAATTGTTTTTTACATCTTGGCAGCTATTGTTTATAATAGGAAGATTTGGCTTTTGCATTTGTTATTCAAGGAAGGTAGATAAGTTAGGAACAATTTTTTTAAACAATATGTTGTGGTGCAGTGCATAGGGTGCTGGGCCTGGAGTCAGGAAGACTCATCTCCCTGAGTTCAAATCTGGCCTCAGACACTTCCTAGCTATGTGACCCCAGGCAAGTTACTTGACCTTGTTTGCCTCAGTTTCCTCATCTGTAAATTGAGCCGGAGAAGAAAATGGCAAACCGCCAGCAGCTTTGCCAAGAAAACCCCAAATGACACAGCTGAAATGACTCGACAGCAAGCTTGATTGACCACTAGGTGTCAGCATTGGATAACACTAAACACCTTCCCTTTTTTTTTCTTTTTAGGAAGATGTTCTTACCCCTAAATTCCTAAGAAGTGATAGTAAAGTCTAAAATTACTTTACATTCAAAATTACTACCAAAAACTTGTATTTTGCCTCTCCAATTAAAGCACACTTTTCTAGGAAATATCACTTTACATTTTCTTGTTTTTGTGCACTATGTGCCTATGCCAGAGTTCTGTGCAAAGGAATGGGGAAGGGACGGAGCCACAGGTCAGTGTGGCCATGTGTGTGTCTCTGCCATTGGAGTTAAAGTACTGGGTCATCTGGTCCCCCAGGGTCACCCTGGCGGCCAGGGAAGCTTGGAGGAGCCAGCCAAAGTTGTGAGAAGTCTCCTGCAAACTTTGTTCCACTTTTGGTATTGGTGTTGGTTACTCTGAACAGTAATTGTAGGATATTTGAGATGAATAATAGTGTACTTCCAATTTTAAAATAATGTATCTACTTTCTAGAATTTGACCCTCCTGCTCCTTCCGTCCCACGTTTTCTGAACACCAGGGCTATGAAGGAAACCTTTAGGAGCTATGTAGAGCTGCTTGTAAGCATCGCCTTAGACGCAGACACGATGCAGGCCTTGGAGAAGAGCAATGGTATGTGCTGATCACGCAGACTTGAGGCATGTGGGTGCTCTTCTTACTGAGGGCAGAATCTGCCTTCGCAGCCATCTGCCTGCATGCTATTCTATTGAACAAATCTGGCCTTTGGATGGGCTGAGCATTGCCATCACGGTGGAAAGATGCAATCGGTGCATTTTGACTACTTTGTACTATAGGTGATAATATTACTGCAAACATTGAATAGCTCCATCGTAAATCAATCCTTCAGTCTGAAGTTCTCCAAATATTCTTAGACTGGGAGGTATCATATACAAAGAAAGATGCAGCCTAGTATACATTAAATGTGAAGAACAAATCATTTTAGAATTTTCAACTAGAATTTTTTTTCATACACTTGTGTTGTTAAATATGCCATAGGTGACAGAAAAGTATTTCAAATAGCTGAGCATAACCTGATACTGTCCACATAGGTGTAATCATTAAAAATAGAAAGAATTCCAGGTTAATTGTAATGAAATATAATCAGTATCTAATTATTGATACTTTTCTTCTCCCACCCCCTACTCCCCCGCCTCCCCTCCCCAATCTTCCTTCTGTGGACTATTTCTTTTCTTCCTCTTTTTCCCCCTCAGTGTATGCCCTAGCTAGTAAAATATGTCACATCTAAAATTTGCAGAGAGCTATAATTGTCTACTTTGAATATATCATAGATATCATCCAGTCTGGCTGAGATTCAAGCCTAGCTAGTAACAAAGCTGGAGCTACAATCCAGGCTTTGGAAAACTCAGGCTGATGCTGTTTCCCCAGTGCATGAGTTCTGTTTAAACCCCACCTTCCAAAGACAAATGTGAACCAACCATCACTTAGATGACTTCTAAAGTTTGTTACTTTTAAAAATTACTAAGTCGGGGCGGCCAGGTGGCTCAGCAAGTAAGAGCACTGGCTCCAGTGTCGGGATGACCTGGATCAAATCCGGGCTCAGATATTCAGCACCACACCCAGAAATAACTGGCCGTGTAACCTTGAGCAAGTTACTTAACCCCGATTGCTTTAAAAAGAAAAAATTACTAAGTCTTCGAAGATATTTTTGCACTTGACAAAAAAATGACTTATTTTCAGATGTTTTTTACTTTATCCCAGACAGATACCATAGATTTGATATCAGAAGAACTCAGTTTGAGGCCTGACTGCCACTGAATAGTTTTTGGGTATTAGGTAAATGACTTAACCTCTCCCAGCCTCAGTTTTATCATCTGCAGGACAGAAGTGGTAATACTTGCATTGTCTCCCTCTTAAAGTTGTTTTGAGCATCAAATAAAGATTGCTTATGAAAAGGTGCTTTGAAAGCATACCATGCATTATGATGTGACCTATTGTGGCCACGTCAGAAAATGTGTAATACTGATTTCTTTCATAGCATAAGTGATTAGGGCAAAAAAGATCAGAGAGGGGCGGCCAGGTGGCACAGCGAGTAAGAGCACCGGCTCCAGTGTCAGGATGACCTGGAGATTGAATCCTGGGCTCAGACACTTAGCACCCACCCAGAAACACCTGGCTGTGTAACCTTGAGCAAGTTACTTAACCCCAGTTGCTTAGGGGCGGCCAGGTGGCTCATCGAGTAAGAGCACCAGCTCCAGTGTTGGGATGACCTGGAGATCGAATCCCCATCTCAGATAGTCAGCACCACACCCAGAAATAACTGGCCATGTAACCTTGAGCAAGTTACTTAACACCAATTGCTTAAAAATAAATTAATTAATTAAAAAAAAATAGATCAGAGAGGTCTTCTCATTCGGCTCCCTTATTTTACAAGTTGTGCAGCTGAGGGTAAGGGAGGTCACACAGCTACTTAGTGATAATTAAAACCCCCATTTCCTGATTCCAAGTGAAGTACTCTTTCTGCCACACTCTGGCATCTCTTTCATTTGCTTCATTATTAGAAATACTCCTAGAGGCTTTGTTTGAAATTTTTCCTTCCATACCTTTGACAGAATTTGGATACTGTGGGTATGGAACATTGCACCTAATGTCCTTTGGATACTTTGTCTAATTCTATTGAATTTTTTTCCCTACTTTTTATTATTAGTTATAAGGGATAGCTCTCTGGGATGTGGAGAGGGAATGATACATTTGGTAATTAGTAATAGGGGAGATGTAAAAGCAAGTAAGATAAAGAAAACCAGACTTTTAAGGTTTATGTCCTATGTCCTGTCAGTCCTTAATTCTGAATTATTAGGAGTTGGCTTATTTAATATTTTTCCCTTGAAGCTTGTATATTTTAAATATTTCAGTGTATTACATGTTTTAAAAATTGATTATTCAAATATTTCCTGCTTAATACATTTCTCCTCTATATTAATACATTTTTTAATACTATTTCAGATGAGTTACTTTTGCCACACATGAAGAAAATTGACGGCATGCTGAGTGACAACAGAAGACGACTTCTTCTGAAGCTCCATTTGGATCAGTCACTTAAGGTATTTCCTCTTGCCAAGATGGATCTATGCCTGTTGAAAGAGCAGATTTGTAGTGGGCACTCTCTACTAAGAAGCTAGCTTCTGCATTCACCAGAAGATTCATATTCAGCTTTAATGATTTTCCTAAATGAATGTTTCACGATAAAAATCTTTTATATATATATATATATATATCCATGCCCACCCATCTCAACAAAATGCTGACAGCCCCAGAGTGTGCACTTCTGTGTGAGACACGCTGTGGTGTCTGTGCTTGTGTGATTTCATCGATGGAGGGGCCCTCCTTACACCAACATACATCAGTCCTCGTTCCACAGTTTGTGTTCTTTAAGGTGTCTTTGTCATATGAAAACCAAGACTAGCTAGCACTGATGTGGGACCTTCTATTGTGCAAAGCTCCCTGTGTGTTTTCTCACTGCATCCTTACAGCATCTCTGGGAAGTGGAGGCCGTTAGTATCCCACTGAGGCTCAGAGACATGGAATGGTCTCCCCAGGGCCGTGCAGCAAGTGAGTGTCTGAGGCAGGATTTGAACTCATCTTCCTGACTCCAAACTGGGAAGATTTTCGGGGTGCTTGAGCCAGGCTGGGTCAGAGATGGGACTTGGAGCAAGGAAGTAGGCTTGAGGTTCCCTCTCTGCCCACTGAACAGTACTGCTCCTTTAATGGAGTGTCTGTGTCTTTTAACTGCTGTTCTGGTTTGACTCTAAACTCTACACCTTCAGTGAGATCTCTTTGAAAGGAAGGGAGTTTTACAAACTTTCACAAACATGCTGAAAGGTCAGTGTTGGCTTCGTTCTGCAGGTGCTTTTCCTGCACCCCCTGCTCCCTCATTAGAAACAACCCCAGTGTGGAGAATGAAGAAGGTGAGTGCATTCAAACAAGCACAGGAAGCTGGGGCTTCTCCCCAGGGCATTGTTTCTTAGCTTTTGAGGCCCTCGCACAAACTCTCATTTACCTTGTGCTTCCTTGAAGAGCAGATCTCCAAAGCCATGAATGGGAAGGTACTGGCTGGGGAAACTGCCAGGACACATGCACAATCAAGACATGCTTGTTACATGGTGCGTTAATATATCACATGATGTTCATTTAACTTACACCTTAAAAATAAAGAGAAGTTTCTTTTAAGCTAAAATTACCTTGCAGTGCAGTGGCAGTTTCTAAAGACTCCTCCACTCTTAAACACAGTTGCTTGGACTAATCCTTTTTAGGGCTGATTGACCCTAAATCTCAAGAGACCCTAAGTCTCATCACTTGGCCAAGTGTGTTAAATAGGTCTGGAAGTTCTTTTATTTTCATATTGAGTAGTTGTGTATGTTAATTTCACAGAATGAAAAAAATTGATTTTAAAAGGAACCCATGGTTATAAGAAGCTGTAAAGATAGTTAAATTTTTTTAAGTGGAAAGCTCCAAATTATTAGCTGACATGGATGATTATCTTCTAAGCTAACTTTAAAGACACAGTGTAAAAGTTAGTGTACTAATTTGGCAGACTGTTAAATTGCTTTTTAATTTTTAAAATACAGGTGCAATACCTATTTCATATGCATTTGAAATAAATACTTAATTCCAGAAAAATAAAAGAAATAAATACTTATCATATCTTCCCAGAATAGTCTTGTTGAATATTTTGGGAAATCAGTGCCGTAGTCCTTGTTTTCTTTGCCTCAGGAAATGTGTTTCAAATGTCTTTTGATATCCTGGATTTATAGAAAAGGTAATTTAAAAGTTGTCTTTTTGTCTCTATACAAGCCCAAAATTCATTGCTTCCAATTTTGTTCAGAATCAATGTTTAGTTTCTAAACTTCTTTCATATATTGGTTGAAAGGAGTAATTTTGTTAAGAAATAATTTAAGATAGGAAATGCATATGAAAAATGAAAAGGATGGACAGCTAGGTGGCGCAGTGAATAGAGCACCAGCCCTGGAGTCCTCACACACAATCAAATCCGTCCTCACACACTTAACACTAGCCATATGACCTTGGGCAAGTCACTTAATCCCAATTGCCCTGCCTTCCCCTGTCCAAAAAGCAAAAAAAAAAAAATTACATTAAGAAAAATGAAAAGCAGTACAGTAATTTTTTATTTTTTAAGCAATCAGGGTTAAGTAACTTGCTCAAGGTTACACGGCCAGTTATTTCTGGGTGTGGTGCTGACTATCTGAGCCCGGGACTTGACCCAGGTCATCCCGACACTGGAGCCGATGCTCTTACTCGTTGAGCCACCTGGCTGCCCCTAAGCAATTGGGGTTAAGTAACTTGCTCAAGGTTACACGGCCAGTTATTTCTGGGTGTGGTGCTGACTATCTGAGCCCAGGATTTGATCTCCAGGTCTTACTGACACTGGAGCTGGTGCTCTTACTCTGTGCTACCTGGCTGCCCTATAGTAATTCTTGATAAAAGAACACACTTAAAAAAAAATTAATAGGGGCCAGGAATTATTGGTAGCTAACTGGGCAAAGAATCCTGTTGCTTAGTAAAGATGAAACTTTTAGTCTCCTTGTTTCTCAAGGGAAAATATAATTCATTTGTGAAAAAATACATGCCCATTATGTTTTCAGTTCTAGATGTTTGGAAACACTAAGTACTAGGTTTATTGGACTAAGTTGTGAATTTAGTTGGCATATTTCATCCCTTTTACTCCAATAGTGGTAAACTTGATGGTATGTAATTTTCAGCTCATTAGGGTCCTTCTAGTCACATTGATTGTCCATAGCGTTCCTTAATGAAAGGGTGCAGAATTGTGACCCTCTGACTTTTCTGTGACCTCTCAACAGTGATAAGATGTTTCTGCCCCTCATCTCTCACATTGATATCCTTTTTTAAAGGTTTCTGCTCAGTAAGCCTGTGATATGTGGGTGACATATGCATGTAGGAAGCAGGATTATAAAGTGAGATGACTTGGGCATGGCCCTGGAGAGAAGCATGGCTCAGCCACAGGCCTAGCTCAGGGACCAGCTGGGTGGGTGGTGCATCTGAAGGGCAGAGATGTTCTTTTTATGGCCTTTGGGAGGCCAGCTTGGGGTGGGGATGGGGGGATCAAGAGATGCCCCTTTATTCCCCATCAAGGCCCAGTAGCTCTCTTCAATACAAGGCCGCTCCAAGAATGAGGCACCACTCAGCTTACAAGGTACCAGGTCTTTCTCTATGTCAGAATGTCATGGGCCCTCCTCCATGGGTCAGGCTGGTAGCTTGTAGAGCTATTAGCACAGAGGCAGTAAGAAAATCTGGAGGTTTGGCCTATTTGTTGGTTGACTCATTTCTGATCTATACACTGAAAATGCTGATTAATCTGATGAAGAACAGAGGTCTGTGGAGCTAAACCAATAAATGGCTTTAGGATTGAACAACTATTCAAAGAACTGTATATAGATTTAATTGTATTCGATGTATAAATGTAGAGGAATAGAGTATCTTAAAATCATAGAATTTAGAACTGGAAGGAAACTGAGAAGTGCATTTACCCAAGGTCCCCCTGGGAAAAGCAATGGGGCTGGACAGGAAACCAGGGCTTTCTGACTTTCTGGGGTTCTTCCCATTATACCACACTGCCTGGCATGTGTCAGGAGGGCCTAAAACACTTACTGGTGAGGGAACCTAGACAAGAAACCACTTTTAATAATGACCAGCTGGATTCTCACATCAAATATTAGACATAGAAGCCTACGTTGGACGTAATGTTCTGTACCTGAAGCAACCTCTTTTATTTTCTTTCCAGTGGAGTTGGTCCTGCTGCTTTAAAAACTATATATTCTAATGCCAGCCTTCAATTTCTGATGCATTTTAAATTGATTTTTATTTATTTTTCAAATGCTTTATTAACTTCTGATATATATCATTCATTTCTGCCAGATTTTTGACTTACAAATTTTCTCACCATTTTTCCCTACCCACCGCCCCAAAATAGCATATCTCCCATATTTTCTCCCATACCCCTTTTGACTTTTCCAGTGGATCTCTATGCCCCAGTGCCTGTATATCTTATTTCCCAATTACATGTAAAATAGTAGTAATAATAGTATGTGTATATATATATATTTTTTTTTTGAATATTTGATTTTAAACTTTGAATTCCAGATTCTTCCCTTCCTCCCTTGTCACCCACCCTTACTGGGAAGGTAAGCAGTTCAGTATAGGTTGTACATGTGTGGCTAATGCAAAACAATAACATAGTAGATATATTGTAAAAGACTGACTATATTTCCCTCCCTCCTATCCCACCTCCCACTTGTTCTACTCTCTACTTTGATCCCGTCCCTTTTCAAAAGTGGGTGCTTCCAACTTCCCTCTCCCCCAGCCTGCCCTCTCTTCCATCATCCTCCCTCTTACCTCCCGCCCCCCAACTCTCCTGGAGGGTGAGATACCTTATTTAGTGTGTATTTCATTCCCTCTTCAAGCCAGATTCAATGGGAATAAGGTTGACCCATTCCCTTTTGCCTTCCTATTCTTCCCCTCCATTGTAACCATTTTCCCTTGCCTCTTCTATATGAGATAGATCACCTTTTAAGTATCATCCCTTCCTGTTAAGTTGGTCCTGTGTCCTCTATCTATGTATACCTGTAAACATATATACTCACATTCATATATGTATTCATATGCCCATATACCCTCATATATGGACATATATATATATTTCTATTCCCTTCAGCTACTGAGAAAAGTTTCATAAATTAAAATTAATGTTTTTCCATGTAGGAATGTTAATAGTTCAACTTTGATAAGTTCCTTATGAATTCTTTTCCCTGTTTACCTTCTCATGCTGCTCTTGCTTCTTGTATCTGAATGTCAGATTTTCTATTCAACTCTGGTTTTTTCAGCAAGAATGCTTGAAAGTCCTCTATTCCACTGAATGACCATATTTTCCCCTGAAAGATCATACTCAGTTTTGCTGGGTAGGTGACTCTTGGTTTTAATCCCAGCTCCTTTGACCTCCAGAATATCATATTCCAAGCCCTTCGATCCCTCAGTGTAGAAGCTGCCAGATCCTGGGTTATCCTGATTGTGTTTCCACAGTATTCAAATTGTTTCTTCCTAGCTGCTTGTAATATTCTCACCTTAATCTGGGAATTCTGGAACCTGGCTATAATATTCCTAGGAGTTTTCTTTTGGGGATCTTTTTCAGGAGGTGATCGGTGGATTCTTTCAACCTCTATTTTGCCCTCTCATTCTAAAACATCAGGGCAGTTTTCTTTGAGAACTTCCTGGAGGATGATTTCTAGGTTCTTACTTTGATCATGGCTTTCAGGTAGTCCAATAATTTTTAAGTTATCTCTCCTGGGTCTATTTTCCAGGTCAGTGGTTTTTCCCATGAGATATTTCACATTGCCTTCTATTCTTTCATTTGTTTGGATCTGTTTAACAGCATCTTGATTTCTCATAAAGTCATTAGCTTCCATTTGCTTCAATCTAATTCTGAAGCAATGATTCTCCTCATTGAGCTTTTGAGATTCTTTTTCCATCTGGCAAATTTGGCTTTTTAAGGCATTCTTCTCCTCATTGCCTTTTTGAGCCTCTTTTGCCATTTGAGTTAGTCTGTTTTTTAAGGTGGTATTTTCCTCAGTCAGGCTGTTGACTCTCATAATTTTCTTGCATCGTTCTCATTTCTCTTCTCAATTTTTCCTCCACTTCTCTTATCTGCTTCTTAAGGTCCTCTATGGCGTATAACCAGCTCGTATTTTCCTTTGAAGCTTTTGGTGCAGGAGTTCTGACTTCACTGCTTTCCTCCTGTTCCATGCTTTGCCCCTTTTTGTCCCCAAAATAGAAGTGTCGTGGTGGAATCTTCTGTCTGCTTTGTTTCCTTTGCCTGGTCATGTTGCCCCTCAGTCACTTGACCCCTGGGCTTTTTGCCACAGTAGTACTCTGCCACCAGACAGGGGAGCTTTTGTCCCAAACGCTGGGGTTTTCTCAGCTGCCAGAGGTATGGGTGCCCTCTCCAAGATCTCCACATGCTCTGGCAAGCTGGACATACACCCCAGGACCTCCACCCCACACTGCAATCCAGATCCAAGAAGGTTAAAGCAAGAGCGATTACCCCTCAGACTGGTGCTTGGTCCCCCTACACTCTGCAGGCCAGGAGCTAAAGCTGCCACGTGGCGCTGGCTGGCTGTGCCAGCATCTCACCCTGGGGGCAAAAGCCACACACTCCCACTTACTGGGTCCCAGAGTCCAGACTGCACTAACCTCTCACCCTGTTCTTCTCATCTATGTGTTGATAAATCTGGAAATGGCCACAGCTGCTGCTGATCTGGAGTCCCTCAGGCCAGTGGCTGGTCAGGCCAGTGGCTGGTCAGGCCCGCCCTGGGGCTAAAGCCTCAGTGTCGGGCTGGGCTTGGCTCCCAGAGCACTGCGCTGGCCCGTGGGCTCTGCAGCTCCAAAGCTTGTTTAGAGTCCCCCCTCTGCATGGATTGGGGAAGGTGGAAGCCAGAGCAGCAGAGAGATCGTGCCTCCACTCCGCCATTCCGACTCTCTAAATTGATTTTTTTTTTAAAGTAGTGATTGTTTTCCTTCAAACATTGTTTATTTTGCTTTTCTCTCTTAAAGAATGCTTTGGAAAGTTTTCCTGAACTAACAATAATTACTCGGGACTCTAAAGTGAAAAGTGGAGGGTCTGTTTCTAAAATAAAAATGAATGGCAAATCTTACAACAAGAAAACACTTAGGACTTCCAAATCAACCACTAAATCAACACAGGTAAGTGTCATGTGATTTTGAACTGTTTTCTCCTTTATCTTTACCATAACTAGCTCCCTCTAGTTACACTGTACATCTTGTCATCACCCAAAAATGCCCCTTTTCTCCACGGTTCTTAATTCTGAAGTTCCCTTTTCTTATCCCTCATCTGTCTTTCCACCTCTTCCACTGCCTCACTCCCCAAAACCTACTCATCACCATTGAACAATTCTTTTCTCCCAGTTTGACCAATCTGCCCTAGATTGACTTTTTTAATATGCATTTATTTTCTGTCCCCACTGAAGAATTTTTAAAAGCAAACCTTATAACACATCCATCAAAAATTTCCACGTTGGCCATGTCTAAAAAATATAGGTCTCATTTTGCATTTTTTCAGGTTCACCACTTCTGGCAGGGGGTAATGTGTTGCAACTTTAGTCCTTTGGAATCATGATCTGTCACTACATTGATCAAAGTTCTAAAGTCTTTCAAATTTGTTTTTCTTTATATAATTCTACTGTTATTATATAAATTATTTGTTAGAAGTCTTCCTAGTTTCCTTTGACCATTTCATCATTTCTTATAGTACAGTAATATTCCAATGTATTCATATAACATGATTGTTTAGCCATTCCCTAAACAGTATTTGTTCGTCTCCAATTTTAAGCCACTCTTTTAAGGGCTGCTATGAGATGTGAGATGTTGGTTTCTATCTGATTTCGGCTAGACTACTTTCCAATTCACCGCTGTGTTTGTCAGATAATAGGACCTCTCCTCAATAGAGTTTGGGGTTTATCAGACACTTAATACTGCATTTATTTGCTATTTTAGTAATGCCCCCTTCCAAACATACATCTGTCCTCTCTGGCAGCGTTCTCACTCCCCCAGTCCTCAGACTGTATCCTCTTTTCTACATGTTCCCTAGGGGGGCCATTTCAGACCTTCTCACTCCCTCAGTTCTGACTTCACAGATCCCTCTTTAACTGTTTGACAAATAGTCCTACTTTACCAAGAAAGGAGGCCCCCTCTTGTGAGCTCTTCTCCTCACTTCCCCTCTTCCACCCTTACTCCTTCCTTTACTCCACTTCCAAAAAACCCCAAAGGGATCTCCTTCCTTGACAAAGTAAACTATGGAGCGTTTGTACCTGATCCTGAGCTCTGATCCCCTCTAATCTCCTTGGTAAGCCCACTTGGTGGACCAGATCCTCTTCCTTTTATAGCTAACTACCAGAAGGAAGGATTGGTATTCATTCTCAATGTGAACTAGCAAGCAGTGTTGTTAATTTGTCGTCTGCCAAATCTCCCCCAAATAAGTCAGTTACAGAATTGAAGTTGAGAGTTTGATTCAGTATTTTTGTAAAAGTATTCTTGTGTCAAGTGCTTATTTGTTCAGTGAAATGTATCATTAAAATTTTTTTATAGGAGTTTGCTGTAGATCCAGAAAAAATACAGTTGTATTCTTTATATCATTCTCTTCATCATTACAAATACCATATTTATCTGATATGTAAAGAGGAGGTAAGTGCCTATTAATTTATTATTTTTTTTTTTTGCTTTTTGGAGGGGGGAAAGCAGGACATTTGGGGTTAAGTGACTTCTCCAAGGTTACACAGTTAGTAAGTGTTACATTTCTGAGGTTGCATTTGAACTTAGGTCCCTCTGACTCCAGGGCTGGTGCTCTATTCACTGCACCACCTAGCCACCCCTATTTCTATTATTAATCTATAAGTTATGCTTTTAAAAAATTCATCTGCTTTAACTAATACTACAGCTGATAGTGGTATCTTTTAGTATAAATATAGTGAAAAAGCCAAAAAAAAGATTTACTTTGGAATTGTCTTTGGATAATGGATACTTGTAATTCTACCTTTTTTCCTTTTTTTTGCTCAGACTTGAGCCCCGCTCTCTATGTCTAATTGTTTTACACCATCATGCGTCCTGATGCATGCCATTTCCAAGCTAGGAGGTGCTGTTAATTGAGATACAAACTCTGCCTCAGTTTTTGTACGCACAAGCAAACATTCTGAAGTTGTCTGTGGTAACGGCTTTGACAGTAATCTTCCTTTCTTAGTACTTAAACTAGCCCAGCTTAGGATAGTTACAATGAATATCATCTTATTGCCATGAAATGAATATCAATCAGCTTTTATCAGCATTTAGATAAAGTACTTTGAACTTGCTAAGAAATTACATATACTACAGTAGAAAGTTGAACCCAGTAGAAGGGATGTTTTTAATACCTGTAACACCTTCCTGAGAGATCCTATAATAGCTTTAACTAATTTTATCAGATCCTGTCAGATCTGGCTATGTTTGTCAAGTATGTGAAATATGGTAAAAGTCCAACAGTGATTTGAAGAAAAACAATACTTGGGGATTTACACTAAGACTGGGGTTCTAAAATTGGCAGTTGGCTTTGTCGTTATGACTTAACACATTTAGGAGGAGATGAGAATTTTGGAGGGGTCCTTGAAGAAATGTTCTTATTTCTCATATGAAGCCCTATCAAAGGGAAACTTATTTTCCCTGGACCATGATAAAGTGTTGCTCCTACAAGAATTAATGTCCTCAGCCGAGAATGTGATAGCCACTCACTATGACAGCTGCACATTTTCTGTTGTCAGAGATCGCTTGTGTGAGAAAGCCTGGAAGACTCAAAAGTCCTAGTAAGAGGATAGATAGGAAGATGGCCATTTTCCATAGGGCCAAACGTAAATAGATTTGTCTTTTCTTCCAAACTTGCCTGAAAGAAATTATTGCTTGAGGCTGGGTCCTTTTTTTAATTGGCCTAATCTGGAATAGTCTGAATTTTCTCAGTCTACCACTAGTTTGGGATTTTATCCCAATATTCATAAACCTTGAAGATACTGTAGTATTCAAAGAATATAATAAACTAATATGGTAATTTTTCTCCTTCAGATTTCAACTGTGCAAAAAAAAAATGAAGATTTAGGACAGGAAGAAATTGTACAGCTCTGTATGAAAAATGTAAACTGGGTAGAGGACCTTTTTGAAAAGTTTGGAGAACTTTTGAATTTTGTCCAGCAAAAGTGTTCATAACACTTTCCAAAATACCATTTTTCTACATGTGGGAGGAAAAAAAATTTAAAGAGAATTTCCAGTTCTTCAGACAATGCATACCTTCTTCACTTAAGGAACTTGTATCTTGGTTCCTGCTGAGGAAATTAGTCCTTTGTGAATGGACCTATGACACATTTTTATCCTGATGAATAATTTTTCTATTTTGTAAACTATTGGGTAACAGTTATTTTCAGAAATGTTTTTTGAAAAACAATAAAGCATGCACTAAATATAATTCTTTATTGCTACAGAGAACATTAAATACTTTAGTTTTTCTTGACTCTGGCTAATAAACAACAGCCAGGGTAAAAATAAGCATATACTTGCATTTACATCTGGCCACCAAAATGAGAGTATTGTACATTTTGTAAACAGCTAGTATGTTGTGTCATTCTGTGAGACAATATTGCCATCATCAAATTCAGAAACCACATTCTGCTGTATGGACTCCTTTTACTCGGAACATATTCAGGAAACTGGATGTGGAATTGGTGCAATCCTTTGACTGCTTTTTGTGTCAAATTATATTGTAATGAAAAACAATGAACTGTACTATTTTCCCTGTTTTGAAGAAAAGTATTTTCCTTTATACTCTGTTTTTCTTTGAAAAAATTCAATTGTACATTTTATCTCACTAATAGTTGTATTTTTCACAGAGAAAAAATTGTGGTTATAATTGTTTCATATATCTTTGTAATACACTTTGCATTGTTTCCAGTAAATCTTATTCATTTATATGTTGACTTCTCCTATTGTAAACTCTATCTTGAAGTAACTGATTTGTTTATACAGTCTTGCTTCAGTGTTAACCAGAACATGCATTCAGTACTAGACTAGTTTTGCATCATAAATGTAGTTGTGTTAGACACTGCAGTTACTTTCTGACATAGGAAAATAAATTTTCTTACTAAACTAGCACTTGATTAACTGACTTATTAAAACAAAAGCTTAACTATGGCTTTCTTTCTGGTTAGCAAATTGGTAACTGACTTGATGATTATATGCAGTGTTGAACACAGCTTACATCATTCTTAGAACTGGAAGTGGTGGAGTTCTTCTGGTGCCTTTTCAACCTTTATACATACTTTTGTAGCTTTCTTTAGTTTTAATAGCTGACATTTCAAATAGTTTTGCTCAGACAGTGAATGTATTAGGTTCAACATGATGTTATTTTTTATTTTTGTTTGCCAACAGGATGCCTTATTTGTTTGGAAGAAATTTCCTAGTGTCACTCAGCAATCTTTTTTTAAGATTTTAAGAAATGGTCAACTACCATACTTCTGTTTATTTTACCACCGTTTAGTGCCTTAACTCCTGCCAAGAAAGCAGTCCTACTGCTCAGTGCCCAAAAAAGACATGGTTGTGTAGCCATAGCTAGTGTCTTGATTTTGAATTAACAGGCTAACATATAATACTTAAAAAACCTCAGTAAATGTGGCTGAAAGTTGAAGATGACAAGCAATTTGATTTGTGTCAAAACACCTGTAGCACTGGGGGAAAATTCAGTATTTAGTCTTGAATACTTATTATGTTGTTTAAAGCAATAATACTTAAATGCTTATATACAATTGGATAGAAGATAGAAACAGTGTGTTTCATGCCAAGACAAATGTTCTATTTCTGGAAGTTTCTTAAAACCTGCTTATTACCATGAAAATAGTACACGATATAATTGCTTATTGGACTCATATTTGAGAGTACAGAATGTGAGAGGCAGAAGCATCATGAAACTAATTTATGCTAAGTGGAGAGGAAACATACATATGTAGGAAGCAGCCATAATCTCTCTTGTAGTATTGACTCTGGACAGAACTCATTTACAAAGAAAATTATATTGCTAAATATAGATGCTAAAAAGGAAAGATATATTGTTAATATGCCATTATTCGTAAACATAAGCCTTTTACATCATTCACCCAAATTAGCCTCTGAGCATTTCTAAATTGTTTTCCAAATTTCTGCATTTTAGGTAGCACTTGACTTGGTCATCAAAATGATTTCATAATGTGCCCTTGAAAAGTTAAAGGGAGATTTTTTTTTTAGTTGAAATGAATCACATGCTTCCTATGAAGACGTCCATTTCACTTACAGTCATATGCTTGCAGCTTAAGTTACTTCAGTGAAACAGGTGTACTATTTCCCACTACATGTAGAAAAACAAGATTAGAGGTTAGTTCTCTATTTCTGCCATATGCTGCCTATGGGGGACCCAAGAGTTCTAGTTGTGATAATATCTCAGTCCTCAAATGAGCTGAACAACATAGGCAACAACAAGAAGTTCCTCCTCTCAGATCCTAGGGGGAAAAAACATAAGTCAAGCTGATAAATGAACTTTCCCTTGCTAACTAAACACAAGTGTTATTGAGTACCAGTTCCTAACTTTTCTGAAAAGAAGCTGATTACAAGGCTTAGGATGGCAGCTTGAGCTAAAGAAGGGAATGTGTTGCCACCACAACATTTTCAAGATGAGATTTTCCTGTCTACACAAACCTGAAGGGAAAGAGATTGCACAAAACATCATTTCTGTGGGGTTTTTTTTATTTTAGATATCTGGTTGGAGAAGAGGTGGTGTTCCCACACACACCCCTCCTCTCATCCTAACCCACTCTCCTTTTTCTTGATCCTGCAGTGAAATCATGAAATTGTAATGGTTTACTAGTCATTATGGTATGGTGACAACAACAATTGCTCATTTTCTTTTCATTGCAAGATCAAATACAGAAGTCCTAGGAAGAAGAAAAATCTTAAATATTTTTCATAAATTTACAAATTCTCTTTTAAACTATGAAATCAGAAAATGATAATAGATTAATTTTCTAAGACCCTGTTTTCCCCAGCATGAAAAGTCTTGTGTGTGCAAAGAAAATGAGTTCTCAAAACATGCAAAAAAGAATTATTTTTTTCTGAAAAAGCTGTTCCATTTTGAACTGTGACTTTGAAGGCAAAAACCCATAGAAGTGAATGGAGCAGCAGGGTTTAAAGTGGCTGGTAATATCTTTGAAAGCTGCTTCAGGTCTTTAAGTTCTGGAATGTTTTATTGCATCTGTATCTTTTAAAAAGCTGTTTCTGCCCCTCGAAGCAAAAAAGCTTGGCAGAAAGGCAGTTTGCTGAATAGAATGTAAAATCCCAGGATAATTGCTTCCAACTGTGTCAGTGGCACAAAAACAGTGCACCTAGCTGTGCATTATTGCACAATGTACACCTTGTTGCATCAATGTTAAATGCATGCTTTTGCATATCACCCTTTATTTATGTGACGATAACTGAAATTACGGATACTAAGGAACCTTATGCATTTCTAGTCCAGAGTTTCAAGTGGTCCAGATACTATGTATGGAAATGTGAAGGGTCAATTTTGTATAATACACATTTGATGTTACTAATTCATTAAAATGAAAGTAATTTTTAAACAATAAAACTGAAAATGTTCTGGGTATTTGTTTTTTTCTTTTAAATGAATTAAGTTTTCTTTTACAAGCAGCCTTCTTTTAGATTGTGTTTGAAAAGTGAGTCATGATTTAAAACTAAGTAATTGTCTTGCTTTCAGTTTTAGTAATAGGATAGTTACAGTTTAATCCTAGAAAAATTCACAACACTGAACTAATGTTGCTTTTAGTTAAAATGCCCTTCAAAATCCTATGGCTTTCCCTACCCCATGTAGTTATCCCACAGGCATTTTTTTTTTCACTTAAAATAGTACATAATTAAAGCAATAGCTATATCACTTTAAAAAAAGTGAAATTTTAGCCCTAAATCCATTTAATGGGTTTTGTTTTTTTTATGGTTCCTTGCTTTTCAAAGTAACAAGATATAATCCCATTGTAGGAAATAAAAGATCTATTGAGCCATTGATTTTAAATTTTCACTGTTTGCTTAAAGCAATACTTTCCTTCTGGTTTTGGAAGCCATTTTATAAATTTGGAAAATAACATTTTTCACATTAGCTCTAGACATTTGATGAAAATGGACCCAAAAAATGTATTATGCAATTTTTCTGCTTAACTTTGTTCAGTTTTTTAGAACTCCTGTGGTTTTAGGTTCCCTACCTCCAAGATATTTTTAAATTGTCAGCTCTCATTTCTGAAGTGAATTGGCCCACCTTGGAGCTGCAGTTAGCTCTTAGAAATTGCTTTATTTAGCATCTAATTCTGTTTCTTTTTTTCCTTCAATTCCCATCTGAAAGCTCTTTTAGGAAAATCTCATAGGAAGACTCTAACAGACTATTAGAGCTAAATGACACCTGAGGAAAGTGAGGGCCTTGGTATTTAAGGACCTGAGCCAAGGCCTCACAGGCAAGGCTCTCAGTAGCAGAGCCAGGATGTGAAGTGAGATTTTGATCTTAGTCATCTGTCCACCATGCCAGTCCTCATTTCTTGGAATAATATGTATCAGCATGAGGAATGAGCTGTGGATTGCCCAGGTAGTGGGTTTGCAATGAATCAGAATGAAGTGTGTTAGATAATGTCCGTGTTTGGGCATAAGTCATGATTTAGGAGGAGGGTGACCTTCAGAATGAAGGAAACCTAATTATATTATGGTAACTCAGTACTAAGTAAAACAGACTAAATCTGGTCATTTTGTGCTTGGTGAGTCGTGTACTGTTACTGTCCTCCTGCTTTCAGTGGCTCGGCCATTTTCTGCCAAGGGTCCCCAGGTGAAGTACTCCCCATCTCTAGTTCACAGCGTCTGAGCTGAAAAGGACATCAGGGCAGACATCTGGCGCGCCCACACCTGGCAAGCCAGCATCCAGGCTCTTCCAGAAGACGCTGAAGTTTGCTTTGAGGCTCGAGCTGCCTGTTGCAGTTTCTAGTCATTCCTGCTTGTTCTGCCCTCTGATGCCAAGCAGAAGATCTCCAATTCCTGTTCTGTATGGTAGTCCTTCAAATAACAGAAAACAGGTATGTTTCCCTCGATTAACCACTCTCTCACCCTCTCCACTGCAGTCTCTAAGCTCATTTTGATGTTTGCTTGCTTTTAGAATCTCTCCAGGCTTTATGCTTTTTCCTTCCCCACCCCCCCCTTTCTTGCTTTTTGGAGGGGGGAAGGCAGGGTAAATGGTTAAGTGACTTGCCCAAGGTCACACAGCTAGTGTCAAGTGTCTGAGGTCACATTTGAACTCAGGTCCTCCTGACTCCAGGGCTGGTGCTCAGTTCGCTGCGCCACCTAGCGGCCCTTTTCCTCTCCCTCTCAGTTTCTATTTTTGTTCCTGGATGTTAAAAAATCTCTCCCCCAATCTGTTTCTTCCCTTTTTTCCACTTATAATTCATCATATTCACCTGCATTGTGTCCTCTGATACAAAGTGCTACCTGGGGACATAGTTGTTTCATAAAACAAAAAAGTACGGTCACAAGAAAGCATGTGGTTTCTCATGATACTTCTCACTGGCCTTATGACTGGGAAAGTCACAACCTTTCTGTACAATGAGAGAATTGGATAAGCTCTTTCGGGTCCCTTCAGGGACCAAAATTCTAAAACTGTTCATTTAAGGAGTGACAAGGTGCCTGTTAATTGCTGTGTCTGATAGACATGGTCCCTGTACTCAGGAAATTTGCAGTCTACTTGAGGAGAACCAAACTATAACCAATGAAATACTAGAAGAATAAATAAGCATATAATCCAAAGCTTCATTCTGTTCTGTGGAGCATCGTGGCACAAGGAGTTCAAGAAGAGAACACCTGATGGGCTTCATCACTCAGTTAATCTGTGAGTGTACACAAGACTACTTCAGGAAGGCCTCAGCCCGGCATGCGAGCAGAGTCTTGAAGGCTGGTTAGAAAATTAAAAGACAAAGTGGGGATGGGAGGAGAGTAAGCTACAAAAAGCTTTCCAGGTGGAACAAAGGAAACGCAGAGTAAGATCCAAGTAACGGTAACAGGAGTCTAGTGTGGCCAGATAGTGTGAGCAAGGGTAGCCGGAGATTAGGTTGGGTCAAAAGTGAGAAGGTCCTTGAGTAACCAAATGGAGTTTGTGTGGATGTTTCCTGGCCTTCAAGGCAGTAACGATGTGTTCTGCTGACATCAGTGGAAGTTTTCTGCTTCATTTCCAGAGCTGGTCTCTGCAGTGGAGTTCTGACAAAAGATGAACTGGGCCAGGCTTGGGGGAGTGGGGGCGGAATGTATTCATTAACTTTGTTTTTAATGGAACTTTGTCAGTGACTTAAAAACTCTTGGATTAATCAACAGGAGGCCCTCTCCATGCCAGTCCTCCATTGACTTTTAATAATAAAATGTTTATTTGGCAAGAATGAGTCAGGAAGTCAGGGTTTTTCACAGCCTAGACTAATGCAAAGTGCATTAGCGTTATCACTGGGTTTGGCAAACAGATCACTATCAAAGAAGATAACATTAAAGCACTGGCCACCAAACACTGGAAAGCAAAGCCCAACTTTTACGTGTCAGTTCTAATCACAGACAAACATTTTGGGTATTCTTATAAAATGAAAAACAGAAGAAATGCTATAGCTATTCCAAGTGGGTTCCAGGGATGTAAAGAATATGTCTAAGGAGACAGATGTGTTTCAGCTGATAATCCTCTCAGCCCTACCTATGGAACAGTGCATTTCACAGGGACCTAGTTAGTCAATAAGCATCTGTTAAGTGTTTACTATGTGCCATGAATTGGGATTATAAAGAGGCAAAAAACGGGAGCCCACATTCTAATGGGGAAAAGGAAGGCTGTCTGTGCAGAAGTGAAGGGATGTATTCCAGGAAGCGTCAGAATGAATATGAGTATGTTGTATGATGAGATCGAGTTGGTTGACGAAGCTTAGAGGAACAGAGTGCCCAGAAGAAGCAAGGGCAAGAAGATTGGAAAGGGAGAAAAGGGCCAGGTTGTGGTGGGCTCTAAAAACCAAACAGGATTTTAAAGGCAGGGGAGGGGAGGTACAGGCAGACTTGTGCTTTAACAAAATTGCTTTGGCAGTTAAACGGAGGGTGCATAAGAGTAGGAAAGGCCTTGAGATGGGGAGACCAACTACAAGGCTACTGTAACAATACAGGCAAGAGGGGGTGAGGGCCTGTCCTAGGCTAGTGACTGAGTGAGTGTAGAGAGAGGGACATACAAGGGAAGCCTGTGAAGGTAAACTACAACAGAATAGATATGTGGGATGAGTGCAGGTAAAGAGCTGAGGTTGATACAGGCTGGGAGCCTGGATGACTGCGAGGACACTCAGTCCTGGACACGCCAAGATAGGGGGCAAACACATCCAAGGTGTCCAGAAGGCAGCTGGTGAAACAGGAAGGAGCTCGGGAGACACGAGGGCTAGCTGTGTGCATCTGAGAATCATCTGCATAGAGCCTGAACCCGGGGAGCTGATGAGCTCCCATGAGAGAGAGGGAAGAGATCCTTGGGGGATCCCCATAGTGGCATGGAGGATGACCCAGTAAAAGCAGCCAGAAGGAGGAGAGCCAGGAGTGGTTGGTCAAGAAAGACAAGAATGGGGAAGATGAGTAACCTGAGAGGCCAGGGCAGTCTTCTGCATTCATGGCGAGGTGACTTATTGATGACATATCCTTGGCTAGGCGATTGTTTCCTCTTAATCTCACAAGACAACTCTGCATCTGTTGTTTTTTTCTTTGCTTTCCTTTTTAAGATGCTTCATGTAACACTTAAACTCATGGCGTCAAGGCAGTCCACAGGTCTCTCCAGGTTCTAAAGATCTAGTTTAACCCCTTCATTTTCCTTCAGGGGAGGAAACTGAAGCCCCAAGTCACCCAGTTAAGGGCCAGAGCCAGACTGGGAAACCGGGTCCTCTGGCTAAGTGCAGCATCCTTTCCATGGCTCTTATGTGACAGGCAGAACTAGAGGTGCTGGGATTCCCATCATTTTCTGTATCTGCAGGCTAGAGCCAAATTGTGCTAGTGGACCAGGCAGTAGCATCTTGGGTTTAAACATTTCAATGTTTGGACATTTGTGTTTTCAGTCAGAAACTGCAAAATTTATGTTAGAATGCTCACCTGGCTCTCAACATTTGTTTTTATAGCTTGATTTGTGCAAATACAGAATTTTTATTTCATAAAGGTATGTGATGACCTGATTTTTGAGGGTGAAAATTCACAGCTAGACTTAAGAAGGCATTGTTAAGTGGCATAAAATACACTTTTTGAGGGGAGGAACCAAAATGGCCAAGTTTAAGGAAGCAGTGCAGTGAGATGTCCTCCAAATGCGCTGAGAAAATGCACCAGGCTCACTGCTGATGGGGGTATCCAGGAAAGGGCACCAGAAATCGTGTGTCTGTCCCAGCACAGGGAGACAGACAAGGAAGGTCTTTGTACTTGGTACTGGGTCAGCCAGAACCCAACAGAGCACTGCAGTGCCCACAGAGAACTGTAGACCAGGGCAAGTGGAGGTCTAAGATCTACTGGGGCTACCATGACTACAGCAGATACAAATTGGCAGCTTTATTGCCCACAACCCAGTCCAAGTCATAGATCTTCCAGGATCTTCTGAGAAAGGGACCTGTTTAGGTAGTAGAGAAGAGCACTGGACTTGGAATCAGGAAAACTCATCTTTCTAGCTGTGTGACTCTGGGCAAGTCACTTAACCCTGTTTGCCCATTTTGTCATCTCTAAAACGAGCTGGTGAAGGAAATGGCAAACCACTCCAGTCAGTATCTCTGCCAAGAAAACCCCAAATGGGGTCACAAAGAGTTGGATATGACTGAACCTCAAGAAAATCCTTCCCATCCTTCATAGTTAAATGACTTGAGTACAAATGATACCAAAACCGAACTCTTTTCTAACTATATCCTATTAGATGTAATTATCCAAAATGGCCATAATAATGGAGAAAGCAGGACTGGCTCAAAGCTTATTGGCACCCTGAGCAAAGCGAACATTTGTGCCTTTAGGATTTGACACTTGGGGCACCCTTTAACACATACTACTTAGGGACCTTATGGCCTGGTACTGGAAGAAAATGAGGCATTTTAGCTCTCTGCCAAATCCTCAGAATTTCCAGACTTAATAAAATTACCTGTTACTAAAATAAAAACCAATAAGCCCAACAAAGCAAAAAGCACTTGGTTCAAGAGACAGGGAAAAGAATACAAGTTAATTAAGTTTCTTCTTGAGGGACCAATAAGTCTGATTTCTGAGCCCTAACAAGTCAAAATTCAGTCATCTTTCTGAATGCCATACTCTTTAGGAGAGGGGACATCTTCAAAACCAGCATTATCTGGATTCCATCCCTGCCTCTAACTCATCTAACCCATGTTAACTTAGATAGATCACTTACCCCCTCATTGACCCTGGCAAAAAGTAATTTCAGAAAAGCTGCATGACTGCCTCAGAGGAGGGAAGTGTCCTCACCAGAAACTCCTTACTTTCATGAAATCACGGGTTTTGATTTTTTTTAATGCAATATACCAGACCTGCAGCAATATGTATTTTTGATGTTGAACAAGGTTTAGTATGAATCAATTTCATCAGGACAGTTTGAAAATTTACTTAATGAGATACAGAACCAAAGTTGTGAAAACATTAACTTGTATGTTTCCACTGGTTAGTTTATTGATATCCACCAATATTAGGATACCTTTGTAGCCTAATGTCCTTGGAGCATGCTCAATAGGCTCCAACTGCTGCCAATCCACCTGAGGGGGCAAGGACACATGAGGATAGGTGAACCTGCTTCAAGTAAGGGACGATGGGTAATGGAAGGGACCCGTTCCCTGGTGCAAAGCAGGCATGGAATTCTGTGACTCCTGATGTTTACTGAGTGATGAGGAAAAGTCTACTTTTCTTGGCTACTGAGTGGAAAGTGACAGAAGTCACTGACCAGACAAATCAAATGTTCCTTCCTGCTGCCCATGAATTATAAGGATGACTCTCTGTGTTCCTCTGGGATGGTGGGAGGGACTGGCTGGCTGGCGAGCTAATGGCCTTTTAGGCAAGCCTGTGTTTGGGCTGGGGCTCCCACTGTTTGTGCCTTCTTTCCTTTGGTACAGGGAAGATCCCAAAAGGTCAGAAGAAAGAGCAGAGGTCTAATGGTGCCATCTGAGAAGGAGCCTGCTCTGACAAGGGACCTGCTTGACTTAGCCAAGGTGCCTGGTTCTAAGAACCAGGCAGCAAAGTGTCTGCTGGTTATGCAA